>NC_132970.1:32500-352083 GCF_047496725.1 Anoplolepis gracilipes | reverse complement strand
GTTGCAGTTTCATATTTTACACCGCTCGCTTTGCCTGTGATCAAATGAGTGCAATATCTATCCAAATGTAGCTGACATTTGCCACCTTGCAATGTTATCATTGCCCAAAGTGACTTGCTGTCTGCTCGACTTATTTGGGATATACAGATGCGTATATTTGAGAATAATTGATTCTCTTCTGGTGAGAAATATTTTGCTCTGTTTACATGTATGAGTTGATTTGTTAAGAAAATATAGTTTAAGTATATATTTAAAAATTAGTTAAAAACTGAACTGAAAAATTGCTTATTTAATACACTATTTATAAATACAATAAAATATTTAACGATGATGAATCTAAAATTATCTTTTGTATGAATTTTATATTCACAGCAATAAATATTAATATTAAAATAATATTCTTTTCTAAAAGGATACGGTAGAAGTTTGTTGCATTTAACAGAATATAAGATCCAGTTTTGTGTGACTGCTGGAATTTCATATATATCTTTTGCTTGAGAAATATCATTTTCTAATGCTTCGTAACCTGCTATCAAATGTGTAACAAAATCGCTAAAATAATTGGATCTTTCAGCCCCACCTTCTTGCAGTAGATTCAAAATCTGCAAATAGTTCAAAAGCATTGCTTATAATATAAATATAAAATAATATAAAGCATTGCTTATATATAAATTGAACAATAATTGATGTTTAATGTGCAGCATACATATCTAGCATATAAACATGTATATGTAATATGTAATTATTTAATGTTTCTTAGTTTTAAATATTATAAAAAATTGTTACAAGAAAAGGAAATAAGTTCAATGTAAAGGAAGACACATTGTGCCAAATTATATGTTACGCCTCGTATTATAACCTCCATTAACAGTCAATATATTATCGATTTAAGACTAAAAGAATGGAAGAATCAATTATAATTGTTGGGAACATGGTACAATCGATGCGAGTTTCACGGTTGTACGATCCGTCCGACAAAAACGCGGGAAGCGATTATCGTACCTTGGGATCGCCCTCACCGCTGACGTAGTATTTGACGTTGGCAAACAGAGCACCGTCGAGCTTCAAGTCCTCGATACCAGCCCGTATGTCGCCCATCTTGTCGAATCCCGTCCCGACGGAGGCTCACGTTTCCGACATCACAGAAGCGCGCAAACTACGCGCGAAATTATACGTACTGTGAACCAGAGAGATATATATGACTTCGCAGTATTTGATAACAAGAGTCCCTTGCGTGACGCTTTTGTTATTATTATGATTGTAGGTTATGTGCGCGAGCTTTGTGTGGCGCTACATGCTACATCACCATTTGGGGTGCGTCCGAAAATCATACTCGTGAGGTAAAGTATCGTTTAATTGACGACGAATCAGGACAAAAGAATTAAAGATCTCTTTACCCTAATTGGTCAGTTCAATGTACCGTGTCACACGAGTAGAATTTCCGAACATACTCTTGATCGGTGCGTCCATCTACGATGACACGTGATTCGAGCTGCAAAATTCAAAATGTTGTATCGCACAATAGCATCGACGATATAATAGCCCGCTGTCAAATATATAACAGCATCGTTAAAAATAAATAGACTTTTCAGCCCCACCATCTTGCAGTACATTCAATATCTTATTGTCGTTATTACGACGTATTTGATAATTTTATTCATTAATCTATCTGTAATTTAAAAGAAAAACTGCAAATAAAGATTAAATCAAAATATTTTACATTAAAATAATAGAGGACTGAATTTATTGAGTTATTCAATTAAGAAAAAAATTAACATTAAGATATTTGTCGAATATTTGTAATTTAATTTAAATCTGATTATGAATATAAAGATAAATACGCCTTTACCTTTTTATAGATTATTATAGTGTTATAAATATTTCGTGCATTTATTATATATATATATATATATATATATATATATATATATATATATATATATAATAAATATAGGGTGTCTTGTAATTGGTGTAAAACCTGCTAATGGCAGATTCTTCAGACCATTTGTAAACGATTTGCCCTTATCGAAAATATCGAGGCATCAATAATTTCCGAATTATAAGCGATTGAAAAAAGGCGCTTTTTACAAACTAAACTTTTTAGAGTTAATAAAAAATAACCAAAACTACATTTTTTAGTTAATTTTAGATAGAGTTTACTTTAATAGAATTTTAATTTAAGGCTTAATTATATAAAGATATATAATGATAAAGATTGGAAACTTGCAAATGATGACGCCTCTCGATATTTTCGTTGAGAAAAAATCGACTCCAAATGATCTCAAGAATCTGCCATTAGTAGGTTTTTCACCAATTACAGGACACCTTGTATATATATTCCATACATATAATAAAAATTACAATAAATTAAATGTAAAATAGTTATTAAAAAATTATCACTTTAAGAAGAAATAAAGGATGTAAGAATTACAACATTTGAAAACATTTGCTTTATTGTATGTTCCGTTCTTCCGCACATAATAGGTACATATCAGCATCTAAAATGTTTCTTTCCGTAATCCAGCAAAATTTATTTTTCTCATGTTAAATTTTTATATTCGTATCTCCTATTTCTTTTCTCGGTAATACATTCGCTCTCTTTTTCTTTCACTCATAGATAAATAAATTATCGACTAAATATGTACAAGATTTTTTTAAATAATTCTCTCTTTCCTTACTTTAATAGTCATTTGTTGCTTAATAGACGTATCTTGTAAAGACTCTAGAAATATTGAGCTTGGTCTGGTCAGTATACGTAATTTATTCTCATTAAGCTTTTTCTCATTTTAAATTATATTTATTTCTCTCTTTTTTCTCTGTTTCTTTTCTAAAATTATTTATTCTTCCTCGTTTCATACAACTGACTAATATCTTCATTCGCTCGTGGTGCAGCTTTTTAGGAATATGATTGAATGAGTATCGAGGAAAAGAGAATATCGCCAATAAAGTGGCAAGATGATACAAATATCTTCGATATAATAGTGTATATTGGTTGTTGGCATTATAGCTAAAGTTTCGATTTTTGCCCCAGATAATTTTCAAATTCATATTTTAAGAAACTCCCTGTATATTGCAACCTTGCTGTGTTGATACATTGCTACTTTGAGGTACTTTTGTACGTTCAATTACGATGTTTATATATAACTTGTGAATAAGCCAAGTATAATATTTCCTCAGGCACACCTGTGAATATTTACAATATAATAAATAATATAATAAATCAAAATTTAAGAGAAACCAAATAAGTTGAAAATTAATTATATCAGCGATAAAAAACTATGTATTATACAAAAACTAATTGAAAAAAATAAAAATTAAAGAGGTACGAAACAGAGAGAATAAAAAGACATTACTTTCATACGCGGGAGAATATCAGCATCGTACAGAAAGCCTTTCGTACAGATGCTGAAACAACTAAATTAAAAAGATAAAAAAAAAGAGATCTTAAAAAAAAAAGAAATGTTAACGACGCTTTGCTAATCGAGCTACATCATAGTTTCGCTGCTAGTCATATTATCGAAATCTAATTGTGAGTACGAGCGATGAGTGTGTTCGCAAAAAGCTGCACTACCGCTGGACCCAAGCGGGTTGCACCATCTGTTAGGGCGTATTGTGTTCGTGAGGTAACACAGTATTTCTAGAATCTCATTAATGCGCTAGCCCGGGCTGGCATTATCGCCGCTTCTTCTCCTCGCCTCGAGCTGTTTAGCCAGTAAGGCAACCTCCCAGTTGTTGTAGCCATCTTGCCGCATGATCTTGTCATCATCGTCGTCCTCGTCGTCTTCATCCTCTTCTTCTTCCTCGTCCTCTTTGTCACCTTCGTCACTGTCGCCTTTGCGACGCACACAAACGCCGAATTCCTCGTCCGATCTACTATCGCTATTCGATTCCAGATCGATTGCCACGTCTTCCCGCGATAATCTCTGCGGCACTATCGAATTCGGCAGCTCCTGCAGTTCCAAGGTCTCCTTTTCTGAATGCTCTTCCCATGATCGCCTGCTGCGTGAGCTCGAGCCCACCGATGAGCGTCGATCGCGCAATCGCGTGGTCAGGACGGTGTCCACGGAACTGTCGCGCATGAAGGGATGATCCTCGCAATCGTCATCGAAATCCTCCTCCTCCATGGAAGCATCCTGGTCAGTACTGTCCCCGCAAGAATCGTCTTCGTCATGCGACTTTCTCCTCCTTCGCTCAAGTTGCTGGATTCGCGCCTGCAACTGCGATATTATCTCGTCGCGCTTCCGGACCTCCAATTCGAGTGAGGTGAACTGTCGCATGAATTTGCTCTGCATATCCTCCTGCAACATTAAAGGCGACAGTATGATTAATTGGGATAGGTACTGTGTGTCATACGATAATGAGAACTCATCCTACGAGCGTAGTTGAGTAATTGATGGATAGTTAAACATCTGGCACAACGATGAATAGATAAAGTTTAACAGTTTGGAAAACATGCATTAGTGGCTGATGGATTCAAATTAACATGCCTTTGAACGAAGGATGAGAAATTCTGCATTTCTTAATAAAGAATGTAATAATAAAATCAAAAAACATTAAAGAAGTTAATTATTTATCGATATGATATCTCTTGAACTATTTGTTTTTCTATTAAAATAATTTTACTTGTACTGTCGATAAATATTGATTTTGCACACATCAAGATGAGATATCTCTCGTGCTGACGAGAGCGACTCTTTTTAATAAGAGCACTCAAGCGTCTGTGGTGCACGTGATGACAGCAAAAACGAGAGAGCGGTCACAAAACACGTCCGTCGAGAACAAAGGAGACAAAGGACGCGGTAGGCTGTAGGCTGTAGTCGCGCTTGGTACTTACCAGGCCCGCCTTGATGACCTCGCCGACCCCGGATACCGTTTGCAGGATACCGGCACTGCCTACAGGACGGAAACTGAGTTTATTGGGCGGCGGCAGTGACGGCTGATCCTGGGGTCCGGAATTCGACGATCGTGGCTGCAGAGGCTGTTCGGATGGCGGGCTCTGCAGCGTGTATTTGTTAAAAGTTACGCTCTTGGACAGCTTGGAGTGCCGTGCGGCATAACCCTCGATCGTTGGCGCTCTCATCAGCTTCTTCAGCTCAGCGGTCGCGGCTTGCCAATCCGGTGTGCTCGTAGCTGAAGTCTCGCTGCTGCTTGCCCTACTACTGCTAGCTGATAGTTTCTTCAAGATACTTTTCAAATTCCGCCTCTCAAGCGTCTCGTTCTCCGGCGACAACTGCTCCATCGATGACATAGACGCTTGTTGAGCCTATTATATGAAATAACTCGAATTAGGAATTAAATACTAAATAATAATGTATTAGGTTTAAATTGAATGTTTTTATAATTACTTACAAATATTTTTACTCAATACATTTTTACAAAAATATTTAAGCTTTACAGAAATATTTTCTCTGCATTTTTCCATTGACGTGTTGTTTTCCTCGCACAATTTTAATAAGAAAAACACCAACGAATGCTTTCTCTAAATAATTTATAGAAAGTACGGAAAATATGGGGGACATGCAATCTAATTTTTCTTTAAAATTGGATAACGATATTTTTTCAGTTAATACACAGATATAATATATGAAATTAGAAAAGGTCATTATGTGTAACAGAAAAATACATAATTACTAATTACTTGTTTGTATTTGGCTAGCTTCCTGGCGTACTCGATGGCGCAGGCCTCCGAGTGACTTCTCGTGAGGTTACTGTCAAACTCTGGCTCAACATTCTCGCCACAGTCGAGGGATGAGCTTCTGACCGCTTTTTCCAACTCGGCCAGTTTCTGTCTCTGGTTAAGAATTTTGAGTTTCTTGACGAACGGCAGGCCACAGTACTCTGGGGAGAGATCGTCGACAGAGGCATACATTTTGGTCTGCTGTAGCTTTCTGGCTGGTGAGGTTTTCTGCGATGAATTGTCCTTATTGGTAGTCAACGAGGCCTTTTTCAGAGTGACCCAGGGCTTTTTGGCCGCGTAGGATATTCGCGTCTCGACTTGCGAGGTTGTGGTGGTTGCGATGGTTGCGATACCACTTTGACTGTCCGAAGACGGCTGGTCGTCGGACTGTGTGCACGTCTCTTCAGGAATAGTGTTCTCTGGCAGCAGATGTTCTTTGGTGATAGGCATCTCCTTCTCCGTTTGAGCGGCTTGCTGCTCGTTTTTTGCCTTTAGCAAAAGTATCCTTTGGAGAAATGGTAAATTCGGATTAGTGGGATTCAAGGCTTCTGAAGATGGTGGTGCTTGAGGTTCGGTGACGTGGCTCGGCGTGTCCATTAGATTGCGTCGTTCCTCTCTCTCCTCTTTCTCCTTCAACAATCTGAGTCTTGACAGTAGCGGTAGGCCGGCACCCAACGGTGACACCGGTGTCTCCTGGCTGTTGGGCAATGTCAGATCCTGACTCTCGTCAATCTTTTGTTGTCTCCTCAGAGCTGCCTTCGGTGCCAATGGCTGCAGCTCCATGCTTTCCTCTGGTCGTGTGTTACGCCTGCTCTTCCTCAGAACGTTCTTCAGACCTTTCACGTCGCTCTTCAGCTTGTCGACAATCCTTTTACCGGTGCTGTTATCGGATGAATCATGACCCGGAGACGTGGGTCGACGCCACGCTCGCGCTACCCTCTGCGCCTCCATCAATCGTTTTCGACCAAGATTCTGCAGAATTTCCTGTGCTTCTGGATAATCCTTCATTGCTGCCAGCACGTCCTCTCGTGAGAGGCTGAATAGCTCGGAGTAACCCACCGAACGAACATCAGCTGTACGTCTGAAAGTTTTTTCGAAATTTTAAGAGCTCAAAAATTTAACTTGTAAGCTTAGAGACACGTTTTCGTCAAGAGTTTGAATATTAATTTCTCATAAAAAGTTAATTCTTTAAAACAAATTGTGAGATGAGAAGTCATTACTAGAAGTGATTTTCATTTCAACGTAGAAAAGGCCTGATGAAGAACTTTACTCACTTATTCAATCCGTCCAGATTGAGTATACCAATCTCGCCGAAAAAGTCTCCTGCCTTCATTGTCGTTAGGACTCTACCAGTTTCGCTGATCACCTCCAGAATACCGTCGGCTATTATGAACATCTCGCGGGCGACCTCGCCCTTCCGACATATCGAATCACCGGGGGTGAAAATGTAGGCCTTCATCTTCAGGACGAGATCGTGTAAAAATTCTGGCTGACACTCCTATAAGATTTGAATATAAGTTATTATATCAAATATAAATATATATATATAAATTATTCATTATTTTCTTCCATGTGTATATTATTCTCTTATGTAAATTTACAAAAATAAATTTATAAACTCTAATCTTTAGAAAATCAAGTTTAAAACATTTCTCGAGTGATTTTCCAATGACAAAATCATTTCTCTGGAAAACAAAATGCAAATTTTACTTATAGAAAACCGTTTAAATCTTATTACATCAGGTTTGAATTTTAAGAACAAAAATTCCACTCGGCATTATTGACTTCGTAATCACCTTAAAGTTTAAAGCTTCTCACATATTCTCGATAAAAAAAAGATAAATTATGACGATTTAACGCGCATCAAGCATTGAAATTTTTACTCTAAATCTTTGTCATATCTCCTATCTTCGCGTGAGAGATGAAAATTTTTATCTTTGGCCTCATAAATCTTTCGTTAATCACGCAAAAAGCTTCTCACTACCTTTTTGATAAAATTAATGTTAAGTGGCTTTTTGTAAAAAAACATATCCATGTTTTTCTATTAAATGTTTGAATGTTATCTCATACAATTTATTTAATTTTTGAAATATGTAAAATAAAAGAATAAAATTTTAAGTAATATAAACTATTATTTGAAAAAAAATAGGATTTTAACTTTAATATATAATCAAATATTTTACATTTTACTTATTATTTAATATTTAATGAGTAAAAATACCTAACTTTAACTTTGCTTTTTAGCCAGTAAGTTATAATTTATTTTCAAAATATTAATTTATATACATATAACACTATGAACTGCATTGAAATTTTGTAACTAAAAGTGTTTTAACGCACGAATCATACTATCTATCACGCCTATTCCGTGTTATTCGAAACCAATGTCGTCTCCACCGTTCGTTTCATTCTTTACTCTAGCACATATCTATCTGATCATAATTACTATCTCCCATTGCAGTATATTCATATGCTTAATTCTTTAAAACGCGCACATTTTTCTACTAAACAAATTTTTATTAACGTTTGAATATGTTGAAAAAAATCAATAGTCTAAATTTTTGAAAAGTATAAATTATATCAAATATATATATATATATATATATATATATATATATATATATAGAGGGTTTTTTCTTTCTAGGTAGACCACTTAGAATAGATCTTTATTTCTTTTGGTGACATGAAAAAAGTTAAAGGCGAAAATTATTTTTATAATATCCTAAGTAAAAATCTTTTTTCAATGTAACCTTTTACGAGATTTTAAGATCATTGATATTTTTTTTAATGAGACGGTATATTTCTCGACCGCAAATAATGTAGTTTATAAGAAAATAAATTTTATAAGAAATTTAACCTTTCACGAAGTTTATAAAATTCATAAAGTTTTATTAACAGGTTGTACTGATTCTTTATATTTTTGTATAAATATATGTATACATATTATGTATTTACATGTAATACATACTATATAAATATGTATTTAAAAAAAAAAATATATATATATATACACATATGTACAAATCTCTGGAAATAATGTAAATAGGAACAAAGGAAAGAGGAAGATTAATCGACGTTTGTGAGATTACTCGCAATAGGAACCTTTAGTCGCATTTTACTCTCGGCAGTGTTTGATGGTCGCGAAACGATAGTCGTAAATTCTTTGTGAGATACGATTCCTTTTCCGCGCTACCTTGTCGAAGCCCTTTACTAATAGAATCGGCCCTACTCAATCTTTCACCGCGATATTTCATTCGATCGACAGCGCACACCATCAAACAGTGTGACGTGTGTTTTACACATTCTCGCACCACCGCTTTGATTTGAGACGAGAACACGAGTGATCGAAGCTGTTATCCTCGATCATTGAGGCCTTCTGACTTTTTTATTCAGCAGATCTACAATGGACCTCGTTAAAATGCAGTCGTAGCGGACGCACGTATTGGCGCAAACACAACAATGAAGTGGAAAAAATACAGGGTGTCTGAATTGACGGCACAAATTGGCGTATTCTTCGATAAGTTCGAGGTCGATTCTTTTATAGCGAAAATAATGATGATTTTTTTAAATTATTGGTCAAAAATAAAAGATTCGACGCGATTTGAATCGAGCAAAATAAAATAATGTAACATTTTATATTTTATTTAGTATCAATTTTGTATTTTATCAATTGAATCTTACTTTAATAAAGATCTTTCAATCTCTGTTAACAAGATATTTAATGATATTGTCAAAGTGATAAGTTGATTTCAGGATGAGATATTTCGTGTCGAAAGTTAAAAAAAAATAAAAATTGACTATTTGTTTGAAATTAAAGAATATATCTGTAAAAATCTTGTAATATTAATTTAAAAACATCTCGTATATATCTCGATAAAATTTACGATGATAATCGTAGGAAAACTAGGATTGCGTATCACAACGGACGGTTGTTGCAACTTTAATAACTCGACCATTATATTGCACCGTAAGTGAGCCAAGTCATTTTTGCATGAAATGCATTTTTACTATGTTATATTCATGGTCTTTTAAAAATGCATCCACTATTTTATATATTTATCTCTTGCGTGAAAAAATATATACATACTTATATTTTTTTGTATATAATGTTTTGTATAAATATATATATATATATATATATATATATATATACATTATATATTTATTATACAGATATATTATTCGATATACTTTTTCGTAAAGACGCTTTTGCTTAAATTGTGTTGTGTCATTAATTTCAGGATAAACTTACTATATATTGTATAAGTATTCATGTTTCTAATGTAATTGCAAACTAATTAACTAATTTTTTACATGCATTGCAGGTTCAAGAGAGCAATCAATATAATTGATTACGAGATACTGTGAGAAATGCGGGGATATTCTTGTTGAAACGGAAACTGTGCGACGGCAATTAAAAGCGGCGTAGACTCGTCAATTACATGTAATACGGCACTTTGCGAACATTTCTTTCCGACCAATAATGTCGATCGCGTTGTCAATGCGTCTCATCAATGCTCTCTTTTGGAAAGAATGGAGGGATAGGTAAAATAAAGAGATTCGATGGATTACGCAGACCGGGATTATTTGGCCGTTTTAAGCTCGCGATTCAAGATCTGTCCAATCTACCTTCGTCGCACTTCATTATTTTCGCAGTGCGAAATATCTCGTACACATTCACTCATTCACTCATGCACACACACACACACACACACACGTAAATATAAAAAAAACTTTCATCTTATTGCGATCATATTTGATTTTTCTACAATATTATATTTAATTAATTTTTTATTTATATTATATTGTGTATTTTGTTATTTATATTTTTTTTGTTATATATGACACAAAACGGTCGGTTCAATAATATGTTGGCGTGTAAATATCAGTATTTCATTTTTCTATGGTTTGCCAGCGAGATTGTTGCACCGTTCTCAATTACACCGTTTGTTTCTGAAAAATATCACAGACTGGTAATTCAGTGGGGCAAGTGGAAGCTAAGTAGATTACGTTCGAGCTCGGGGAATTTCAGCTTTTTCAATCTAGATTCGCGGGTAGTAGCGAGTGAACTTCATTATCCCGACCATACGGGCTTTTTCGAAAGGCACACATTCGATTGTAAAGGGTAATTCTAACGAGAGCGATTTCGATACAAATAACTATTTCGAATTTAATCACTCAATTCGGTGTCTAAATTTTTCATCACGCGTCAATGTATATATTGATTGTGAGTGAAACTTTTGTATTTTCAACTTTTTCCCTTTTTTACTTCGCTCGCGTGACTACCTTGGAAAATTAATTAAACGTTAGAAAATAATTTCTCCAAGTCATTTCCTCTCTCTAACAAGAAGCCAAACATTTTCATGACTTACAACTTCGTATCTTTTTCTTTCTCCTTCACTCTTTGAATCTTCATTTTCTAATTTAATTATCGCCATTTAAATCTCGTAAATGAATTCGAGCAATGAATGAAAATGCTCTCTTCTGTTCAAATTTTGTTAAGCATTACGCATTTTCACTTTTCTCTCATGACTATAGATTCCGTGCTAAATGGTCTGCGACGTGTACTTCATCAAACTTGTTCAACTCGGAGTGTAATCGTAAATTAGAAGATCGCTCGTAAAACGTATTTGAAAAAAATGACAAATGGTTTTTACCGTCATATGAATCGATATTTCGTATGCCGTAATATCGCATTTGTCTAATATTAATTGTTCAAAAAAATATTCTAAAAAGTAAGCTTATTGGGCTTCTCTATCACGCACTTGTTACGCAAGTGCGTGATAATATTATACTTCAATTATTTATATAAATGTACATATGTCATGTTCTTGCAAAGAAGTAATTTAATTTAAATTTTTTAAAATTAATACAGTTAATCTATATATTCTATCTCTTTCTAACGAGTGAAACTTCATTTTTTGAGATCGTAATGAAATGTTTGTGTCTATAATTTTATAGTTTTTATTAAATTTTTCAACTTTGTTTTTTTTTTCCGAAAATGTGCTTTTTTGAACTTTAACTCTCTTTTTTTTTTAAATAATATTATCATTCATCTTGTCTATTTCTGTCAAAAATTATGAAAAAGATGTACTGATAAAATATATAAACGTCCTATTGTAAGGCAAGTTGACTGTTCCAGAAGAATAAAAGGATCGACGAGAAAATAGATCGGATGCAGCTGGAAATGAAACAATTTTTATCTCGCTGTCCCGACAGAGGACAGCTAAATTTTCGATTAAAACGTTTTTCGACGCCTTCCGCTGCATCCCGCGTCGTTTATTTTCCGTCGTTCCAGTTATTCTCTTGAGAGACATCTTTGAAAATACCGGTCGACCCGAAAACCGTAAGCGTAATTTAGCTCCTGCTCGTGAAAGATGCGCGATAAGCAGCTCCGGTTCATTTTAAGAGAGATATCGAGAAACGTTGGAAAATAAAATAAACTTTATCGTACGCTAGAAATGAGATATCTCTAAAGCCGGATAAGGCACTTTGCAAAGATGCTTTCTGTATTATGATTGCAATTGCGAGAGTCTCAACTAAATCGAAAGTAATCATTTAAATATCTGTGACAAAATTGCGAGCTATATTCTAAATTGGTAGTGCGTCGCGATAAATTTCAAACGCTGCGATAAAATTTCATGTCTTCGAGAGTTCTCTTAAATATTTGTCCCCACGTATGACGTTTCGATATTAAAAATTTATGAAATAATACATTCACTGTTCATCTGAGAAATGTTGCTTATAATAAGATTTATATACCGGTTGCATCAGAATATTTGAAAGGAATTTATTCGAAACGCGATACAGTCACGCGTAACTCTATCTCAGTGTCATTTATTTCTACTTTTCTTCATACTTTTTCTTTTTCATCATCTCTCTTTTGCCGTACAAAGAAAGAAGGAACGGAAAGGAAAGGAAGAAGAGCGAGGGGGAGGGGAGAGGGATATTCCGAGGTAATGGAAATTCTTCGGATGTACGGAGATGACGGCCGAGACAGAAAGCGAGTTTCCTTTCTCACCAACTCCGATTTTGATCTCTTTTTATGTTTTTCTCTTGCCCGTTGCGGTTATCGGATACGGAAATCCTGCGTATAAGTAAAGTGTGAACTTTGAACACTCCGTAACAAAAAGAAACAAAACTTAAGCACATCAACACAAGAGTGTAACATTTATCTAATAAATCTATGCATAACTTTGAAAAATAAGTCAAAGTCTGACATTTTATACGATATTCTCAATTTTATCGGGTACCTACTACAAGAAAAAAAAAGATAATTATATAAAGCTTAAAATCGATTTGAAAGTAAGATTCGAATGTATATTAAACACTGGTAATATAGAATAAATAAAAATTTCCTGTCTTATTAATTACTGTATGTGTTAAGCATTTAGTTTATAATACACTACGCAAAAAAATTAAAGAGCCACTTTCTTCCATATAAAAAAGGCCAATTTTCAAGTAGTTGCAACTTGCTAAAAAATAATCGGAATAAGATCAATAAAAAAAAAACGTTTCAAAGCTTGAAGTTTCTAGTTTTAGAATTTTTAAATGAATTCAATTCTTTCTATTCGTTACAAAATTGCATTGCAAGAAAACGACGACCGTCGATTGAATAAATTTTTTAAAAATTTGTCCAAAAATACCGAATTAAAAAAAACTCCTAGCACGATTTCATTAATTGGGTGTTAAAAAGCAGAGTTTTAATCATTAATTTAAATTTTTGAAACGTACAGAAAAAATTTAATACTTCGATCTTTTGTATGAGTAACTGGAATGGGCTTTTTACTTGTAAATGTTGTAGAGTTCATGAAAATTTTAGCGTTTTTTCGTTAACTTTTATTGATTTAAATAAAAAAAAAAAAAAATAAAAGTGCAATTTTTACTTGATTTTTAAGTAACAATTACGCTTTAAAAATGAATAATAATTAAAAAAACGATAGGAGCATTTTAAAGTGTTAACTTTTCTCTTTAAATTGCTTTTTTAATGATTATTGTACGATCATTTTTTTTTCACTATAGTTATAAGCGTTCAAAGTTAATAGCTCGGTTTTGCTTTAATAATGAATATCTCGGCGAAAAAAAACATAAAACATTCGTTAAAAAAAGAAATTAACGCTATAACTCTGCTCTTTATCACCCAATTAATGAAATCGTGCTAGGGTTTTTTTTTTTTAATTCGGTATTCTTGGATAAACTTTTGAAAAATTTGTTCAATCGACGGAGGTCGCTTTCTTACAATGTAATTTTGTAACCAATAGAAAGAATTGAAATTTCTTTAAAGATTCTAAAACTAGAAACTTTAAGCTTTAAAACGCTTTTTTATTGATCTTATTCCGATTATTTTTAAGGAAGTTGCAACTACTTGAATGTTGACCTTTTTTATGAAAAAAAGTGGCCTTTTAATTTTTTTGCATGGTGTATATATATATATAAGAATATATGTATAATAATATATAAGAATATAAGTATAAGAAATATATTATATTTATATTAATATATTAGAATAATTAATATTAATACTAATAACATTATATGTGTGTGTGTGTGTATGTGTGCGCGGGTGTGCGTGAAATTACCTATTATAGTTACGTCACTGCACTTTGGCTATACTGCGAAATTCAATTTGTCGGCGTATCGCTTTAATACGTTACCTGCCCGATGGCTGACATAACGTGGACGACACAACATTGTGTTAGCCATCGGTCGCCGACATGGTGGTCAGCGTGTTAACATTCTGGTGAACATTATATGACATCCGCAGCATACGGAAACAAGTTCAGAGTCTAAAGGACGGTATGCGACATGCTCTGAGTTTCAAATTATCACAATTAACGCGTGTAATGCAATCAGCTTCTTCAGGAAGATCGATCGATAAGAGGCAGAGTATAAAAAAAAATCAATCATATTCGATTCACATTGACTTTGAATGGAATTGAATGATAATTTAATGCACACAAAAGTGCTCTCATAATTCATTTTTTGAAAAAAAAAAAAAAAAAAAAGCAAAAAACTTAACGAAAAACTAAATCTCTTCAAGTCAAGCAAATATAAATTCATATTGATTTTCTAATATAAATTCTTTTTTATAAAAAAGAGTTATGTATATCTCATGCAATTCACACACACAGACAAATCTTTTTGTTTGAACGGATTTAAATGCATTTCTCCGAATGCGAAATTTCTACAGGATTTTCGCGCGTCGCGCATATAAAGGATATATTATATCTGTCAGAACTTGTCTTTCTATCTAATCCCGAGAAACGCTAATACATATGTGTGAAAGAGTTGAGGTCGGATTCGCTACAACGTGATTTATACATTTCACGTCCCTTGTTATCGTCCAACTTTCTCCTTGGCAAGATAACTCCATATTTCACGGGGTAAAAGTCGATGAAGGATGATATATCATATTTTGACATGTTTTTAACTTAAATCCGCAGTACAAGTAATGGCAATAATGAAGGTGTGAAACTTCCACTCGTGTGTGCATGCAACACCAGAATACTCCGATAATTCACAAAGCTTTGTTCGATTTTCTTTGTGGCAATTAATGAATATTTTATAACTCATGTATTAATGAAATTTTACGCTAAATTATGTCTGTATTAATATCGACCAATTGTTTTAACAGATGTCCAATCCAAAAGACCCGTCAATCTTGTTATCTCGATGCTCGTTATTCGTTACTTTCCGTGGCAAGAACTCTCGCGTATCTCAAAAGACAGCTTCTGTTTCACAGTTGAATCAGTTATTTTCCTCGAGTTTATTTCCTCGACTTTATTTCTAAAGAACTGCGAAGCTATCCTGCTTCATAATCAAATCGCAATTTTCATTCACAGAAGAAAAATCTGACGGTTTTCCTAATCGAATGAGACAAGTAATGGAATGTAACACAAATATAATATTTACTTCGTTGTGAAAAGGATCAGATTCGAGAAGTTGATCAAAACGAGATTATTATAAATATCATATACCATTGTTTAACATAAATGCATCGTGAATATTTTATCAATTAAAATATACGTCAAGTGTGTGCTTTTAGTCAGATGTGCTTAATCTGTGAGTTGAATTTTAACCATGAACTCAGCTATTGTCTTGTTAGAGAATATCATTAAACTTAATTACGTTTGGGCAACGAAATACTGCGTTTCACATCTAAGTAACGTTATAATATATTGAGTAGAAAATTATATATTCATTTATTACGGTGTTATACATTAGCAAATTTGTCTGAGTCTAAGCGTATATAAATTACGCGAGGAGATGTAATGCATTTACGTGAATAACGATAAATCATTTAGTATCACGATATTAATCAATGCCTACACACAATAAATCTTTCAAGATATTTCCAGTTCATTTTGAATTTGAAAAAGAGTATCACGTGATATTTGATATTTTAAGGAAAGCAGCATTTAAATAAATTTAATCTACTTTTATTTAATTTCTTGTTAAAAAGACTAGATTTATCTCATCTTCAATTGCTTTTACGATATATAAATTGTCCAATTGTGTAAATTTAATGTTGCAATTTCTAGATTATTTAAAAAATGTAATAAAAGATAATGAAAGAATAGATATATTTAATGTTATATCCGGTAGACTCTACGATTCTTTATTTTTTCATCATGAAACATTAATTACACAGGCTCATAAAGATTAGTTACAGAAATTACAAGTAATTCTTAGATTTTTTGATGCTAAAAATAAATCCGTCCTTCAAATTAGCCTATTATGTTAAGTTTTTTTTAGTAACCATTAGCTGAAATGTCAAAAATCTATTTTGATTGTTTGAAGTTTTAGTTAATAGTTATAATAATATAAAAAATAGTTACTAAAAACCTGACGTAATAGGACTAATTTGAAAAACGGTATCGTGTTCAGCATCGTAAAAAGCTAAAAAGCTAATTCTTAAAACAAAAGTCTCCACAATACCAAAGTTTTCAAGAGACCTATTTTTAAACACGTTTTTCTATTCTTATTAGAAACTTTGATTCATTAAATTTATTATGAAATTAATTGAAGGGACAATGATTAACGACTTATGGAACAACGTTCCTCAGAAACGCGGTTGCAATGAGTTGAGATAGAGACAACGGTTATAGTCGAATATTCATTAGCGTCATTATTGTATCTTCTGAACATTTAGTCTTCTTTGATCTAACTAAAAATACACAGCCTCGGGGATCCTTGCTCGCATCATCTAATTATATTGTTAATCCAAAACTTGTGTCTTAGGGAAAATGTTTTAAACTTAATTTGTGTATCGTGAGAGTGACTATTCCAATTTTTTAATGGATGTCTATAAGCAAGTACTTTATAAATAGTTGGAAATCAGCATTCGCTGGCCTCCACCATTACCGTTTTACCACTTTGCAAGTGAGTTCAACAATATAATTCTTCGTTTTCTTCTTTATTCCTATCGTATCTCATTTAAAATTAAACAATTCTTAGATTTTCGCAAAATGTTTCATTCTTTTAAAATTACATTTCCTTGTCTTATTTCAGTCTCTCTTATTTTCTGTCATTTATTTCTGCACATTTTTTTTTATTCTTCATTCTAGCCACTAGATTGTTTGTATTGACAGAGATAAATCTTTGGCTCTTTCTTGTTATTTTCCCTTTCATCGTGAGCTAGCAATTGATCTACAACTACGACTCTCGTTTAGTGAAAGCTGGCGATCATTCCAGCGTTAGAGACTCACGAAAATTTCCTACCTTTCTTCACGAATTAGCAGGAATGATCTGCCACTGACTCTCATTTACTTGAGAATTAGCGGTCATGTCTAGCATTAATTGTAAGATTCATAACATTCTTCTCTTAAATTTTTTTTCTTTCATCTATAGCCTTTTCCTTCTTACAGTTACTTTATATTTTTTATTATATATTTGTGGAATACCAAAAAAAATTAATATAGAATCGCGAAGAAACGAGAAATGTACGGAATAGAACGAATGAATCTTATGACTCGGGCTTGAAGAATTTTACTATTTAATTTTAATCTAGACACATGTTTCGACGATAAAACTTATAAAATTAATTCATAGGTCTGGACGTAACACTAGAATGAAATGTATCTCTCATTTTTTTCAAAAGCTCAAAAAATTTAACAAAAGTATCTCGAAATTATGGATAAATGATATTGCGGTATTAAAGTTTACCGTCGGAAATAAATAAGAGAATTAAAGTACAAAAGCCAAAAAAAAGTTCTTTTACTTTAGTCTCCACGATAATCTATCACGAAGGGATACGAAGAGATGCTGAACGTGTTCGATAACTTTAATTACTTTACTCTTTGGTTATATAAGAAGAAAAGAGAGACTCAACTCAAAGTTGCGTAGTCCTAATTAACAATAGATTCCATCGGATATCTCGTGAAGTTTTCACACTATCGTATGTAGTTGAAATTTCTCAGTTGAGAGATATATGATTTGTCATAATTTTTCTCGATTTCTTTCTCGCCAAGAGTTCTCGAGAAGCCTCCGTAATAGCACTTTTCTTTATATCAGTTTATCATGTGCGCACCATTTACCTTCCGGCGACTTAACTTTTTAAGATCTATCTCCTGTACCTACCTCGCACTCTTTTTACGTTTCTTTCCATTGTCGTTTTACACGAGTTTTATAAAAATTATAGATATTATGATAGAATTTTACAATATATTGAAGTACTTTAAGTATTACATGAAGAAACACAATTCTCATACGTTAGTGTAAATATAATAAATTTAATTAATAAAATATAACAAATTACACTACGTAAAAAATTAAAGGGCCACTTTCTTCCATATAAAAAAAAAAAACCAACTTTAAACAGTTTTAGAATCTTTAAATAAATTTTAATTCTTACTATTCGTTACAAAATTACATTGTAAGAAAGCGACGTTTGTCGATTAAATAAATTTTTAAAAAATTTGTTCAAGAATACCAAATTAAAAAAAAATTATAACACGATTTCATTAATTGGGTGTTAAAGAGCAGAGTTTTAGCTTTAATTTCTTTTTTTAACGAATGTTCTATAATTCTTTTTCGCCGAGATATTCATTATTAAAGCAAATTCGAGCTATTGACTTTGAACGCTTATAATAACTAATGAAAAAAATGATCGTACGATAATCATTAAAAAAGCAATTTAAAGAGAAAAGTTAACGCTTTAAAATGCTCCTATTGTTTTTCAATCATTATTTATTGTTAAAGCGTAATTGTTACTTAAAAATCAAGTAAAAATTACACTTTTATTTTTTTAAATTTAAATCAATGAAAATTAACTAAAAAACGCTAACATTTTCATGAACTCTACAACATTAACAAGTAAAAAGCACTTCAGTTAATCATGCAAAAGGCCGAAGTGTTAAGTTTTTTTTCTGTACATTTCAAAAACTTAAATTAATGATTGTTGTACCATCATTTTTTATAGTTATAAGCGTTCAAAGTCAATAGCTTGATTTTGCTTTAATAATGAATACCTCGGCGAAAAAGAATCATTCGTTCAAAGAAGAAATTAAAGCCAAAATTCTGCTCTTTAATATGCATTTAATGAAATTGTGCTAGGATTTTTTTGTAATTCGGTGTTCTTGGACGAATTTTTGAAAAATTTATTCAATCGATAGTCGTTTTGTTACAATGTAATTTTGTAACGAATAGAAAGAATTGAAATTCATTTAAAAATTCTAAAACTAAAAACTTTAAGCTTTGAAGCGCTTTTTATTGATCTCATTCCGATTATTTTTAAGGAAGTTACAACTACTTGAAAATTGGCCTTTTTTTTTTATATGAAAGAAAGTGACCCTTTAATTTTTTTGCGTAGTGTATGATATAATATAATATATATATATATATATAATAAATTATAATATATGTAATAAAATATAATAAATTTATTTCATGTGAAATTCTATAACAATTTCAATATTATATTTGGCGAACGAGATGTAACGTATAAGAATTCGAAAACTTGACTCACGATCAAGAGAAATCTACCATAGCGGAGTTTCGTGTCATATCCTCTTTGTAGAGATCCTCTCAGGCGAACTTTCCAAATACTTCTTGTGCGCACTTCTCTGCACCTGCATTCTTTTTCCCTTCGTTTTTATCAGACTATAAGCTTCCGGCCTCGAAATGGAGGAAAAGTGTTTACAAGGGGTTCGCTCGAGCTTACCGATTACCGACAGAAGCTGCCATTCGTTCGATGGCAGAACTTAAGTAGTTACCCAGATAAATCTCCTTTACATTAAAGTTCTCGAATCATCCAAGTCCCTCCGAGGTCGGCGTACAAACAGATCTTCAAGAAAGTCGCTCTTGTCCTTAACCCGTAAAGTGTCTCGTTGGGCGTCTCCGAATTGATCGTCCTATATTCTCGAACATTATTTTGCGCGATGGTAGTTTTTTTTTATAAATGATGATTTTATAGAGAACTTTTATTCTAGAGTTAAATTACACGATTAGAAAGAACGATACGCACACAAAGGGGAAAGATTGGCAATAATTGTACTTTATCGTAAACATGGTCATCGAGTCGAAAAGTCTCACCCCTGCATTCTCTTCAAAAGTTTTCCTTCGAACATAGGGTACACAAGCCAACGTTTTCGCTCAAATATTTGTCCGGCTTTAACAGAGTCGCTCCCTTAACGGAGACTCATATACGTCCGGGTCTGTAATCTTTCTCGAGATCGTATTTCCCATGAAAAACCATGCTATATTTTGCCATGGCAAATTACACTCACTTATTAACAAGTATATTAGGTCATGTGAACCTAACGTAAAACGAACAATTTTGTATTTATCGTAATAAATGAAAGACAAGAGAAACTAAGATATTTATTTTGTAAAAAAAACTGTTTTTATTTTAATTTTTTTATCATTTTCCCTCATTCTAATAGTTTTAAAATTTTCAATAATCGTTGACTTTAATTATTTTATAGACAATTTTTTTTGTTTTATGACTCTTAAAGTTTATATTATTTCACATCGTTTGTTTTACATTGTTGTTTCACATTTTTTTTTACTATAAAATTGTTAATTTTTAACTTATTTTCTTTGGCAAAAAGGGATAGCAAATTTGACCAAGAATCGTTTATTGAAAAATAGGAGCAAACGATGCGTGTAAATCATATTTTGGAACAATAAGATTGTAAAAATTCGCACATCCGTTTATTAACGGAGATCTAGGTGCGCAAAAAGCATTTTCCTTCAAATAAAATATCGGAACGCCGTTTTCGCGAACCTTTTTCCTTCTTCACTCATTTTTCCGTTTATCATCGTCGATAAAACTTTAAACATAATCGAGAAAATATTTCGTCCACAGCGATCGTATCTCTACGCTCTTATTGAGCCAATTCTATCTTCACGATGCGTACCTTTTCCTCTCTTTCTCGTTCCCCTTTTTCTCTGGCTTTGTTCTGTTGTACGACAAGAGAAGTATCGGGTCGATGTAAATTTTTCACACAGAAAAGAAGGGCGTTGATAGAAATCCGATCATTAGGTAAAACAAGTTCGTAACTAGATAACAAGGTAGAAATAAAAGCATTCTCATTTTAAATTAAAAGTAATCAAACAAAAGCATATCTTGAAAATAAGCTTCGCATGAATAATCTTCTTCGCTTTAACTACAAATACTTGTAGTATTGCTTCATATTTTGAAATACGATCTTTCCTCGCAAATGTATATTGCCATTATCACAAGTAACCCAACTATAAGTAATAAAAGAGAATTTCAACGAGTCGTATTTTTTATCTTTCTCATCTTCTCGCAACATCCTATATACAACATTCTATTTATAAATGTCTTTAAGTAAGTTTCGATATCGTTGTCCCTACAGCACAAAATATTGCTAAAATATTGCATGAATATTTCAATATTGCGACATATTACGAATATAGCATCAATATTGTAAAATATTAAAAATTTAATATTTTTTTGGAGATATTGCAAAATTATTACTTCTATATTATAATGCAATCACATATCTTTCGTTAGTTCGTTCCCTTACCGCTATGTAACTTACTACGTTAATTATTCCATATTCAAGTTTTTTTCATGAGAGTATCTAAAGCCTGCAAAAAACATAATTAGTAACATTAAATATATTTTTCTATCAGTTTAATTTCTGAAGCAATTTTAATACAGGGAATTCAAATATTGAACTAATTGTTCAAAAATCGGACAAATAAGTATTATGCAAATAAGAAATATTCTGCAATATCTTGTAAATATTGTATTCACGTTGCAGAAATATACATATATGCAATATGATTTTGAAATATATCAGCACCATTACAGAAATATTACACAATATAGTTTGAGAGTGGACATACCTATATAGATATTGTGGCAACCTTTCAGGAATATGCATGTAATATTTCAATCTTGCAAAATAATATTCCTGCAATATTCCATCAATATCGTGCTGTAGGAGTATTGATACTTTTCAATGCAATATTTATCTCCTTATAAATAACATTCCTTAAACTAAATCGATTTGGATGAACACACGTGACGAATTTCTTCATCAAGGAAAACTGTTGAAAGGAAAAGGGCTCACCTGAAAGATGGTAACCTTCTTCAGCACCGAGAGGTTCACGTGCAACGCCAGCTCGGTCTTGAGCTTGTCCGGAAGCAGACCAAGAGCAGTGTTGATGTCACCGCCGCCTTGTATCCTGCCACGTGACCAACTGTAGTCGTACCACCTGAGCACCCGGCGTTTCATACCACCCGGCACCTTATGATGCCTCATATAAGTTTTGGCTCCGTCCAAGAGCCTCTCGAACTCGAGACGGTTCGCGTTCCTGTTGGTGATGACGTTGCCAACCTGACCAACGATGGTCGCGAATATGAAGACGCCGATCAAGTAGCTGACTATCGTGAAGACGTACCTGCGAACCAGGAAGGAAGAGAGCCGATCAGTCCGAGAGGGATGTGATCAGTGTCCTCCGTTCATGGACGAGCGGCCCCCGCCGGAGCCTTCCTCCTCTTTCTCTCTTTTAATTGCTCCCTTCTCTCTTACTTGTCTCTTCCTCTCGCGTTCGTTCCTCTCTTGCGACGCACACATATCTTCCGTGCATCTCTTCTTTTATTCTCTCCTTCATGCACTCTCTCTATCTCATATTGACACATGTATACGCGCACGCACGCGCGCGCACACACACACACACACACACACGCATATACCCACATGATACACGCACACATGCATGAATTCCAACGAAGTCAACACTTGCTCTTTCGTACTCTCTGTTTGATCTTTACTGATTTGAAAACGGAAAGAGTAGAACGCGCGTACTTTGCATTTGCCTGCAGAGTCAGTCTGTGATTGTCATTCTAACCGAAATTGATTACTGAATCGATGAATAATCGAGCGTCATTTCGGATCGTTAAAATTTCTTGATTTTCGAGGCGGTGCCTTAACGAACTTGGGATTCACTTCTGACGCAATTTATATGTAATGTATGCAAACCACCGAGCGGTTAAATATTCTAAACAATGTACGCTTGAAATCATTGATATTTCAGAAATTTTGCAACCGTTGGATTAATCCTTTATGGATAAAAATACTTTAGAATTTTATTGATTCTTGTATTTATAGATCTTGCCAATGTTTTAAATGTGCTAAAATAAATTTATATTCTTTAGAATACGAGTTTCTTTTTAACTCTATTGTATTTTTTTTGATGACCACTGGTTTTCAAGTAATTTACGATTGATAATATAATATAATGCAATCGAGCAAACTGCGAGAAAAACAAATTTGCGTAAAAAATTATATTTTTTACACAACTTAAAATGTAATAGACATTTAACCAGAAGACTGCTTTAATAATTATGTGATTAAAACAATGTTCGATGATTTTGAAACACCCTATATTTTCAACCGACCTTTCTGACCTATAATATATATGTTACAACTCTAACTCTGCCTCTCTTTCGTCCACATTTCATGATTCATCGTTCTTCTAAAGGTACTCTTTCCGCTTTTCGTATATCGACACAACTGATACACACACACACAACATTCATATATCCATGCACATATATACAAAGATATTTTCTTCGATTTCCATTGACAACCTCAAACCGATTCGGTATATTTTCTAAGGAGAACACTCTTCCGCCCTCTTTCCTTCTGTCCCTTCCGGCACAAAATTCTCGTACTTCCGATGACCTCGAACTTTCCCCTTTTAGTATTTCTCTCATATGTTCATCCCCCGTGACGGTCTCACTCTACCTCTCGAGCCCATCAACTCGTGTCTGCTCCAGGATGGGCGATGTGTTATCGATTAATGATATTCGAGGCTTTATTCTTTTCAATCTCATCGATTAATTTTATACTAAAATAATTTAAAACAGAGACGTAATTGATTATAATCATTAAAATGTTACAATTTTTACTTCTTTTTATTCTTATCATCGCTCATCCTTTCGCTTCTGTCTTGAAGTAGTTTTACTTTCGCTGTTTTGAGCACTGCGATTTAATTCTTGCCATTTAATGATCGGTATAAGTTACACGAATTATTATATCTATTATGTCGTCTTGCTGATTAAACATATATTTTTTTTTTATATTCGCCCTGTTGAATTATTTTTCTCTTGTCTTTCGAATTCATTAACAAAAATCATTTATTTGCTTGCCCTCTCATCAAATTGAATATCTTTTTATCAATATAATTTGCGCATTCTATTATCTGTACGTAAATATTGAAAGTTTAATTTGAAGTGAACAATTATATTTTTTTTTAGCAAAGCACTTAAATCATAAGTAATTTTCAAAAATTTTAAATTATAAGTAATTTAAAAAAAAAATAAAACAAATCATATTATTTTTATAGTTTTTTTTCAAACAAGTTCTTATAAAAAATTAAAAGGAAAATATTTAATTAAAAATATAATCGGACGTAATAAATATGTTGAATAATTTCATATTAAAATGTGCTAAATGTCACTAAATATTTGTTTCCGAATGTGACCTTAACATGTATCAATTATTTGTCACAGAGAAAGATATAATACGGCTTGTCAATTATTGGATTTTAAAGTTGCAATTTTTCGAATCTTTTTTTAATGCACATGCTTTACATGTGTCACATATACGTTTCAGATGTATCAACATTTATATGGAAATTAATAATTATTTTTCATTTCAGTTTCTTTTAAAATATATTGCAAAATCTATAAATCCATATGTAAATAGTAAACATATATATACAAAAGCAAAACATAAGTAAATATTGAGATTCGTAACCGGATACTTAATACAAAGTCCGATTTGCAAACATAATGTTAAAAATATATTTGTAAATACAATTTTATTATTTTAAATGTATTGTAAAAGAGATTTGTTAATGCGCGTTTCTAAAGTTAATTACTTAATTTTAAAAGTTAACTTCATGCATACATTTATGAATATAATAACAATACATAACTAGAAAAGAATTTAACTTAATTCAAAAAAATTACGATGTTTGTAAACAATTAAATTTATGCTAAAATTCAGAAAATGTAAAAACAAATTTTTGTGTTCATTAAATAAATAGCGAACCACTTATTAATTTATGTGACGAATTTCTCATTTCTTAAGAGTAAGTAAAATAAGTAAAAATTCGTCTCCACTTATGTGTATTCAGTTATATTATTAGCGACTTTCGAATAGACATGTAATATAAACGAATTAATTTAATTGTTTGCAATTTAAAAGCTATTATCGTTGGCAACTCGACATTTTTTCGTAAAAGTTAAATCAAGTTGAAAGAATCCTCGTTTGATAAAAAGTACAATTAATCGCTATATATTTTGACGCAATACCGAGTTATATTTTATAATTGTTTAATGATTCGCAGTGGAACACTGTAAACGGGAACACACAAAAGGAAACTGTCTATACCATAATCTTCCGTGCTAACGTACACAAGTGTGGTAAACTCAGCGAACTCAAAGGGTCAAACGGAAATCGTGATCCGGAACCCTGGGCTACAGGTCACCGACGAACCAAGGAAATTCAGTTTGCGATTCGCTCGAGGTATTCGAGGTAACGCGAGATCAAATTTGACCCAGGCTAAAATGAGATTCTCTCGATCGTTCTTCTCGTCGAGCTCTAGAGAGCTGTACAAATCGATCTTTCGCGGCGCTCCTCGCGCGATTCGTGTTTCCTTCGGGTTTCTACTTGCCTGGTCATTAAGCCATCTTGTCGTTAGAACCAAAGAAATGTCGGCCGATAAGACGGTAAACGTGCGCGGAATCGACGGCATTAAAACCGCACGAAAGACTCTCGCCAAGTGACTTTTTACGTCGAGATATTTTTTGCTTTTTTGTAAATTATTTCTATGGGGATCTTTATAGTTGTATATGTAACAGTATAAATTAATCATTTTGTTTCATGTAAAATAAACTATAAAAAAAAATTTTTTTGTTTTAATAGAAGAAAAAATATTTTGTATTCTTCTGCAATAACAGATGTGTATCAATTTTTGTTTTTTTTTTTTTTTTTTATTTTCGCGTTCGTTCAAATTATTTCCCCTACACCACGAAATATTGCTAAAATATTGCACAAACATTTCAATATTTCGATATATTTTACAAACATTGCAGCAATACTGTGCAAATATTATAAATTTAATATTTTATTGGAGATATTGCAAAATATTACTGCATTGTAAATATTATATTATAATGCAATCACATATCTTTCATTAGTTCGTTTGTTTACCGCTAAGTGACGTACTATGTGTTATTTATTTCGTATTCAAGTTTTTTTCATGAGAATATCTACAGCCTGCAAAACACAAAAATTAGTAGCATTAAATATATTTTTTTTGTCTTTATTTTTCTAACTTAATTTCTGAAACAATCCTAAGACAAGGAATTCAGATATTGAATTAATTGTTTAAAAATCGGACAAATAACTATTATGCAAATAAGAAATATTCTGCAATATCTTGTAAATATTATATTCATGTTGTATACATGTGTAATACGATTTAAAATATATCAGCATCATTACAAAAATATTACACAATATAGTTTAAGAGTGGATATACCTATATTGTAGCAAGCTTTCACGAATATTGTATATATTGTAATATTTCAATCTCGCAACACAATATTTCATCAATATATATTGTGCTGTAGGAATTTTATCGATTTGATCTATTTCGTCTATTTATATATGTATTAAGAGAATATTTAATATCTGCAGTATAGTTTCTATTAAATTAAATTAGACACACATACAAATGCCGCTTATAAACTTGTTTGCAAGTTTTCCAGTTATTTGCGTTAGCGTGCCAATATACGACTTATGAACTTTATCGTTTTCATCGTATTCTAATTGGCACGACTCGTTGCAAAGTTTCGAAACAAAGAGATCTATCCCCAGTCGACAGGCGGCTCTCTGTACCTCCGCGAAATCCTTTTACCACAAACACGATTGTAATCCCCGATATTTTAATCAAGTAGGCAAAGCAATCTCACCGGCTAAATCGTTCTGTAGGAGAAAGCGTATTCGAAGGGTACGAGGATGGAAAATGTCTGGAAGATGCTCTTCACGATATTCGCTTCTGAGAGAAGGCGGATTTTAATTCTCAGAAAATTAGCATCCTTCCTCTGGCCGATGACAAAGCATCTGTCTTCTTTTAAAATAATTTTTTTTTTCGGCTTTAATATTAATAGTTATATATCGCTTTGCGATATAAATAAACATCTGATTGATTTTTAAATATTAATTTTTATATGTTAAATATTTATATAATATATAATTATATTTATATAAATATTTATTACCAAAAATATTAGAAAATATTTTTCATATACACCAAAAAATATTCAAGTAGAACAAGAATAATTATATATTATATGTATAATTAAATTATTTCGTTACTATTATACAAGATTTAAAAAATGTGTAAAGATTGACCAATAAGTGATTATTAGGACACAAAATATCATGCCGAATAATAAAAAGGATATTGTATAAAAGAGCTTTTTTTATTATTGCATATACTGCCTTATAAACTACCGTGTAGGTATTATTAAATAGCGCTCTGAACTTTTAAACATGCCATTGAGACTTTTAAATCAAGTTTCTTGCAATGCATAATGCTCCGGTGCCTACGCTGATAATAATTAACCCGCTGCTATTGTAAGAACGGCAATCTTCACGTGGCATTATTTCGCGACATTAAGTTCGTTTTTCATTGTGTATCCGTGAACTCATTGATAACGCTCTGAACTAAATACTTGTTCATTATTACAATACTTTAGCGACATGTTAAAGTAAAAGAAAAGAAAAAAAATTAAATTAAAATTATAAATATAAGATTATTCGAAGAAGAATTAAATATTACTTTTTTGTACATTCAACAATATCTAATTAGAAAAGTTTAATTGAATTTAGTTGAAAGATAGTTGCTTTTTATTCCCAATACTATTATATAATAACTTTCATAAGTTCTATATATTACTTAGAAATTTTTTATAAATATAATATTTATATAATATGAATTTTTAAATATTAAATATTTATATAAATATTTATTAACAAAAATATTAGAAAATATTTCTCATATATACCAAAAAATATTCAAGTAGAACAAGAATAATTATATATATATATAATTAAATAATTATTTCGTTACTATTATACAAGATTAAAATTTATAAGAAGAAGGAGCGATTCTCTAGCGTTTGTTGAATATAACAGAGTTATTATGAGTTATTATAGAAAAAGTCATTTTAAAAATATTAATTTTATATTACATTTTATAAAATTTGTGAGACTTTCTTTGGTGCAAGAAAAAAAACAAGAAATAAGTATAATCGAAAGAATTTCGAGCAATCTATAACATCGAAGATACAATATGCATGCATTCGACAGTGCTGTTTCGGAACTTTCCATGTGTTAATTTACGGAGTGGAAAATTCGCGGACGCGATATTCGCCCGCGTTATCGTGCCGATCGATAAGTCGATCACGGGAACGTCGCGTCGGAATGCATGATATTAACGCCAACACGGTTTGTCGTCGCACAAGTCGGAATTACATCGGAGGAGTGACGGATACGCAATAATTTCGCTAAGTCGAGGTTTGCTCTGTGATATTATATCGAATTTCCGTTTGCCGCAACGTCGCGCACGTGTTTATTCAAGTCATATCATAAGTTACTCATAGCACACGCTGGAATCGAGTATCGGTTCTCTTGCATCTATTGATTATATCATCGATTAGATAGCATTTTGTGATGCTGATACCGTAATTGAAATTATATTATGTTACGCTGAGAGACACGTTACTTGTATTTATTCCGATTATGGAGGATCGATTTGTCACTACCTCTACAGCACGATTATTGATGGAATATTACGGAAATATTGTTTTGCAAGATTGGAATATCGCATGCAATATTCCTAAAAGTTTGCCACAATATAGATATGTCCGCTCCCAAACTATATTGGGCAATATTTTTGTAATGATGCTGATATATTTCAAATCGTATTTCACGTATATTTCTGCAACGTGAATACAATATTTACAAGATATTGTAGAATATTCCTTATTTACATAATACTTATTTGTCCGTTTTTTAAACAATTAGTTCAATATCTAAACTTTCTGTGTTAAGATTGTTTCAAAAATTAAGCTGAAAAATATATTTAATGTTACTAAATACATGTCATTAAATACAATATACATATATACACTGGGCAGCAAAATTATTGCAACAAAAATTTATACCAAAATTTCATATAACTTTAAATAATTATAACTTCCCGAAAAATTGTCGTATTTGAAAAAATTTGGTTTTATTCTGTAGCTTACTCTACTTTAAAAAGCACATGTCAGATTTTGAACTTAATTCTCCTTAATAAAAATGTATATGTAGATAACTTTGATACGTAATTTTGCGAAAAAAAATTGTACAGACTTCAATTTTTTTTTAATTGACAAAGGAAAGTTCAAATTTTACGATGATTATCATGATATTTGTGAAAAAATTTCATTCCATATTTCTGTAGAGATACCGGCGAGTCTATCGGCTAAGGAGAATTAACATTATTTTTCACGCGCAATAAATTTCATTATATGCCAACTTGCTGTTTTTTCTGTCGGCAATAACCTTTTCCTCAGGGTTTATTCGAAAAGCAAATTGCTGTCACGAGGAACCATCGACCACGATAACAGTATAACCGCGAGATCCAATCCGACAAATCGAAGTCGAGGGATAACATTAAGGGCATTGAAGATTGATGTTGATGCGAGATCGATGAAGATTACTTCCGCTGGAATCATTGCGGATATTAAAAAACGTACCCTAACGTTGTGTTTTTGTTCAATCCAGACAAAATTAATTCAAATTAATCGTATCAATGGCATATTAACGTCGGTCAGATTTCAAAGTAATCTTCATTTCTTCCTCTTTACGTTCCCCAGAGACTATTATCTATAAAGTGCACTATAAAATCTCGCACACATATGCAATTTAACGTGTGTTAAATCAGCTAAAATCTCTAACTGCATTTTGCGTTCAAGTTTAAGTGATGAAATCGCAGATAATCGACGCGTAAATGGATAAATGGCGTTTTAATTTAATTGGTATCAAAGTTGAATTGACAGTCGCTGCAATATATTGATCTAATATTGCATATTTGCCATTTAAGTATTCATAGACTAATCTATCATTTATTATTATATATCGACAGTAATTTGAGTGTGTCGTATATATTTTTTTTATACTTGTTAATAACAGAGAGAAATTTCAAGAGTTTTACTCTTTTCAAATACAATGAAAATAATTACGTTCACAATACATTTGACTCTGACTAATTTTATAATTTATATTCATAATATTGATTTTATATATAAACTCATAATAACTGTTATATTTAACAAAATGATAAAGAATCGCTCCTTCTTATAAGTTTTAATCTTGTATAATAGTAACGAAATAATTATTTAATTATATATATATAATCATTCTTGTTCTACTAGAGTATTTTTTTGGTATAAATCATAAAAATTATAAATGATGTAGAAATAATACAATTCTTGTGTTTCAGACGCAAACACAGCTAGCTGCACTCTGATGGATGATATATAGGTCAATGGAACTCGGGTATACTACATATATCTGTGTCGGAAGGCGAGCGAGTGCCAAGTATTATGATGGAAGTTTCAAAAAAGTCATGAAAACAAAATTTGTAAAATCGTATAAATTACGTTTATTATCGTTCTCGGATTTTTTAAAATCATCTATGCAATCTGGCATTTAAGGTCAGACAAATATTCCACATTATACGTATTAGATACGACGGATTAGATTTATTAATATATGTATATTTTAATTTAATTAATATATTAGTATAATATTAATATATTAATAGTTATATATTATAATATTTATTAATATATAACTATATTAATATATTAATATATTAATAAAATTAATAACTCTAATACGTATCTAATATATATATATATTATGTGAATATTTGATCAATAATTAGCACACAAAAATATAATTTTAATATAATAATATAGTTATAATTAATATATTAATATATCAGAACGATTTATTAATCATCCAATTGTGATTTTTTTATCGCGACCGATTATTAACGCAAATGATGCAAAAAATGAATAAAACTCGAAAGAGCGCGAAGGCGGCGTCGAGACGCGGCGCGAGAAACGAGATAGAACATTCGCGTATGTATTATTCAAATTAGCTGGGTGTGGCTGAATACTGTCGCCGGCTGCGACAGAGACGATTTGTAATGCGAGACAGTTTGAAATTCTTACTGCAAATGGTAGGGATATTAAAAAAAAAACCAGGTCGTTGCTGCTATGAAACCGAGTGTTTCGTTGACGATACGCCTAGAATTTCTCTCTCCCTCTCTCCCTTTCTCTCTCACTTTTCGGCAATCTCTTAAGGGCTTTTAAGAATATTAAGTTTGACGCTGAAAATTAAGGTGTTCTTGCAAAGTACTCGTTTAAGACGACTTGTACCGATGCACTTTGGAAGCCAAACCAAACTCCTTTCGCGAGGTGCATGTCATCATGTAATAATATCATCAATTTATTCAAACTGATCAAGAGCAGCATAGATACATCAGACAGTAATGCGAGATGACAGCTTTGCGACTCGATCAATTTTTCAAATAATTATATAACGCGATATTCAATTTTTTTCGTACAAACCATTATAATAAAAAATCGATCAATTGAAAACATCTGAATTCTATCGAAATTATCGCAAACATCTCTATTAATTTTTGGTGACCGCGACGAACAATTTGGCACTTTGGCACTCGTTTTGCGAACGATATTTTCGCATTTAACGCGTTAAGTCCGTCGTCGTATAAATTTTCTCATTTTCCCCTCTCACGCCACAAATCATCGATATAGCCTGACTTAAATGTACATGTATCGTGCGGATTAGCGGTGATACCACTTCGCGGTTTGCGGTCCACGAGCTTGTACGTCTGCACAATGTGTGAACAGTGACTGTCCTTTTTACCGAAATAACTGGAGCCGTCGAGAAACATTATACGAGGCAACATTAGAGAATTTGATCTTTTCGTGGTAGAAAAACTTGCTATTTTTATCTCCATATTATATTCTTTTTTTGTCTATCGAAAGAGTCGTGATATCGAGGAACAGCGATTAAGGATCTTTATCTCTGTACAAAAAAGAAATATGATATAAATATTTTTTTGGATACTTTGTTAGATATAATTTTCTCTATTTTTCTTGTTATCGAGAAGAAAGTAACTTGAAATAAAAGGAATATATCGTAAAACATTAAAGAGATTGGGACTTTTTGTAAATGTAAAACTAATTTTCGATAATCTTTAAAAAAATTGTATAAAAAAGATAAAGAAAAAATAAAAATAAAAATAGACTAATTGACTTAATAAAATAGTTATACGATTATATACACTTATATACAATATGAAATTTATTGCATTATTTTCTATAGCTTTAGTTTTATATATTGTAGCACAAGTAATTTATTTAATTTGAAAAAAAAAATCTAACAGATTATATTCTAAAACAGCTAGAAACTGGAAATTAATACTGTTAGGAAACTATTAAAAAGAGGAAACGATTTACACAATTTGTTTTGTTTGTTTAAAATGTTTGCTTTTACAATCGAAACGTTTTGGTAGTGAAAAATTAATTTTCAAAAGCTTTTCATACATAAGTGTAATATATGTAATTTGCACATTATATATATGTAATTTTTGATACCTTTGATAATTTAACCTGAGACGTATAATATAAAAATATTGCTAGATTATCTTGTTGGAAATAAAGTTACACTTTGTTAACAAACTTGTTGTTTGTGATTACGATAGCGTGAACCTAATTGATAAATATGAGCAATTGATTAGGACGTAAAGTATATTTTTTTATATTCAGTTAGAATAAAAAATTGAATAGACTGTTTATATTAAGCATATATCTATTTTTTTACCATTATGTAAAAAAATTGATAAAGGGCTGTCAATATTTTTTTACATTCACATTTTAGTAATAAAAATGGATAGCTCTCGCGCGCAACTTTATAATATTTGTGAATGTTGCGTGGGTATTTAACAATATTCCAAATTCATCCGACGCAATTCGCCTACGCTCGACATTTGGCATAAAAAAAATAACTCGTCACGGAAATATTACATCCCGCGATGTTCGTTTCGATCAACTCACCGGAGATACGTCGTCGACAACACAGTAACCTTCCGCATAGATATCATGGCCATCGGAAAAACAGTCAAACGGTGTTGAGAAATGAATCTAATTTGTTCACATCTGTGTGTGTGTGTGTGTGTGTGTGTGTGTGTATATATATATGTGTGGAAGTTAAAGTTTAAAGATAATATGTATGTGAATAAAGTGTAATGAGATACAGCTGGATGTCTCTCTTAACACAACGTGCGTATATACAATATCAGAATAATTTCGAGACATGTTGCGAGAGACATCCTTCGAGAAGACAGACGTGTTCTGCGAAACCATGATTTGAAGCCAGGATATTTCATATCTATGAAGGAACGTCAATCGAAACGCTATTGTAACTCGACAATTCCGTCTTTACTGAACGCGACCATTGTAATGCGATAATCACCAGCAGATTGGCAAACAAAGAGTAATTAACTGTGATGTGGCCTATTTAGACTGAACTCGTAGCCGTTGCATTCAAGGGGATTAATAATAGCCGATGCGCTTTGATTTGTCGCTTGCGAGGAATTTATTGATTGACAAATTTCCAACTTCGAATCTCCTTGTCGCTCCTCTCGATCGACTTCTCTGCGAATGAATAAAATATACTATGCAAAAAAATTAAAGGGCTACTTTCCTCCATATAAAAAAAAGGCCAATTTTCAAGTAGTTGTAACTTTCTTAAAAATAATCGGAATAAGATTAATAAAAAAGCGTTTCAAAGCTTGAAGTTTCTAGTTTTAGAATCTTTAAATGAACTTTAATTCTTTCTATTCATTGCAAAATTACATTGTAAAGAAGCGACGTCCATTAATTGAACAAATTTTTCGAAAGTTTGTCCAAGAATGCCGAATTAAAAAAAAATCCTAGCACAATTTCATTAAATGCATATTAAAGAGTAGAATTTTGGCTTTAATTTCTTCTTTGAACGAATGATTCTTTTTCGCCGAGGTATTCATTATTAAAGCAAAATCAAGCTATTGACTTTGAACGCTTATAAGTGAACTAGTGAGAAAATAATCGTACAATAATTATTAATTTAAGATTTTGAAATGTACAGAAAAAACTTAACACTTTAGCCTTTCGTACGAATAACTGGAATGCTTTTTATTTGTAAACGTTGTAGAGTTCATGAAAATTTTAGCGTTTTTTCATTAACTTTCATTGATTTAAATAAAAAAAGATAAAAGTGCAATTTTTCCTTGATTTTTAAGTAACAATTACGCTTTAAAAATGAATAATGATTGAAAAAACAATAGGACTACTTTAAAGTGCTAACTTTTTCTCTTTAAATTGCTTTTTCAATGATTATTGTACGATCATTTTTTCACTAGTTATAAGCGTTCAAAGTCAATAGCTCGATTTTGCTTTAATAATGAATATCTCGATGAAAACAAATCATAGAACATTTGTTAAAAAAAAGAAATTAAAGTTAAAACTCTGCTCTTTAACACCCGATTAATGAAATTGTGCTAGGATTTTTTTTGAATTCGGTATTCTCTTGGACAAACTTTCGAAAAATTTGTTTAATCAACAGACGTCGCTTTCTTACAATATAATTTTGTAACAAATAGAAAAAATTGAAATTTATTTATACATTCTAAAACTAGAAACTTCACGTTTTGAAATGCTTTTTTATTGATTTTATTCCAATTATTTTTAAGGAAATTGCAACTATTTAAAAATTGGCCTTTTTTTATATGAAAGAAAGTGGCCCTTTAATTTTTTGTGTAGTATATATATCTTTTATTCTTTCTCTCTTTATAGAGTGAGTCACAGAAACTTGACAATTCAAAATGGAATAAATAAATAAAATTTAAATATAATAATATAATTTAAACATTTATTTCTTATCAAATAATAGGATATAGAATATCATTTAAGTATATTATTTGATCTTATTAATGTTTCTTTAATTTAAAAACATTTTTTACATTTATCATATCCTGTGCATTTAGCCTGTTTTAGTCTATCGCACAGGTTTTACATCGCTGTTTGCAGCATGTCGTCTGATAACTTTTTAATTTTTTTATATATTAACGCACTCAAGGCTAACGCAGGAAAAAATTACAGCCACACCAGATAATTTGAATAACGCGAATTATTGGACTGAATATAAAATATCTTTTATTTTTTTCTCTTTTTGGACGTGTAATATATATTTATATATTTTTCTTGTGTTGATTTTATTTGAAACTTGCTGTAATTATATATACCAATTTTATGTTATTGTTATGATTAAATTATAATTTATTTTATATTACGTAATTTTATGTATGATCTCATTAAGTCAATAACTCGATTTGTTATTGCTTTATCTAATAATAGAATATAAAGTGCACATATGTAAGTGCATTACAATCTTATATGTCGCGAAAAGTCTTGATTTGAACTCCAGCACGGATCTGTCATTTGTCATCTCGCGGCTTATGGTTGCTCGTTACACGTCAGTTCGCACGATTTTCTACAAACGATTTCGCGACGAGCTCATCGTATTATTAGGTTCGTTTTTTATCATCTCTTCCCCCTCGTTCCTCTTCTTTCTCTGCCTCTTTTCGATAAAATATCTCGACGGCGACTCATCGATCACTTTGAGTTCATCGTGAGTTACAGAGAGAGACGTTTCCGACCACGTCTCATCATAGCGACACTTACTCGCTGACAGTGATATAAAGTACTTTTATGTAAGTATCATATAACTTTCTTGCCGGAGCACATTTTTGAATAAATCTACGATGCATCTTAAAAGTACTTACATTTTAAAATCTCATTTATTATCCCGATTAGAGTAGTAGCTTATGTGAAAATGGTTTCTTTCATAACACGACTTTATTTTAAATCATTCTGTTATAGCTTATACACATCTATTAACGATACCATTTTATCCTGATTCTTGCAGTGAGGGTACTTATAATTAGGAGAGAGAATTAATTTAATTATATTTTTTTAATATTAATTTAAATATTATTATTAATTTAATTACATTTTGTAATTTTGTAAATATATGTTTAATCTCCTCCGTAGGCACATTGTCTTTAAAGTCTAGTTTTTTTATTGTTTTTTAGACTTTCAAAAAATCAGAGTTACTTTTCAAAGTATCTATTACATTATCTAATAGGTTTTTAAATCAAATGTTCAAGATGGCACCGGACTTCACTCTCCTTCCATATTTGAAAAAATTTTAGATTGAAATTTTGCCTTCAAATTCCTGTGTGATTACAAAAAGTTAAATAGATATTTGATTAATTAATTTTTTAGTCCTATGTAATTTTTATAGAATATTATGAGAAAAAGTTTAAAAAAAGCTATATCATAAAAATATATTTACTATAAGCGGTAGAAGAAACAAATAAAAGCCAAGGTACAGTAATTTTGTTATGATACGAATTATTCACAAAATATATATGTAAATTTATATAACAAAATTTGCACTTTGATTATCGTGCTTTGGCTTATTACATACAATTAGCATAATCGTTATATTACTGAACTTATTATTTTTATTGTAAAAATATGTGATCAGTCTTTTCAACAACTCCAAAGTTAATATTTTAAATATTGCTATCGTTCCGTGTCTTTTCATTTAAATCCCCCGGAGACTTGGACGACCCGATTAAAAGACCCCCCAGGAGGTTGGATAGCTTGGATATCTAGGGTTCTGTCCTAAGCCTGTACTCACTACCGTCAGAGTCCCCTGAGGGAAGGTTACAGATGACTGTGAAAAAAAAAAAAAAAAAAACAAAGAGAGTTGCTTTTATATCGAAAAAACTGCGAGTAGTTTTTCATCACGTCCTTTTTTTACTTTTTTTTTACGATGACATACATCTACCCGATGGCTCTGCCATCGAATAAAGGCTAGATAATTGCCGTAAGAACCGACTGCGCGCATACACAGAATCTCGTTTCATTTCGTCGCGTTTGAATCGTGATGAATGCTCCTCATCGATTTTGCCGGCATGCACGCGCGTGTCTCGTGATACACGCGACGCATAAATTATATACCTTCGTCGCACGACTACTAGTGGCCGGTCGATAACCCGCTCGGAACGCAATATCGTTACGAAACAAACGTCTCCCGCGCTTTCGGTGTCGTTTTCTTCCGCTTTTCATATAAACTCCCTCACTCTCAACTTGAGATATTCCATGAATTGCTAAGCGCGTGAAAAAATATTCTCACATTCTTTTATTGCGAATAAGAACGTGTACGTTCCTTCTTTTGGCGATTTATATTTGTACATATATATATGTGTGTGTGTGTGTAATTTAATTACGCGGATGTAAAGAATCTACATGTTGTATATGTATATGATTTATAATAATATCTAGATGTATTAAATAGAATAACGTGTGATGATGAGAAAAAAAGTGTATTCAAAATATTTTATAATAAATTATTTATATCAGTTGTTTTATCAGTAGTTTATATCAAAGATGTATAGTTTATTCAAACAAAAATGCTATAAAAATAATGATACAAAAATAATGATTTTATGAATTGGAAATTAATTCGCGCAATATGCATATATAATTATCTTTTCCACACATTTATATATTCTATATGATAAACTAATCGCATTAACTAATCAATGCATTTATCATTATTTTCTGGTTTTATCTGGGAATAATTATTTGTCCATATATCTACAAGAGGACGCAACCAGAAATGTCAAAATATAATACTATTTGCAAAATGAATGTCAATCTAATGAGCCATTATTACGCAATATTCGAGTTCCTCTTGTATGACAACAACCAAAACAACAACTTTATAGCGAAAATAACAACCGCAAAATTAGTGGTTTCTTCGCCCATTTTTGGGCTTGCGATTTTAGAACTTTGTGTGCCAAATGATATCTTATGATGAAACATCAATCACAAAAAATGTTTAAGTTGAGGTGACAATTGGTTTTAGATATGGAGGATCAAATTAGTCAAAGTTTATTGATACGTTAGCTCATTCGCTTTGAAACTCGAATTTTGTTAGTCTGATAATTCAAAACTTCATACTCGAGGGTTTCTCTAGCTACTGACATTAAAGTTTGAAGTCAGATTTTCAAAATTAAAAATAGCTGATTCAATATGGTAACTCAAAAATTCTACAATAATATAATTTTCATGATGTGAAAATCAGTAGAAGAAGATTTTTTTCATAAATACGAAATTCATGACTCTTAGAGTTATAAAATTGATTATCAAGCTCTAATGAATTTTTAAAATTCCTTTAAATATACATTGTTTTAATGATAATAATCATTACAAATATTATATTATAAATTATTATTTTAATTATATTAATTTCATAATTACTCTCGTTTCATTATCATTTTAATAATAAAAATAAACTAACTAAATCTCAATAACTGCTTCTGTTGTCGATTTACAGAACAAAATTCGACACAGAGACAGAGACAGACAAAAACAGAAGCAGAAATAGATAGAAACTGATAGAGATAAAGACTGAAACAGACAAAGATAGATGGAGAAATGGACAGACAGAATTGAATAAAAATTGAACCATTTTTAAATATTTGGTCCATAATGGGTCTAAATATTCCACCGTACTAAGTCAACCATTTTTTTCTGAACATCCAACGTTAGATTTATAATCAGCGACTCAAGAAATCCTTAAATATTAAGTGTTTTATAGAAATTAAAACATTTTTTAATATACATATAATGCGCTATATTGGATCGGCCATTTTGAATTTTGAAAATCTGATTTTAACTTTGTTGTTAGTAGCCAGAAAAATCTCCGTGTACGAAGTTTTGAATTATTTGACAGATAAAAATTCGTGATTTAAAGGGAATGAGTTGATAACGTGTTAATGAATTTTAACTGCTTTGATTCCCCATGTCTCTGAGACCACGTGTCACTTCAACTTAAAAATTTTTGGTGATTAATGTCTCATCATAAAGTATCATTTGGCACACAAATTAGTTGCAAAATCGTAGGGCCAAAAATGGACGATTTTTACGGTCGTTCTTTCGCTTATTGTTGCTCTCATAAAGATCTGCGCTCGTAAATAAAATTCAAAACGAAGCACGTTGTTAGTTTTTCTACATAATTGCGTGACGTAGATTTCGCGATATAAATTATCCGTGTAACGGTGTAAACGTGTTCGTGTTCGCCGGGCGGGTAAAATTGATTATAAAGCGAGATAACATCCCGACCAGACGTAGTCGCACGGGGTGAGTGGCACTTTAATATTATTCTATCGGTTAAATTAAATCGCGCGATTTTCACACCGGTGCCATGTAACGTGGTAGCCACCGACGTTCCTATCATTTTTCAAACGAATATCTCCTTCATCACGGCATAATGTCGTAAATAAAGAGTCCACTTTGCCTTCTCTCTCTTTCTTTCTCTCTCTCTCTCTCTCTCTCTCTCTCTCTCTCTCTCTCTCTCTCTCTCTCTCTCTGTAATATTCGCCGTAATACTGACTTTCATTCTGTCCCTGTAAATTTCTATCGCGCTAAAATGATTTTTCCTTTAACCCCTAAAAAGTCTCGATTGGATCTACAAATATTTTTGAGAATTGTTTCATAAAATCAAGTAAAGCGATCTTTATAATAAATAATTCTCTTTATCCCGGTTCTATTTTTTCCTTCTCTCACATCTTCCCCTCCCCCTCCCCTCTCTCTCTTTCTCATCTACCAGCATTTGTTCTCATTACATTCTCATTTATTCTCTATACACACTCTCTCTTTCTCTCTGTCATTCTGATTTCCATTTTCTCTCTTTCTTACGCGCTTTCTCCCTTTCTCTCCCGTCTTTCTCTCTTTCTCTCGCTCTCTTTCCCTTTCTCTTTTCCGTTCTCTTATCGTTTTTTTTTTTTTTTTTTTTTTTTTTTTATTCTGGAAACGATACAGATACCCTCCGTTATGCTTGAACTGCAGAAGCCGGGACAGTCGGCCGCGACGAGCGAGGCTCCGGGGATTGCCGCCCGCTACGACTCTGCCAACACAACAACAACAAGGCCGCTTCACGAGTCTAATTCCTAGGCATCTAAGTTCACTAGAGACTAAACTTAAGAGACAATGGAATCGCCGGCACTGCGTGCGAAATTGCATGTATTTTTATCAGAGACAGGATGAAAATTTTATTTGCACAGATGCATAAACATGCGTCGTTCAAATGACACTGTGTCTCTTTCTCATCAAATGATTGCCCATATTTTTCTTCGATTCGGTGAAGGAAAATGCAAAGCTACATTTTCTGTCACGTTCGAAAACATACACGGGCGATAATTTTACGAAGTCTATCATTTCAGGAAAATATTGAAAAAATATTCAGTTGAAGTCTTTTGCGAACAACGCTTGTAAATTTGTGATATTTTGTCGCAGGATTTAATTTTATATCATGTTACTTATCACAAGGTACTTATAGATGTTTGATTATGTTTCTGTAATCAATTACAAAATTGTTATCGTCATTAAATCATGCAATGTTGTGGAAATATCAAAGTTGAACAATTATATGGAATGGCCGCGCACGTAATTTAATATAATAATTTTTTTTGTTTTAAAGTTAATCATAATCGTTCTAATAACTACATATATGATTTTTGACCAGATAATACGCCACAACGAAAAAGGTGTGTTTTTTGAAGATTTTTAGTCTGTAAATTAAAAAACCTAATTTTTTAAATACATTTCAAATAAAAAAAAATTGACCAAAATTGATAAAGACATTACTGAGCTATAGCTAAAACACGATTTCGTTCTATCAATGTCAAATGAGTGATATCACAGAAATTTTTTTTGTTTTAAAGCTAATTACAATCACAATAATATCTGTAAATATGATTTTTAACAAACCAAATAGTACGCCACAAAAAAAAAAAAAAAAAAAAAAAAAAAGGTGTGATTTTTGAAGATTTTTGGACTATAAGAAAGTGAATTTTGGAAAAGTAAAAAAGCCATTTTAACAAATTCCTTATTAGATACCTTTCGAATAAAAAAATTGCTCAACATTGGTAAAGGCATTACTGACAATGAGCTGTAGGTAAAACATGATTTTGCTCTATCAATGTCACATGAGTAGTACCGCTGAAAATAACTCATTGTCAGTTGTAAAAGTAAGAAAGAAAAATTTTGCAATGCACCGAGTTTCCTCTTTTCATTTCTTCCTGAAATGACTGATATACGGATTTAATAATGTGACCATGACCCTGCACGCGAGGCATCTGTCATATCGTCGGACAATATGAGAAATCGGCGGCGACGCGTGGGCAAGCATTCAATGCGCCTCGGAATTTGATTGAGAGAAATTTGATTGAGCGCCGACGGTGACGACAGCGCGACGAAAACGATTTAGCCTTTAGCCGATCAATCGGTTTCGCCAACGATCTCGTTCTTATTTATCTCGTCACACCTAACGTGTGTGAAATAATACACTTAAATACGTAGCGATTGCAACAAGCGGTGCTTGTAACGCACATCCCAATTGGATATCACGTGTGACGGCGTTTAACCGAACGCTTTAGTCGGCCGATCGATTTAGCGCTGGGATTAGTCGACAATTAATTCGTATAAGTTAATACTCGATTATACCGGCAACATTAAATTACGTGGCATTATTACTGAAACGTGTCTCGCGTATTAGTGGACTCGTAATGCATGGAAATGCGAACGTTACATCATTTGAAATTCTACAGAATACCATACAGAACTCTACCGAATATCAATCCTGCGATTTGTAGATTGCACAATATTCGCAAGCTTTCATAAAATTCACATTTAGAAAAATTGCGAGAAATTTGCATATTTTCCCGATCAACTCTGCAACTCTGTAGCTCCATAATAATCCATAATAAAAGCGTATTTTTGGAACACTTTTAATTACGTAATTGAATTGAATTGAAAACTGCAAACCTGATTTTCGAGTTTTAGATACATTAATTCTAGATACATAATTAATTTTCTCTTGACATAATTAATTCTACAGATTTATACCCAAGAAATTAATAATGCCGCAAACTATTATTATGTAACGAATGACTGTACAATTACAGTGGAATATTTATGTAATTAACATTAAAATGGGACACACGAGAATTTAAATCTGCGTATACACGTAACCAAGAGTGATTCTGCAGTCCTCATATTGCTGTCGCGATGCATGTTGTTACGAGAGACACGTTGCAATAATAATGTACTTCCCGCAATGAATATAATGCGCCTCTAAAAGTACAACCGAATCTACGGAAAGCGAATATAATTATCAAACTAACAATGTTCTCGCGCGCTAATTTCTCGTCGGTATCGAAATGTTCGCGGGCGTATCGATTTATGACGTCTATTTAAATCAGAGAAAATATAATCTGCTATTCACCTGTACAGAGAAAATTCACGTGAATATTGTGTAAAATTTCGAGACATTTACTTTTTACCATTTCAATATATGGAACAACATTGCGACAACATTCTTAGTAGCTTAATATATTTTTATCATCAAATGTAACCTCTCAATAATATATCAATGATCGTTCATTTTCGAATACTTTTGTTTGGATATTTTTTTCCAATTTTCTTCCTCATTTTAATCTTATTATACATATATACGCGGATATATGTTATTAATATCTCGCGATAGATCGCAAGATGCACGGGTCCAAAGACGAATGTTGCAAAGTAAATAAGATTATGCACTAGCTACCTGTTGATCCATATCATAGCCCGAAGGAGCTATTGACTTTTAAGGCGCCGTAAATGTTCGATGCGAATGCAAGTTGAAGTGAATCTCATGCTACGCCCTAATATGTGATTTTTCGATCAATCAAAATACCTTAGAAATCTCGATGTATGCCGGTATCAACGAAAGAATCTACAAGGCTTTTGGCTTGAGAAAAACCATCGAAAATCCACCGTAACCAACGAGAAAATCAAACTTTAATTTATTCTCTCAGGTCTCTCAAGAAAAATGAGACCATTGTGTTAAAACTTTCATATAAATAAAAAAAAAACAAGAGAAAATATGTACCGATATAAAGAAACATAAGACGTACTTTCATATTACATATTAACGTACTTTCTGATAAATTTTAGAAAATCGATTTTAAATATAAAAAATATCAAATTTAAACTCTTTTTGAGAAAAACAGAACAATTAACTGAAATTTATTGGAATTATGATTCGGAAATAACAGGCCTGATTACATAATTCAGGAAATGATGCAAAGAAGTTGCATAATTTGTGATATGTAAAATTTACTAATAAACTTTATGAAAAAAATTTTGTTCGGCAAAGTTATGTTATTGAAACTTAATAATGATATGAAGCAATTTTTTTATACGATCAGTAACTTTCTCGAGATAAATATTTTTTCCGCGATTAATATTTTTTCTCTCTTTTATATAATTTTTAACGTTAAAAGTTATATGCGTTTATGCAGTTAAATATATTATGTAAAAATATTGTCTTTTTTCTTGTTCCATTTTGTCATTGGAATTGGCGTACATAAATTCCTCTCTTTTTTCGATCCGAGATCCGAGAGGCGAGCAAAGAGAAAAAAAAACAGAAATGTATCGACGTTCCATTCTCTCTTAAATCTCGTCGAGACGGGCGACGCAAGATATACGCGGTGCGATAAAAGAAAAACGAAAGGAGCGGGGAGCGCAAGTGGTGTGTAGCGGTTTCGTTTAGAGATTATATCACTCACTCGGCGTTGGTCTCCGGCGTGGGCAGGTCGCCGATGGTGGTGAGCGTCAGGGTGGACCAGTAGAGGGAACCGAGATATTTCCTGGTGAGGGTGGCGTACTCGCCGGGCCGGTAAGGATACACCCAGTCGCCCTGGAAGCTCTCGGCCTCGCTTAGTAGGTAGTAAAAGCAGCCAAACCAGTGCGCCAAGATGAGCAGTATGTGAATGAGATTCAGCACACGCCAGAGATTCGGATAGACCGTGCGCGACTCCACCATGTAGTAGTAATTGTACACCCGGTAGATCTTCAGAAACCTGGGGAACCTCAGCATCGGGTTGTAGCCAAGATTCACCTGCAGCAGATCGAGCGGCATCAGCGCCAACAGGTCGAGGATGAAGGACTTGGACTTGAGGTAGTGACCGGCTAGTTTTTTGCTGTTGTAGACCATCAAGCCTTGCTCGAGGTAGCCGGTGCGAAACTGCACTGCCACGTCCAGGAAGAACACCACGTCGGTGAAGCCGTCGCAGCCGAGCCAGGCGGCAGGCGCCAATGCCTGCAGCTCCGGTAGACTTTGACGGACGATCAGCGTCCAGAGGTTATAGAGGACGCAGGCCGACAGCAGCATCAGCCAGTAATAGTAGAAGTTTTCGTCGGGATTGACCACAGTCTTGGGCGGTTTTTGAGGTCTACGGGGTCGCCTGCGACGCCGACTACCCGTCCCCTTGTCATCGGTCACGTCTCCCTCACCCTCGGCGGTGTCAAGTGTCTCTTGGCTCTCCGGTATCTGTCTGGTGGAGAACCGCTTTAGGAACGAATCTTCACGCTTTAGCGGTGGTTTTTTCTGAATCGTCGAGATGGCCGAGGACAACTGCACCGTCGTTCGTAGTTTCATCCACCGTTGATTGCTCTTCGTTCTGCGAGCAGAAAGAGAAACAGATCGCCAGTCAAGGACGAAAGGGGAAATGGAGCGCGAGTCTTCTGGAAGCTTAGAATAAGAATCAGCTTCTCTACATTTACATTAAACTTTATATGGCTAATATTTTTAAAAATTTACAAATTAGAAAAATATATGAACGCGCAAGTACTTGTGCGATTCGTTTCTCCTACAATCTTGTTAAAATAATAAGATAAAATCCTTGTGGCGTTCGTACATCACGTTGATATGTAGAAAACAAAATGCACATCTCATAAACCACGTAGAAAGGCAGCCGTTAAGTGATATGAAGGAGAATGTTACGATTGCCTGTTAAAGTCACCCTACACTAACTCTGGTGGTCGTAAGAGCAATAAAAACATTAATTCCGCCACATATGTCGGTTAAAGAAAATTGTTCGAATGCACAAACAACAGTCTAGATAAACATCAGTGCTCGGAAAAATTCTTCGCTCGCGAAAATAAAACAGTTTCAAAAGATATTGCATATAGATACGTAAGCTTTCACAGTATTGGAATATTTGACGTCATGTCGGTTCGTTTAATACCTGTATATATTTTCTGGAGCGACATAAAAAAATGATATATATTTTTTCGCGTATAATTTATGAAAAAAATTGCAATATTTTATATATTTTATATATCTCGAAGAAATTTAATAAAATCCCCTACAGCACGATATATTGATGGAATATTGCACGAATATTGTTTTGCAAGATTGGAATATTGCATGCAATATTCCTTGTATATGCTCCCAAACTATATTGTGTAATGTTATATTTCTATAATAATACTGATATACATATTTCTGCAACATGAATACGATATTTACAAAATATTTGCGTAATACTTTGTCCAATTTTTAGACAATTTAAAGTTTAATATCTGATTTCTTTGTGTTAGGATTGTTTCAGAAATTAAGTTGACAGAAAAATATATTTAATGTTACTAGGTGTGTTTTTTGCAAGCAGAAGATACTCTCACGAAAAAGAAAACTTGAATACAGAATAGATGACATGTAGTGCGTCACATAAAGCGAACAAAGTAATGAAAGATATGTGATTGCATTATAATATAGCAGTAATATTTTGCAATATCTTCAATAAAATTTAAATTTATTAAATTTATAATATTTGCACAATATTGCTGCAATATTTGTAATATATGTCGTAATATGTATAATATAATATCCATGTAATATTTTAGCAATATTTCGTGTTGTAAGAGATTATTTAATTTAAAAAGAAACTTGTGTATCGCTCAAATATCAATGCAATGTATTTTTTATATGCAAATTTACGTTGCACGTTATTACTTAATCGTATCCGCTGACCTAGAAGAAGTATCAGACGGCGTTACATGTGAAATGATATAGTTCAAATGTGATAAGAAGATTTTCAAAGGTGTATTATGCGATACAAAATGTTCTCGTAGACATTTTTCCTATATCTACGATATAGAGAGACCTCATTCCGCGTGACAAATCCTATTTTTCTGCTGTCTCTTCGTTGCGAAAAAGAAGGGACCAATAAGTACGAATTGTCGCGCTCTATAAATAATCGCCGTCTCGTGTATCTACGAGTATTAAGTGAACCACGTGATATACGGGTATCCTCATAGGAATCGAGTACGTACTTTAAAGACTGATTTATCCGGTCGGAAACAATCTGCTCCAATAACGCGTGTCGGATTTATGAAGGCACTAACGGGTAAGATCGTTTATCATCGCGAGTAAAAGAAAGTATATCAATGCAGGAGTCAATATTTTACTGACGACATTGCAGTTTTTTTGTCGAGCGCGACACAAGGCAAAAATAATTAAAATAATTCTTTTTTAATTAATGCCATTATTATTACTGGAATATCTTTAAATTCTTAGGTAGAAAAGTATCAGGAGCGAAATTGCAAAAGTAATTGCTGCAAATCTCACCCGTGACACTTAGATGAAAATTTAAACTGGAATTTAATGCATATTAATCCCTCGTTAATTACCTACTACTGTCTCTTAAGCATGTCTATTCACGAGGATTATTTTATTCTCCAATATTATATTTCTATTTTTATTACCTTTTCCAATAAGAAAAAATTAAAAATATCTCCTATTATTTATTAATCTAAATATTATCTAAATATTATATCTCCTTCATAAAAACGCGAGAATTTTAATTTAATAATTGCACATAAATATGAATATAGTAAAAGCGAACTATATATATATATATATATATATATATATTTTGACTAAATTAAACTTTCTGAAGTCTGAAGATATCTTACACCTCGCGTGTATAAAACAGATCAATTGTGTCACTTTTGAAAAAGACACGCGATAAATATGTCGAATCGCTCTCGTCAAATTAATCTAAATATTATGCGTTAAACTATTTGTGCATTAGACACAATTAATCGGATTTTGTTTGCGCGGAGAGGCGAGGTGTTTCGATATTCGAGATATGTTTTGTGCCTTCGCACATTTTCCCTGAAAGAAATATGATTGACAGATTCGTACGCCTACATACGCGCACACACACATATGTACACACACACGCACTCGTATTTTATAATCGGGATTCCGCATGAATGAGTTAACGCCACGAGTTCCTTGCGAACCACGCATGCATGAGTTTTGTTGCGTGATGTCTCGCAGAAATCGTACGGGAATCGCTATGAATACGGTATATCACAAGGCACTTCCTCAGTCCTTGCTATATGATTTATATATCTTGCAAAAACACATACGTTGACGTATAGATACGCATATATATATATATATATATATGTAATATTCGCTTCATTCATTCCAATCTAATGTATGCGAAAACGGAAGAAACACATCATTCTCATTTCTTTCGAGAAATAGATCGAAAGAATATATATACCGCGTGTCATATTTTTCTTCTAAATTCTAAGATTTATAAGATAGGTAATTCTTGCTTGAAAAAAAGTAAGAAATCGAGGGAGAATCGAGATCAGATCAGTTAACTAGAGTATCAGATGGATAGGAGGCAGACAGACAGACAGACAGACAGACAGACAGACAGCAGACAGACAGACAGCAGACAGACAGACATACAGACAGACAGACAGACAGACAGATAGATAGATAGATAGACAAACAGACAGAAACAGTAACATTGAAAAATCGCATACGTTAAACAGAGACAATAACTAAAAATTATCATTATGCTACTACGCATTCTTGAACCGTTAATATAACACCCATGTGTTTTGTAAAGATGTATGTGTTGTCGTATATTAACGCAACATTAAATGGAGACATTGGTCTCTTTTAAATCTCTATTTATATATATATATTTTTTTTTATAAACGTCATTAATTATATATTTTTTATTCCTGTTAAGAAAATGACTTTTTATATTAATCATTTATCAATAAATGTTTTTATCACAAATATTAATCGTAATAAAATTTTATAAAATCTTATACTGTAATGGCAGATGAATATATATATATATATTCATATATATATATATATATATATATATATATATACATATACATATACATATACACATATATATATATATATATATATATATATATATATATATATATATATATAACTTTTAGAAGATTTAAGAGCGATAATCTCTCTACAAAAAAAGTAATGAAATTTAAAACATTTGAAATTTTTGACAGACGAGAATTTATTAATATCTAGTGATGTGAAAACAGTTAGCACACGGAGTTCTAATTGATGCTAATGATGAGAAATATTTCATTTGTGAAATTAATTTGAGATCAATCGCTCGATCGCTATTATGTTGAAATGTATATTGCACTCTTTGATGAATCGAATCAGATCGATACAAAAGCAAAGGAGAAAAGGAGCCGCGTTATCAATACAAGCGTATCACTTTCGAAATGAAAGCATTTATAAACTCTGCTCTTTAAACGGTATAAACGATGCTATTTCATTGTCGAATACATCGCCGATAATTTCTACTCATTTGAGCGATTCCAATATCAATGATTTATCGTCTAGAAATTTTGCGCGACATCAGCACTTCATTATTCACGATTAAAAGTATGCATAAAATGTCTTCCAACAAGGCCATCGATCTCGATCAATAAACGATCGTCGAGCGAAAATAATCAATTTGTTCGTAAATTTATTTACAAACGTTTGAAAGTTCAAAGCAGTGAACTCTATTCTATACTGGAACGGCTAGTTCTTTATTTGAAAATGTCAAGAGCGAGAGGGAAAAAAAACTGCCATCTCCCTCCTGGTTTAGCAAATTCTGATTGACCAGTGATTTTCTATGATCTTTTCTACTTTTGAAACCATATTGTTTATAATTGATACAATTCTTTATCGCACAATATTGTTACATTGTTAATCTTATTTTTCTTTTTCATTTTATAATTTCTTTCATATTATACTTATTAACTGGTTGTAGTGGTAAGGTTATTCCTGCACATTTGAATAAGCTAATATTTCTTGGTTTGGATGGTGCAAGATTAAAAAAAGAGGGAGATGACAGTTTTTCCCTCTCGCTCTTCACGGTTTCAAACAAAGAACTAGCCATTGCAGTATAGGATTGAGTTCAAAGTTAGGTTACACACTTGAGAACAAGAGAGAATAGAAACGGCAGTTGTCTACAAGTTTTATCATCTAAAATAAAATAGAGATCACGAATCGTATAGTAATCTGAGATAATGTATAAAGTAGTGAGTTATAGAGAGTGGTGATAGGATAGAGTTGCAGTGACGAGCCAGTAGCCAGTACTTTCGTGCGATTTTATGTTGAATGCCATGTGACGTTCACGACGTAAAACGATCGGTCGACATTCGAGACTTTTAGTACATTCCTATACTTTGTCATTGTAACGTCAATCGATAATATCCTTTATTATATTTCAGCACGTTTAATTTTGAATTAGGAATATTTCCTTCAAATTGATCATCGATAAAGACAATCGTCTAAAATTGTAAATGTATTTTGTTATTTATACATGTAAGTTATTGTATGCATCCTTTTATGCAAAAATAATATGTATGTGCACAGAGTATGATTTTTCTCTTGATTTGATTGCAAATATAAATATTTATGTAATAAATGTTTCTAAAAAAAAATGCATTTCTACATTTTATTAAATGTATTATTTTGTTATTGAATTTATCTCCAACAGGATTACAACGTGAATATTTTTTTTAAGGTTGTAAAGATAGAACTGACAGAACAGTAGAAATGTAGAAAGCTCGATAACTTGGTACGTAAACCAACAATATTGGCTTTGAATTTAATATAGCGACACTTTTCCGTATAAAGTTTATTACAGTACGTACGTTTATTTAGTGGAAGTCTCGTATCCTCGTAAATTTTACGTTCTTTCGTTTTACATCGCGAGGGGCCGTGTCATCGTGCGGGTAGTAATGGGAACAATATCGGATCAGAACTGCTTTGTGTGCGTTTAGGAACAATTTTCAATAATTCACACATTGTTGTTTGAAATCCCTGAAACAGTTTTAAAATTCCTAGTTTCGAGAGCCCACGAATATTTGATTATATATTTGGAAACCGGTCGTGTACACGGAATGAATAATTGACAAGATGCAAACACGCGCGCATTGCAAGAATCCCGATATTTTCCGACACCGTCGAGATTTCCGAAAAGTTTTGAGTTTTTTTTTTTTTCAAGAGTTAAATTTTAAGATTACCCAAATTTTTTTTCGCATTCTGTTACTAAATTTATTAATGTAAAATATTTAGAAATTTATAATAGTCGCATATAATTTATGTGATAGTCGTATAATCTCTTTTCAATTATAATTGAATTATTAATTTGTGTCCAAATTTACGGAAAAAATTAATCAACAAGATTTCTTGTTTTTAGAATTACTCATTCCTATTGTTTATCGATTTAATTACTTCAATTATTTAGATTTAGAAAAAAATAACAATTGATGTATTGAAAAAGATAGAACTAAACTTTGGAAAATAAAGTTGCGAAAAAATATGCACATGGAGAATACAGAAGATGACTAAAAAGTTGAATTCAAGCCATCGTGCCAAGTTCCCAACACAATCCGAAGGACAGTCTATGAAAGTGTATGTACAAGTACATATGTTATTTCTGTGTGCGGATGACAGTGCTCGAGGTCACCGTCCATATCGACTAATGGCGGGAATACCTCTTGATTTTGCGTAGAGAGGAATATAACGCCATGACTGCGCGTACGTTACTCCATTTTTGCGAACCCCTCGAGTTACGGGGCCTCTTCACTGCTGCGGGTACCTCGGCGTCGAGGGGGTAGCTCTCCAGCGATTCCGAGGTCGTCGAGGTAGTGGCTAATCCTGCACCAGGTGCCTTAGTCGCAGGGGCTCGCCGATGGCTCGAAATGACGTGTCGTTGACGATAAATCTCCGATAATCTGCGAAGAAGACAGAGAACCCACACGGGTTGCCTCTCTCTCTCTCTCTCTCTCTCTCTCTCTCTCTCTCTCTCTCTCTCTCTCTCTCTCTCTCTCTCTCTCTCTCTCTCTGTCATTCAAATTTCTTTCTCTCTTGCACTCTTTCAGCCTAGATTCCGCGAGCATACTCATTTTAGGATGCGTTATATATGAGTGAGTGAGTGACATTCGCTTCGGACGAGATGGTTTCATTTAATATTGATACGATTTTTTTTTACGTAAATACGTTTTCTTTTTTTTATGTGTATATGTTGTTGATAAATATTAATTTTAATAGTATTAAAACATCAATATTTACATGACTTTTAAATATGCATAGCAAAAAGAAAGGCAAGTCTATAATTTTTTAATTCAAATTCTTTAAGATTTGCTTAAAATTCAAGTAAAATCCCTTCAGAGAGCGATATTTTTCTACATAGAAATTTTTATTTTAAATATAAAGAGAGAATTACGTGTAGTACACATTTTTCTTAACTAATTCTTTGGTACATAACATGACTCGCGATTCTAGAGTATCGCGTATTAACACGTGTCAAGCTATGATTGATAACATCCCATGACAGGACAGTCAGGATGTCTACGGCTCTAATAGTCTTGCGAAAAAAAAGCTTTACTCATTCACTCTGCGAACGATCTCACTCGAAAGCGACGTAAATACGGTTATAGTCGTCTGTAACGTATTTCATTGAATGGGTGAATGGGTTTCATCACTCATGTCTCCTTTTTCTCTCCTTCTCTCTCGCTCTCTTTCTCTCACCGAGTCAATCTCTCGTGTCCTCTCACACAAGTTCAATCAGACAATCCTTCATCCTTCCCTCTCCTCGCATCCATCGTCTGTCCATCTCCATATCACATCGTGAAAAACGAGAATCATTCGCTAAAAACTCTGCCGACTGTGCGACGCGACGTGACGGTAAATTTATTTACCCGCTCCCTTTCACACCCTCTCCCCTCCCCCCTCCCCTTCTCGTGAAAAAAGGTTTCGACCATAAAGGTTTGGCGCCACGGTATATCGCGACGTTAATTGCCGTGGCGCATAAAGTCGATAAACGTGACAGTTTGCCAAGTGCACTTTGCGTTTTTTACGGGATTACAACCCAGGACCGCGGTCTGTCTCGCCGTCGTGGGAATGAAAAACGCGAAATAGAAAATAGGAAGCAACCCCTGAGAATACGGAAAGCTGTCTGCAAAATCTGGGAAAGTCCGACTGTAAAGCAGCCCTGACTGAATAAATAAAATCGGAACTTGGTGATTATGCGCCTCGTTCGCTACATGCATCGAAAAGTCATTGCACAATAGAGAAGAAGAAAAGGACGGAAAAAAGACGAGAGGAACTCTCGAGGAACAGACGGCGAGTAACGAAACGAAGGTGTCCTGTCGGATGCAAAACTTTGACTTGGAAATTAGTTGCGCCTTGTTCTTCAATTATGTCGCGCGCGACGAAAATTTCAATTCGTAATTTAATACCGTTGTTGAACAAACGTGGGATAAGTATATGATACTACTTATAATACATAAAGTAAGATCATTGTTCTTTTTTTGCGTTAAACATCACCTACAGCACGATATATTAATAGAATATTGCGTGAATATTGTTTTGCAAGATTGGAATATTGCAATATTCTTGAAAGCTTACCACAATATATAACAAATATGTCCGCTTTCAAACTATATTGTGCAATATTTTTGTAATGATGCTGATATATTTAAAATCGTATTGTATATATATTTCTGCAACGTGAATACAATATTTACAAAATATTGGAGAATATTTCTTATTTGCATATATTATTTATTTGATTTTTAAACAATTAGTTCAATCAGTTTCTGAATTTGCTAAGTTAGAATAGATGGGGATCCAAAATTACCGGCAGAAGTTGAATTACAGATTTTGAAAATCTTTTTTTTTGGCTACGAAAATTGATAAATTCTTCTCCATAATTAAAATACTTATAAAAACAACACGTTAATAATTTCATATAAAAATGATAAAAAATTAAAAAATTACAGTTATGTCGTAACAATATTTATTTACTATAAAAAGTTATACGGTATGTCCGTGCAAGAGATATAGCGCCCACGTTTGGAATAACTCGCGTTTTTATAGCGATTCCTTCATATAATTTTTATAGGAAATCTATTTTATTTTATGTGGCTAAATTGCAGCTTTTATATTAAGCAAATATATTGTCATGTTAGATTAAATTTTGATTGGTAATATAGAACAACTTTAGGATCCTCTTAATGTTTGTATTTTTTTTTTTTTGCAGACTTTAGATAGTCTCATTAAAAAAAACTTGAATACGGAATAGATAACGTATAGTGCGTCACATAGTAATAAGCGAACGAATTAATGAAAAATATGCAATTGCATTATATTATAATATAGAAGTAATATTTTGCAATATCTTTAATAAAATATTAAATTTATAATATTTGCACAATATTATTGTAATATGTCGCAATATTAAAATATTCATGCAATATTTTAGCAATATTTCGTGCTGCAGAAAATAGTGATTCAATCGTATGTTACTGGCTATTAATTTAATTTGTTAAAGTTATAGTATATATAATTTCTCTCTCTGATCTTTTTTTTATAAAATCTTGAAACGATAATCTAAATTTAATATGTAATTTACATTAATAATGAAATATCACAGAATTCATTCAGCTTCCTCTCTATCAATCAAGATATAGTTTGCATTAGATCACTTTCACTTCGTGTTCGCCTTCTTCCGATGTTCTCTCAATTTTTTCTATTACGTAATGATGAAAAGAGTAATGAGTAGAGGTATTATGATCATATAATGTACATAAAAAACTATTCAAATAATTCGCATGAAGCAAAGAAAGCATTATCACCGGAAAGTATCATATTTGATTTCTTTCGACTACATCTTAATGTTTTCCTTTTAAATTTTCACCCTACCTTATTACTTACTTATATGTTCAGATCTGTAAATATTACCTTGCATGTATGTATAACTAAAGGGCTTTTAAAACGTTTGATTAAAATTTTATCAGTGCATGTAGAAATTCAAGCAAAACAATTTTTAATTAGATACCTAAAAAGAAGAAAAGAGGAAAAATATATACATAATACAATATTCGGCGAAAAAAATCAGTTCGAGATTACAGTTTTTTGAATAGAGAAATTGTTACTTACTTTATGACTGTTCACTTACTTCGCAATAACTGACCTATTTAATTGAATCCTTAGATTCCCTCTTTCGTTCTTCTCCCAGAATTCATAATGATATTATTTCTACTCTCTGCTAAAATCATCCGCTTCATTTTTATTCGTATAATCCATTAACGTTGCTAAAACATTTTTATTAACGATGAAAACTTTACTGTAGCCCAAGTCACGTAAGAAGAAGTTTCCGCAAATAATCCAATCAAATCCAGTAAAATAATCTAATCAAAAGTTGCTCCACTAGATTTCCCATATGCACTTATATGCTAATGCTGATATACATATACGAACAGCTCTAAGTCGCTTGTAAATATACGGGCTGATTCGGCCTACGATTCTCAGTCAATTGCTCCTTTGTGGGAGAGTGCTTACTGTATTGTGACCAAGCACGCGAGACTTCTTTGTCCACTTGAATTAATCCAGAAACGAATGAGGCTGTATCTACTTCCTACTATCGTACCTATCAAATCTAAGTTAACGCGAGTTTCACATGCACGAGTTTGCGTTCGATCGCAATGTCCCTCTGTTATTCCTAGAGTAGAGTTGAAAAAAAATAAAATCAACTTAATGCTACAACCTCGTTTCTTTTTTTAATCATCCAATGGTTAATTCAAAAAAACTTTTAGCTATATAATTATTGGAACAAGAAAAAATTATACCTAATTAATTAATTGTTTATTGTTTGAAGCACGATCATGAAAGTAGTTTAGCATTTTAGTGAATTTTTTTATATCAGTTTGTAGCAAATTAATCAAATATATAAAAATTATTTTTTAAGGTTTTTTTTATAAGAGATATCATTGTAACGTTGAATATTAATTTTTTTTTTAAATATAAATACTGTTTTTTTTTTTTTTTTTTTTCAAAAAATTGAAAATTCTTAATAAGTTTAATAAATTAATTCTAAATTTAATAAATGTTTTCTGGCTATAATTTATTTTAGAGATTTTTATTTTATTTATTTTCTTTAAAAAAAATTATGTCAAGAGTTTCAAGACGAAAAATATCGTTTCTATTTATCCATGTCTAATGCATTAAGAAAACATCAAGACAACTATTTTATCCTACGCGAGATTCTCGTCCTGATTGTCAAGTGTTTACTTCTTTCTGATTTCTAGAGAAGAAATAAAATAAAAATCTCTATGTTGTTTCAGTAATGGAAAGGCAAAAAGTATAGGGCGAGTTGCTCGCTTCTTTTGCTATGCGACCGTATTGTGTATTTTAATCAAGATGACGGCGTTAAAATATAAGTAACATTTATACTTTTTCGGACTTTAATATTTTTAGATATCTCTGTCAGGCGCGTAATTGCCTTGTTAAAAACAAAAAATTGAATAATCTAAATCATGATTTATCTACGATTGCTGAAAATCGGAAAATTAAAATAAGTTCGCTAAAAGTAAGGTAACATATTTTTAAAAACTAAAAAAACAGTCGGATATATATGGTATTCTTGCGCTCTTTTAGAGAAAACGTCGACGGTAATAATGAACATTACATTCGCCATTAACATGTCAGGAAATGAGAAATACCTATATATAATACCTATGCAAATGCGGCACGTTTGCCGGATGCTCGTAAAAGGCTACTAGTCAATGATTGTACATTTACGACTTCAGAATAGTTGTTTTCATTTTAAAACAAAGTAATATATATATGACTTTTTGCTTTCTTACTTGTAGACGTACAAAATATATGTTATAAAATTTATAAGTATCTATATATAATAAATTTTATAATTCCAAATTTAATGCAAACCAAGAATTTTCTTTGTTAAAAAGTCATAAAATTAAAACAAAGAGAAAAATTTTATGGAGAAAGCTTATAATGTAAATGTAAAACTAAAAGAAAAATAATAAATAAAAGTCAATTTTCCTTTCATTTATGATATTTTATTGTGGCATTTTATATTATTCATTTATATTATTATGCTTCAAATTAAAAATATAATAATTTTATATTTTAAAATAAAAAGTACGATGAGTTTTTACGATAACTTTTAGAAGAATATTTTCGAATAATTACAAATGATGTGTATATATATATATATATATATATATATATAACATCACTTATTAATTAAATAATAATAATCACTGATAAGCCTATACAAGTAAATGACATAAAGTAGTTAGTTTTTTGGAAATAATGATATTTATACTTGTCATTATAAAAATATAAATATCAAAATCATACACTTAATTTCAATTTTATTTTTAATTTAAATGAAGGTCAGTACACGTTGGGAATATTTATATGTAGATTAATATCTGACATCTATTGTTTAAGTTAAGAATAATAAATAAAATTATAGATGTACGATTTTAATATTTTTAATATGGTTGAAGAAATAGAATAGTAAGTATCAAAACGTCCCACATTTACCAATTATAATTATAATTAATGACAATAATAATAAATGTCACTATTTCAAAAAATTAATCCAACTTTATGTCATTTATTCGTAAAGGTCCGTCACTGATTGTTGTTTAATTTTTATAATACACTCTATTTTAAATTATTTATTTAACATTGTTTATTGCAAAGCAAAGCTGTATATAAACACGTAATGAAATATTTATGAGTTGACGGTGAAAAATACTCAACGAGGAAGAATACACTTTTCTCATAGATATCTTCTTACAGAAATCCTCAGATATCTTCTTATGGAAATCCCGCTATATGTTTAAAGCTCCAGAATAATAAAAAATACAAAAGAAGTATGCGCACGCATACACAAACACAGTGGTGATCAGGGTAATCTAACGTTTGATTATAAAATCATTGGCATGCTCTCCACGTTTCGTCGAACAGGAGCTACACGAGTGGCATTCGCAAGATAGCTACGTAGTTCGCTTTAGATGCATAAATGCTCTCGAGTTACAGTGCCAACGCTTCAATTTAAAAGTAAATAAGTTTGTGTTGCGGTTGATACGCGGCAGTAAAACGGAGTTTCTGGGAATGTAATACAAATCTTACAATACATCTTTTTCAGAAACATTGCTTTCGAAGAAATCATTAGAGTTATATGTATATGTATATGTAATTCGAGAAATATGTCGACAAATATTATATTACATTTTATGCAACATCATATATTATATCAATGATAAAAACAAAATATATTTCATCACAGAAAATAATAATATTGAATCAACAGCATTCAAGGAAAATATCAGTTTTATTGGTTTTATCTAACAATATATATAAGCCCGTGGGAAAGTAGTCAAAATTTGCCTTAAAATGGTCGAAATAAGTCATTTTTTATATTAATTCGATTAATTGTCAATTTTGTTGCAATTATTTAATTATTTATATTATATGTAATTTAGCTTTATAATTTCTTTTACTAAAAACTAAAGACACAATTTAAAATAAAACCCTTTAGAAATGCTAAATCTAACATAACAAAATCAGTATCATATAAAAATTAAAAAATAAATAATCAATTTATTTCAAGAATTTTAAATCTCATCAGATGCAACTGTATACATTGTACAGTTTTAAATATCTTAAAACACATTTCCACCACCATAGAGGCGCGTTATGTTTTTTACATTAGACCTTTGTCTGGAGCCCTATTATATTACTTTTCGTATTACACTGTATAACATCTCGTTTTATTCATCATCAGATTCTTAATCTTGTCAATTTCTTGGTTGATTGGGTTCGCTAATGTTCTATAAAGTCGAAATATCTATTCTTATATTTCTTTTTATGTTTTTGAAATTGTCTCTTCAACATTTAATTATTTTTATAAGCTACACAATTCATGAGACTTAAAATTCTTGAATAAATTGACTATTTTTTAATTTTTATATTATATTGATTTTGCTATGTTAGATATTTAGTATTTCTAAAGTGTTTCATTAAAAGTGTTCCTTTAGTTTTCAGTAAAGGAAATTCAGTAAAATAAAACTAAACCATAATATAAATAATGAAACAATTGCAAAATCGACAGTAATTAAATTATTATTAAAAGTGACTTATTTCCCTTTAAAGCGAATTTTGACCAATGTTGAGAAGAGAATTTCAAAAACATAAAAAGAAATATAAGAACAGATATTTCGACTTTATATAACATTAGCGGACCCGATCAACCAGGAAATTGAACAAGATTAAGATTCTGATGACGAATAAAAGAAACGTTTTCCCACAGGCTTATTGTTAGACGAATAAAATGAGTATTTTCGTATTCAGCAACTATAAGAAGATATATGTATGTAACTTACGTTACACTTTCTGGGCAAAAATCATTTTATTCCTCCTTTTACTTTTTTTTTATTAATTCAATAACATTATGAAATAGATCCGTAATCCCAATCCATACGCATATGATTTAATTAATAATATTATTAAATTAATTAAATAAATTTTAACTACGATAATGTTATTGATTTAATATTATTCTTTTTTCATTGTATAAAAAGAAAGGTAAAATAAAAAGTTATACATTTTTGAATTAAGATTGATTATCATATATGTATCGATTTTTTTATATATACTGTCCTCATTGAAAGCAAATTTAGGAGATGTCTTAAGCTCGTGTTACGTACTACGTATTGCGGATCGCAAATTGGAATTCAGCAAATAAAGAGCCATCTATTCTGCGATTTATTGTCTCCTTTTGATTGGCTAAATCTTAATCAGATAGTATGACACGGGCTTTACGAAAAGCCTAGCGAGCAAAAAATTCAACTTTCGTAAAGACGATTGTGTCTCGTTCGATGTCTCTGCAAGAAGCGATTACAGTGCTTAACGGAAAGAAGATATTGCCTCGAGACATAATTTCAAACCGGAAGGAATTTTCTCGGAAACTTTTGCAATGAAGCAAAAACGAGTCGCCTTCGAAAGGTGTAATTGGCCTGAGAGTAATAATTCACGCTGGGGAGACATCGCTCGCATCGGCATCTTATTAAAACCGCATTAACAACATTAAGTAAACTTAGTCAACAAATCGAATTACAAAAAGTGTTAGCGTATTATAAATTACTCTGGTAATTCGATTTATGCGATAAATCGCGATATATCTTTATTTTATTCTTCATTCGATCCATTATTATTTCATCGTAAAATTCTATTAAAATGATAATATGCGAAAAAAGTTAAAATTAAACTTTATTGTATATTTAATTTATTTATTTGTTTCAAACTTTTATATTTAGGCCTTTTGCGCAAATAAAACATTTAAAACTTTTCAGTAAAAGATTTAAAAATATCAAATACTAAATTTACTATTCTAACATAGAAAATGAAAAAAGATTTACTTTTTTGTAGATTTGTTATATTTTTAATATAAAGATAAAAATATTAAATATATAAATTTCCAATCTAAAAGCTAAAAAAGATCAATTATGGTTTTCAAATTATTTTTTCCTGAAAATGAAAAAGATTTACTGTACATTTCGCGTTATTCGCATATCTAAGCGTAGCACACCAAATGGATCATATTTATCTACACGAAAGATTTTACGAAACTAGGTAAAACTATTTAATTAATCTACCTAGAACTATTAAATTTAATATTAATAATTAATTAATAAGAGTTTTCACAAAATGAAATCCAGCTTCATACACCCAAATGGAATTGCGTGAAATATGCTATACGATCATCGTGACAAAAAAAAAAATTAATTTCACGAAAACGTAGTAAATTACCTTATTATTAAAAACCTGATGTCATCCCAAGTTTCATCCTAATCCTCTGTCGATGTATTTTCGAAAGCACAAAACACTCACAAAAAACTTGCACTTAAATGACCATGAGTACACTAATTAATCACTTATGACGCTCGCGCGACATTTTGCACGACACTGCCGATAATAATCGCACTCCTCGGTCCGAACTTATTTTCTCGCTTGATTGTCGCCACACGAATAATAAAATTACACGTACAACGCGTTATATATAATACACGATACAAAAACTCGGTGCATTCTTTTGCGCGGATTAATAAATAATACCCTGAAACGATTGTCTGTCTATCAACTCGGCACTCCCGACACTTGTTCCCACTCACCCGCGAAATTCTCCCTTTCGACCGATTTAAGACGCGCGAAACAGAGGATCAACATCGCCCAGCAGTGATCTCTCTGATACTGACCTCCCCTCTACGGGATATTGAACTTGGTATTACTGCGCGCATTAAGCCTTGTCTACAGTAAGTCGTTGACGTAGGAAGCCCCAACCAATCACGATTGAATTTAGAAAAGAATAATCCAACGCAATTGGTTAAACTTCTTATGATCATCGACTTATTGTAGACAAGGCTTTGCGTAAATAGGCGCCTGGCAACGTGCAGGTGTTCGTCGACAAATTCCGAGAATCATCTCCGATGTTTTTTTCCCGGAATACTCTTTGCGCTGTACATACATGTTACTGCTCCGTATTCCTTGTTCCGCGACGAAATAATATGATAAAAATTTCTACATGAGACAATATTATAGTAGAAATTAGAATAATTATAGAATAATTATCGTGGAATATACTAATTGTACATATACATATATAAAAGAAATAGCAGGATGATTTTATTCAATATTATATATTCAATAATATTATACACCTATATTATATTTTAAAGAAATATTGCAATTATTCAAAAATCTTTAAATATCAAACTATTGCGTAATCATTTATAAACAATAAAAAATATACATAATTTATAATTTTTATACATATATGCACAATTAATTTTTTGTAGATGATCGGAAAATATCTCGCGGAGCACGCACTCGATACATTATATACTTTAATAGTCTGATGTAAATTATTAGATATAGTGTAGCGATGATTATAAATCGATTCTGGTAGCATACGGAGGAAGCGGCTCTTTCTGGCATCACTGCGTGTGCGTAATAGGCGCGTGTAGCTCTCGTCGACGAATTCTGAGAATCATCCCTGTTTTTTCTTACCGCTCTATCTATATTTTTTCTTCCGCGACGAAATAATATGATAAAAATTTTTACATGGAGAAAATATTATAGTAAAAATTAGAATATATAATATATTGTAATCATAGAATATACTGCTTAATGTAAAAATATATATTATATACAAAATATACGCGCTTAATATTTTTATTCAATAATATATATGAATATTACATACGAATATTATGTTTTATGAAGAACTATTGCAATTTCAAATTTTAATGCAAACAACTCGACAAATAAATATACAATCGTTAACAAATAATTTATCATCTGTATAGTATGTATATGTGCACAATTAATTATTATAGACAATTTATTATAGACGAAACACGAACGTCTCACCTCGGTATTTATGTATACGGCGTCTCAAGTAATCTAATTTTTACTATAATATTTAATTAATATTTTAATAATTTTTATGAATAGATGCTTGTGAGGCATTCTAGTGTAAACTATAAAGATTTTAAATTACAGATAATAATAGTAGATTATATATATATTAATAATATAATATATAAAAAAAAAACTATAAATAATTATAATTAGAATTATAACTTAGTTCTATATATATTATATTATTAATATATATATATATATATATATTAGGTTTTATATATAATATATAAGACTATACTTTATAATATGTTGCATCACACTGTAACATTTTAATTATGTCTCATTAAACTGTCATCGAACTTTCCGCGATTACTTTCACACCTCTCTCTCTCTTTCTCTCTCTCTCTCTCTCTCTCTCTCTCTCTCTCTCTCTCTCTCTCTCTCTCTCTCTCTCTCTCTCTCTCTCTCTCTCTCTCTCTCTCTCTCTCTCTCTGTCACGACATCATCGACCGCCAATCACATACGCGGTTAAAAAGGCAACAATACAAGCGATACATATCGACCCGAAACGTAAACTTCTCACGTCTACATGACTTTTTTTATATTTGAAAGTTATCATTCTCGTTATCGCTTTCGCTATGAAATAAATGTTCTCCTAAGTAAAAAGAGCATAGTCATGGAATTATACGATAGCTTAAAAAAGCTTTAACGCGATCACAAGCAAGAGTATAATAATAAGGAGAACCTTGTTTCGGCTCTTTTAAACTTTGCGGAACAAACTTTAAATCGGACCGGAGCAAACAAGAGAGCTTAAACATTGATGAATCGAAAGATTTTAGATTCGTGCTAAGTCGATTCGATTTAAGTTTTCCTGATACACGTTCAAACTTTCCATTCTGTTTTGATACATATTATATGCTGGATATTTTGCACATGACCGGTGTATCAATCATGTAAAATTATTTTTTGCATTCTGCAAAAAAAAATTATAAAAAGAAAATTAAAAAATGTGTGTCATTTTATTTACAAAATAACAAGAAAAATCCAGGTAAAACAAATATAAGATTAAACTAAATAAAATTGTTAGATATAATTTTAATAAACATAAAAAGTATTAAATGTAATTAATTTGCGAAGCTTTCGTGCAAAAGTTCAACTCTCTACGACTGGAAATATTAGACTCATTCTGTGCCAATTTAGTCATTAATTCAGCCGCGTATCATGCATACTCTATTATAATTCATATATTTCAATCATTAAATAAAATGTATATGTGTTTATATGTATGTTCTTCATTATTACAAATAGGTATTACATGAGTATATGAGTAATTTTAATAAATATATAATTCATTTAATTTGAATTGAAACATGAAATCGAAAATGCACGAATAAAACCACATAAGATTGAAATTTCCACTTGAATTAACAAAATCATTTATTTTAGCCGTAATTTAGATATTTATGATATCTTCTATCTCGCAACTTGCAGTATAATATAAAATATAACAAGTATATAATTATAATATAATAAATAATAATAATAATATAATATAAGAATAATAATATAATAAATATAATTATAATATAATAAATTAGATTAGACAGCGAGATTACCGAAGACAAACATTTCTTTGAGATTATCGAAAAGTATCTACTATTTCTTGCAATATTAATTTCTTTTCTAATACAAATCGAGTTCTTTGAAAATCTCAAAACTATTTTATATCCCTTACGTAACAAAATTATATATCAAATATATAATAAATATAATTTAAATATTATAAAAATTTAATAAAATTTAATAATAACAAATTTTTAAACACAAGTGCGTTTCGAAAAATTATTAAAATTTTAAATTTCCGTGCGTACTTATATTATTGTAATAGTACAAATATTTTCTCCATATATCTTTTGCCAGATATCAGACACGTGGATAATTGCATCACGTGCTGCTTGCACATGTGAAGAGGTAAAAAGCCATTATTCGTGACAAGCACTCGGTTAACGTAAAGTAAAGTGTACGCCGTATGTACATAGTAAACATTTTGTACCGAGAATTAGTGTATTCGTCGTGTGCATGCACGCATGTGTATATGTAATGTGTATATCTGGTTACGAGAGAAACACTATGTTTAAATGTTGAAATGAAACGAGAACGAGAGAGGCTCTCACTCACAAATTCATCATCATCGTTCGATTAAAGTCCCATCCATTACGATATCGCGAATCGTTCCGTCAGAAATTTACTGCGCCGTATATTGAAAACGCATTTCCGATGCATGTGACATGCATGCGTGTTACCGAAACATGTTGCACGTGAAAATCGAATAATGACAACACGCTGCTATTAGCTGTTTAAAGTGAGTTAAGTTGCTATAATTTGTCGCAAAGAGAGTAACAGTATTTTGCGAGTTAATGATAATACCACGATATTTTACTGTAAATACAATTTAATGCAATTAAGAAGAAAATTATTAATCTCATACTTTTTCACAACAGCGTAATTAATCGAGAATTTCGTTATTGCCGATAAAAACCGTTATGTCGACGAATACTTCCTTCTTGCGATTATCTATGGTAATATTATCTACTTTATGTAGTTTCAATGCATAATAATAAATGTGAGAATATTATTGTGTTACAAAATATTACAATAAAACTTGTTAAATGCCTGAAATGTTTTAACTTTTATACATAAAAAATGTAAAGTAGATTTTTGTTACGTAACATCAAATATATTTATAGCTTTGTGATCACACACAGGATATATGTATAGTATACATATATCCCTGTGTGTGATCACAAAGCTATAAATATATTTGATACAAAATATTATAACAAAACTTGTTAAATGCCTGAAATGTTTTAACTTTTATACATAAAAAATGTAAAGTAGATTTTTGTTACGTAACATCAAATATATTTATAGCTGTGTGATCACAAAGCTATAAATATATTTGATGTTACGTAACAAAAATCTACTTTACATTTTTTATGTATAAAAGTTAAAACATTTCAGGCATTTAACAAGTTTTGTTGTAATATTTTGTAACACAATAATATTCTCACATTTATTACATATAGTAAGATATATATATATATATATATATATATATATATATATCTTGAAATAATAATATAAATTAATATTATATAAATGTTTAATAAAATTTATGGATATCTATTATTGAATTTTATATATATATATATATATATATATATATATATATATATATATATCGATATCCATAAATTTTATTAAACATTTATATAATATTATTTTCAAAAAATTTCTTAAAATTAAACAATTATATAACCTTTTAAAAAACTAAAAAAATAATATTTTAAATAATGTGAACCTCTCTCTCCTCTTTCTCTCTTTCGTTTTCCATATTATTTTACGTGAATAACTTTTTCTTTTATAAACTACAGTAAATTCTTTACGTCCTCGAAAAAAAGAATATATCCATCGAATATTTTAGAAATTATATTTTACTACCTAAATTTTGCAAATATCATATTAAATATTAATCGTATAAATGGAAACAATGTTATCAATATTTTTCAGAGCACTCTCACCACCGAGCAAAACCAAGTATTAAAATTTTCAAAGAATTGCACAAAATATAAGTAATCGCAGATTACATGATAACGATATAATTTTCATATTTTTATTTATTTCAACCATTATTTTGATTGTAACGGAATTTTAAAGATCTTCGAAGAATATCAATATAAAATTTAACAATCTCTTTTAACTTCGTGCGAATTATCTCGATGCAAATTCGATATGATATGACTTATATTGAAAGATCTCTTTAGATATGAAATATTTTTTATATACAATATGCTTCTGTCAACTGAAACTGGCCGGCAATCTTTCCTAAGTAAAGATAGAGGAAAATGGTAAAAGATCATCTTATATGGTTTGGCGTTATTCAATTTCCCTTGTAATCCTATTTCTTTTGCAGGGATATATCTAAAGCGCACATTTCTCTTCGCCATCTTTCTGGAAATTCACATAGAAAAGACTGACGTTTCAGTTTTCAAAGTCTTCCTACGTACACTGATATATTCGAATTACGGAAATATCTTTCATTAAATACTTAAATCGATGCGGCTAACTGATATACTGAAATCATTCATGCAATAAATTAATTGCATGAAAAAAACGAAGATGAGAAATATAAAATAGTCATCCTGAGGAAATATACGAGAAAAAGTTCCGTGATTTTAATTACATTATAAATACAATAATTATTATTGAAATTCTCCATGTAACATACATCATGTATTTTTTATTTATGATTTAATTAAATCAATTCTGATCAAGTTTCACTAGAAAGAATAAAAATCTTATTATTGAATGAAATTTATATTAATATTACTATATAAACTTTTATCTTATTGCAAAATTACAATGACGTGAAAAATATAATTTAATAAAATATATTAAATACACACAATTTAACAATAAAATTTATAATTATATAAGTTTAATTAATAAGTTTATAAAATTGAATTGTTCATTGAATTATATCAAACATCAAAACCGGCAAAATAATAAGAGAAGATAATTGTTAATCTTTGAAGCAGAAATATGTGACATGAAAATTTTTCTCGTTTCATTGGAAATTATAGTAGAAGACCGAAAAGATGATAAACATCTGCGTGATATCATCTGATCGCGCGATTAAAATAACACGAGTGAAACAAATCGCAGTATAAGATCGGACGCGAGTGATGTCATGCAAGAACACGTCGAGAATCACTAACCTCGATCCTCCGTGGCCATTGGACCGCTTACCGCTGCTCTCATCGTCCTCGTCGTCCTCGTCGTCCCTTGAAGTAGCCAACGACTGGGGAACCGAAGAGGGAGCGCTGCTGCCGGAATCGGGCCCAGGGCCCATCCTCAAACCGGAAGCACCGCTGCAAGACGGCGCCAGACCACCCTCTCCCTGCCCTTCCTCCTTCTCTCGGTCCACCTATAATTTTACAACAAACCGAAATTTTAAAGCGAAACTATTAACATATAATATATTTTAATACCAATCATAAATAAGCGGACGATTTCCATTTCCTTTTTCAATTTAAATATTTACATTATTTATAAATATTAATATAATATTTTATATTATATTATTTATATTATTTATAAATATTTTATATTATTTAGAAATAAATTCGTAATTTAAGAAGGATAAAATATGCTGATTTTTGCCCAAAAAGTGTAACGTAAGTTACATATATTTTCTTATAATTTTTGAGTTGCTGAATACGAAAATATTATTTTATTAGCGTAAGCCCGTGGGAAAGTAGTCAAAATTCGTCTTAAAATGGTCAAAATAAGTCATTTTTTATATTAATTCGATTAATTGTCGATTTTGTTGCAATTATTTAATTATTTATATTATATGTAATTTAGCTTTATAATTTCCTTTACTAAAAACTAAAGACACAATTTAAAATAAAACCCTTTAGAAATGCTAAATCTAACATAACAAAATCAGTATCATATAAAAATTAAAAAATAAATAATCAATTTATTTCAAGAATTTTAAACCTCATCAGATGCAACTGTATACATTGTACAGTTTTAAATATCTTAAAACACAGTTCCACCACCATAGAGGTTTCACCACCATAGAGGCGCGTTATGTTTTTTATATTAGACCTTTGTCTGGAGCCCTATTATATTACTTTTCGTATTACACTATATAACATCTCGTTTTATTCGTCATCAGATTCTTAATCTTGTCAGTTTCTTGGTTGATCGGGTCCGCTAATGTTCTATAAAGTCGAAATATCTATTCCTATGTTTCTTTTTATGTTTTTGAAATTCTCTTTTCAACATTTAATTATTTTTATAAGCTACACAATTCATGAGACTTAAAATTCTTTGAATAAATTGACTATTTAATTTTTAATTTTTATATTATATTGATTTTGCTATGTTAGATTTAGCATTTCTAATGGGTTTCATTTTAAAATGTTCCTTTAGTTTTTAGTAAAAGAATTTATAAAACTAAACTGTAATATCAATAATTAAATAAATAATTACAAAATCGACACTAATTGAATTACTATTAAAGGTAGACTTATTCCTCTTTAAAACGAATTTTGACCACTTTCCCACGGGCTGAGACCAATAAAACGGATATTTTCGTATTCAGCAACTCAAAAACTATAAGAAAATATATGTGACTTTTCTACGTTACGACTTTTATACGTTTCTGGATAAAAATCAGGACAATATACCCACACTCCTTTAAATATCAATAATATTTTAAAGTAAAATAAAATTAAACTGACTTTAATTTAATTAGAAATCAAAAAAAATTGTAAGTTTCGGAATGGACGCACATAAAGCAAATATAACTGATCGCATTTTGTGCGTTAAAAATGCAAGAGAATATAATAACTTTTTTTACTAAATAACTCTCATACAATTAAATGATAACTATTCGTTTATTAATACAAGACGTTATAATCACAAATGGCAAAGCTGAATAACGCAAGGTACACAAGTATTGTTATCGCACAGATTGTTAATTACGTTTTATTTAACGGATAAAAAATAAGGCTTAATAACATTACATTATTTTTATTTAAATAATAAAATAAAATAATAAAATAATAAAATAATAAAATAATAAAATTAAAATAATTTCATATTTATATACTTGAATCGATATAACTTATTTCGCTACGTAGAGAACTTATCATATCATTATATCCGTATCAGATCATTGTTCAAGAGGGCATTCGATCGGAATGCTCCCGTTTTTCGTCCCGTGATCAATCATGCGTGTCTTCTACAATGATTGACACGTCACAAGTGAACCGGCAAAATCAGATCATATCTAAAGAGGACGAAACTTGCGTGTTATGATTGAATGTTAGCGCTTCCAGCTGTTTTCATCTCGTAACTATTGAAGACCGATTCCGAACAGAAATCATTGATAACTGACCAATCAAAATCGGAAATTGTAAAAGTTACATGATAAGTTGCCTCATTGGAGGAAAGTGGTAAACAGAATAACGGATATCTAACGTAATCTACTTTAACATACTTTATCATAACTGCAGTTTTAATCAGCTTTGACAAAACGTACTATAGTAGTAGAAAAGACAGAAAAAAACAAAAATTGATACAATTATATGTACTATGCACACACACACACACACACACACACACACACACACACACACACAATAAGTTATATGTTAAACTCACATTCAGTAGTAAACTTATCTTTAGGCTAATTTAAAGTCGCAATCTTTTCTGATTGTTGATAAAAATTAAAGATATTTAGGATAATATTATTTAAAAATTTTTCACAATTAAATTTTTTAATATTAAATATTTTACAACAAAAACTTTAATTAAAATTTTATCAAAGTATAATAACATCTATTTAAAATTAAATGAAAAAAATATAAAAACATTATAATTTATTTTATATTATATAAATTTAATTTATGATGAGTGAATTTCAATTTTTCTAGTTCTAATTCCAAAGCTGCAAATATTTTCATTAAGAAAAGATTTTTAATTTTGCCAGATAATCTGTTGATGCCGTGAGTTGGATAATCTGCATATTCTGGTCTGTAGTTCCACTGGCGTTGTATGTACATACATACATGGCGAGAGAAAATGCATGACAAAGGACAAAAGTTGTTTACAGTTAAAGCTGAAGATGACGTGGTCGTAAATTCTTCGCTGGAATTTATGAACTTTAATTAATGAAAAGTTATATATGTACATATATATATTATCTGTCCTTTATTAAATAATACTTCCTTTTCATTAATCAATAGAGATTTCTCATAAATTAATTTCTCTTAATCACAATTCTTTTTCCTACAAAAACATCCTACAACAATATCACACGATTTAATTTATTTAATTAAAACTCATATAATTTATATTGCCTTTAATTTTTTTTATGTATTATATATATTTTTATTTTTATTTATTATATACATCTTTCTTCTTGATATATTATTAATCATAAAATTAATAATAATCTATTATTAATTTATTTTGTAATGAATCCCAAGGATAGAACCGTTTCCGTAAATAAATGACATTCTCCAGTACTGACACATGTAATCGAACCTAAAGTATAAATAGCTCTAGAAATAGATTTTGTCTTTCCATATGCTATTGCGGTCGGTTAGAACCTACGTTTCGTTTTAGGATCCGGCATTGGATCCTTCTGTCCCAAGGTTTCAATTCAAAAGCCTTAGCAGCTTAATTCTATCTGACTGAGACGGAAAATGCAACGTATTTTTCCGAGAAAATATCTTATTTACTATAATTTGATAGAAAATTTATTGCAAATATGACAGACTAGATATTTGTTTTGACATCTAACTTCTGTTTCTGCGAGGACACTTATTTAATTCAGACGCTTATTTAACGCTATACTTTATACGGGCTTTGTCTTCAAGGAAGACAAGTTGACGCAACTTGCGTGAAAAAAAATACCTGGTTAAATAGCAATCTTTTTTCCCCACTCGTTCTACCGCGTGGAAGAGATTTTATTTTTTATAAATAGGTCGAGTGCGTTAAAAGCTACAATTCGTTGGAAAGAGTTACGCGTGTACATAGAAATGTTTAATGTGTCGAAAGAAAAGCGATATGCGGATGAATTCCTCCGGTATTCATACGACACCCGTGCACATGAATCAGACAAACAAGTAGATATATAGAATATGCAATATATATAAATATATGAGACACATAGATATGTGACATATATGGATGTGTGTAAACGAATATATGTGAACCTACGCGGCACTGCAGTTGTCAGTGATGCTGCAACCATTTCGATCTACATATTCGTCTGAGTTTTGCTCGAGCGCACATGTAGAGAAAAAGAGAGAAAGAGAGAAAGAGATAGAAAATGCATGTCCGTATTTCATTTTATTTTATATTCAAATATATCGAGGGGAAAGAGAGAGAGAGAGAGAGAGAGAGAGAGAGAGAGAGAGAGAGAGAGAGAGAAAGAGACATCTCTCGCCGGAAGCGCATTAATAAAATTACTAAATGCTTGTTCGTTTTCCGTTCATTTCTTTCGACACTTATCTAGATGTGCAGAAACCAGCGAATAATATTCGTTTGAATAATAAATAAATGTTCAATAGAACTCGAAGAGATATCGCGGCTTCGATAACGAAATGTCAAACGTTGTTGGTGATATTTATCATTACACGAATGTTTCCAAAGTTAAAGTTATCTCGCGCGAAATAAAAATCTCGCTACGCGATAATAAAGATTGGTCCACGACAATCGCGTGTAAAATATGTGACATACGATATACGATACAGAATAATACAGTACAGTTTTTGATGTAATTATACATACAACTTTTACGAACAATGTAGCTTTATAATTTAAACTTGTGATACTACATCTACCGCGGAAACACTCGGCAAGAGGAAGAGAGGGAGGGAAAGAGAGAGAGAGAGAGAGAGAGAGAGAGAGAGAGAGAGAGAGAGAATTCCTGAAATATGTACATGTATATGTATGTACATATATATCGTATATACATGAGGAGCGATACAATAGTTAGTCAGCCAATATGGATAGTACGCCCCGAATTAGACACATTGCCATTGTTCGCCGCTCTTGTTCCAAGCGAGAGCTTAACGGTGTCCAGATAATAATAATACCTTTGTGTTAAAACAGCTCTCTCGAATGTAATACTCTTACTCTGTCTCTCTCTCTTTCTCTCTCTCTCTCTCTTTCTCTTTTTCTTTTTTCTTTCTCACTTTACCTACATTTATTATAGTTATAAGCCGCTACACCGGTTGCAAATCCTGTAACGCCATTACGCTGTAAACTGCATCATTATTTTCTCAAGTCTACAGTTTGTCGAGCTTAGCACGACTTGATATAATACAGAATCTTATTTTAATTTTATAATGACATATTTTATGACCTGATATCCTGAAGGGGAAGATTGATTATATATAAGAAGGAGAGTATGGAAAGTATGAAAATCTTGAAAAATCTAGAAAAATATGAAAATCGAGAGCTTTCCAAAATGCTATAATAAAACTTCTTTTAGTTAAGACTTAAGACTGAGGTATTTTAAAGTTTGTTATGATACTTTTCAATATAAAATATAAAATAAATGAAAAAAAAAAAAAATCTTGGCTTAGATTCTTTTTCTATAAAACTTATGGCTTTCGAAATTTTTCAGGGTTTCCATACTTTTTCCTCATCCTGTGTATGTATACATATATTTATTTATTTATACAGAGTGTCTTATATAATTGGTGAAAAACTTGCTAATAGCAAATTCTTGAGATCATTTGGAGTCGATTTTTTCTCAGCGAAAATATCGAGAGGCTTTATCATTTTTTGCAAGTTTCCAATTTTTATCATTATATATCTTTGTAATTACGCTTTAAATTAAAATTCTATTATAGTAAACTCTATCTGAAATTAACTGTAGAATGTAGTTTTGATAATTTTTTAACTCCGAAAAATTTATAATAGTTTGCGAAAAGCGCCTTTTTTAATCGCTCATAATTCAGAAATTATTGATGCCTCAATATTTTTGCTGAGGAACAATCGTCTCCAAATAATCTCAAGAATCTACCATTAGCAGGTCTTTCACCAAAACCAGGACATCCTGTATATATATATATATATATATATATATATATATATATATAAATAAAATAAATTTCTCTCTTTTACAATTACCTTTGATCTCTGCGGTATTTTACCGTTTCTATCAAATAAAGTGTGTTATTTTATTCAATTACATACACGATTATGTAATAATCGTATTAAGTATACACTTTTATCGGTAATCTGGCGCCGTACTCGCAATTATCCCTAAATGAAACGCGACATGTGTTTCGCAATTTTGCATTTCGCGAATGACGGTATCTCATTCGTTCGTCCATCAAAACGGTATAATACGTTGCTGTGCTAGTTTAAATCACATATGCGCATTTATATAACTGAATTTCTAGAGAAACGTAGGCGGCGTAGTCGACTATCAGTTGCGACGACAGGATCTTTTTTTCTTTCTTTCTTTCTTTGCTTGCACGTGATAAAAGGGAATTAAATAAATAAATAAAATACGCGGGGAAAAAATACTCGACTTGCTATTGTTCGACGTTTTCGAAGTGCTCCTTTTTTCTGGTACTATATAGCAAAAGTTCTGCGGCGAAGGAGCAATTTGCAGCAGTCTCACGGCTGTAAATTGGACGAACCCGAGAATGTCGGTAATGTCGAAGGGTCAATCGGTTCATTCGACTGCGAACCGCTTGTTTAAACCAGTTCTATCAGGAAGCTTTTTGTTTTCATAAAAAAAGAAATTTCAAGAAAAATAAACGTTCTCTTTCAAGAGTTTTTTCTTTCACAGAACCGATTTCAATTTCTCCGCCATTGTATAAAAATCAATCGTGGATAATTTAAGATCCCGCAACATACAATTCAGATTCAACATTTTCCTGGAAAATAGATAATAAATAAATAAATATACCAGGGAATTATTAAAATGATGAAAAAATGATTCACAATGGCTTTTGATTCACAATAATAATAGTAAAAACGTAATAAATCATATAATGTAACAAATAATGTGATAACAATAGAAAAAATATATATTTTTCATTAAATAAACTTTTATATAAAATTCAGAGCAAGAATGAAAAATGTTCATAATTTGCAAGATATAAAAAATTGATGTACATTAAAAAATTTAATGTAATATTTAAATTGATATGAAAATTTATATCTAAAAAGAGCAAATTTTATTAATAACAAGTTCAATTTTGCTCTGAATATTTAATATGTATCGTCGATTTGATCTCATTGATTGATTTTGCGATATCAGCTGCGATACCAGCTTCCGCGGGACTTTCTATCGATTACAAGAGCTTGTGCTCTCTCCTCTTTAAAATACTGCGTCAAATTTCATATACATGAAAATAAAAAAAAAGAAAGCATCGATCTATATACAATGCTGCAACAATAGCTTTCCCACGTGTGCGCTTTGGTCTATGTAATTTCGTAAAATTGTTCGGCAGCAATCATTGATCTTCAAAAGAGACGGTGCGGAAAAAGAGATGGAAACAGTTAATTATATGTGCCTTTTTACGCGTGCTATGTGATTTATGTACGCTGAGAGCGTTACGGATTAAGATTTTTAGAACGATTAATAATAGAAAAATAACACGACAGAAAAACAACAAACAATATCTTCTTCTGTTTCTAAAGAAACTGGATGTCTGAAGTAAAATTGTTTAAACAACTACGCGCGCACGAGCAGTCAACTGATTATTATCGCAAGAAGATGTTACAAACTTAAATGCTATTTTTAATAATTATTTTATAAAAATGATTTATTAAATTCTAAAATTTTAAAAATAAATAAAAAATGAGAGTAAAAATTTTGTATAATTTAGAAGCATAGAAAAAAATAACATAGAGAAATTACAAAATCTGAAAATTATTGAAATAAGCTGACTGTGAAATAAATTGAAATAGGATTTTTTACAAATTATTTTGATTTCACGAGGAGGATTAAATAACCTTGTAATTGCTGTGATTGACAGTTTATTTACCTTTAAACTAACTTAAATGCAAAACTATCCTGTCAAGTACGATCGGCACCATTAACGTCAGTCTTCGCACATCGTTCCTTCTGCTTGAATCCTAAAGACATTAATCGAGTTTGACGTAACATCCTATTTTCCTCCACCTCAAGATCCGGAAACAGGTTAACTAGATACCGCCAACTTTACTACCGTGTCGTATCTCAGGAGGATAAAGTATGACGTGAATGCTGTAGATCGTGCAATTCACCACTTTCAGGGAATTATTCACCACAACAATTGTTATACATTTTAAGTATTCGATACACATTACAAATGTCAAATAGATATTATGCTAGGAAGCAAAGTTGAATTTAATTATCTCATCCAATATTCGATACTTTTATTTTTAACTCTCTTCGAATATATATTACTAACAATAAACAAAATTCCAAAATTTCTGCTCTTGACAATAATTTAAAAAAACAAAATATCTATGATACAAATTTTCTCTTATATATAATATTATCATTTAGATTAAAATTTATATTATATATATTATTTATATTATATTATATTATTTATATTATATTATATTATATTATATTATATTATATTATATATTTATACCAACGGTGTATAAAAGCTATCTAAATTTCATTTATTTATTGGTTATATATTTATATTGTATTATTTATATCATAGTTTATCGCGTTATGCAAGTATAAAGTTTTTTTTATCGCTATACAAATTCTATTGTAATTTAATATCCTTAAAAATAACGAAAAAAATAACTACTGTCTATCTCTTCTTTCTTGTTGTATTCAAATTTAAAACTCTCTGTCTACTGATCTGACATGTCATTCTTTTCACAGCTGACTCCCGTCTCTGTATATCTAAAATTCCTACGTTTTTTCGCTCCACTTTCCATTTTTTTTAAACATTCTTTCGTCGGATATGGAAACAAACACTTCAGTTATCTTACATGTATTTTCAAAATACTGGGCTCGTTAGTTATAAAAACGAACGAGAAACATTTCAGTTGTCTTGCATTTCGAAATAACAATTCGTATTTCAAAAAATATACCACACGATTCGTTCTACAAATTTTATAAGTTAATCATGTATAATCCAAGAAAAAATATATGAAAAAAAATTTTTTTTTTAAATTACAGCTTTTCAGAAGAAATTGAATAAAAAGAGTATGAACAAAAACTTAATCTCTATCTTTTTGCAGAGGTGCAGAAATAATATATATCACTCACATACCTTGTACGGAGAAGACAGACAAAAGATTTTTAGATTCTTCGATTTGACACGATCGCATCTGCGTCTATTTAATGTAAGCCTCCAAACACGTTGCAGATCGAGTATGTCGGTCGGCATTGCACACGAGCAGAAACATTTAACGAAGGTATACGGTTCGTCTCTTTATGCGATAAGTATTTAAATACCCCCTTTAAATGAGCCTCAACCTATCGAGTTTGTGTGACACGCAGACTCGGGGACAAATAGTAACATATAATATTATTTGCTTTCATTAGCGAGACTTTACATAAGCTCATAATCATTATTATAGAAGAATAAAATGGCTTGTAATGTAGATATATATGTCTAAAGTACATCGATATTATTCCATGCTATCGTTTTATCATCTAGTTATCAATATTTTACAAAGTATACCTATGCGTAATTTGTTACGATGCTATTTTATTAATTAAATACATTTTACTAAATTCCTGTTTCTTCCTGTTCAAATAACCGGAAGAATAAAAGATGCAGAAATTAAAAATAAATTTATTTTTGAAGCTAATAAGTGTATTTCTAGTTTTATGAGAGAAAACAAATTTTGTTTTTATTGTTTTCATAGATATAAATATTGAACTTTTTACAATATATATATATATATATATATATATATATATATATATATATATATATATTTAAAAATAGTTTTATTTTCACTCACGGGGTCAGAATTATGTAATACCGTTTATATAACTATAGTAAAAGTAGGTTACATTCGATAGATAAATATATAGAACGTCAAGAAAAATATATAGAATGTATAGAATGTCTGATAATAAGCATTATTTATATCGTGAATATCTTTAAAATTTCATAGTTGACGAAAAATAGTATTTATTATTACAGAAAGAATTGATATAAAAATATTAATTAGGATAATTATTAAATGAAAAATTCTTTTTCTATCCTAAATTTTGTATTTTGTCGAATATTTTAATTTTATGAGTTGCTGCTAACTAGGTAGCAATATAATTTTAGTTTATAAACTTCTCGTGCGGCGAATATATCAGAAAGCAATAATAAGTGGAATACCGTAAAAAAGCTGCGAAAAAGAAAAATATTTTTTTCAAATTATGAACTAAGTGAAGATATTTAAAAAATTTTTCATCATAATAATTTTTTCTGATTTCATTTGATCGATATATTTAATGTGGTTCTAATACAACCTGATAATATATTATGTGTTCTACATATATTTTTGATTATTTAATTTTGACTATATTATTGAACAAGGCTAAACAAAACACATCTTTTTATAAAAATTGTAATAATTGCCTGCGGTCAATGATCGATGTGAAAAAAACTTAAATTAAATATCGAGATGAAGACTGATTAGATCCGTAAAAGTCTTGAAATGCTTATTACCGTTATCGATAGATCTTGATAGATCGATCCATAAATACATTTCAGCGGTGAAACAAAGTTCGGCAGGCGCGAAATTAGTACATCAAAGACTCCGTCCTTTTTCACGATCAATGTCGACCATGTCATAAAAATGCAGATATAAAAAACGAGATATAGTACATCTCATTGTCAATACTTTTCAGTGCGGTATCACACATTTTGTCGTGTAAAAAGATACGTCGTATAAAAGAATACGCCCATGATACGTTGTGGCACGGGTCGGATTTCTGATAATTTCTATAGAATACTGTATATACAAGAAACGTGAACTGAAAGTGGAATTTTAACAAATAAACCCTTCTGTGGATTCTATAAATAAACGCTTCCGTCATGGTCATTCTTGCTTCCGGCAGTATACTGTTATGCATAAAATTCGCTAAAATCCTGTCATAATAACCCTTGAAAGTTAAATGTTCGCTTAAAAATCACAATTCACTGGTGCAGATTCGATATTTCCTTCTGCAAAACGTATTCACATTGCAATACTGCGAATTACAGTCCTCGGATTTACATGAAATTTTGAAACTTTCTAATCGATCGGACTGGATCAGAATATCCTCACGTATTTAAACAAATAGTTTCCATCAATTTTTTTGAAAGAAAATGCAAATATACGTACAATTATGTGTTTCTATAATTTATAATATTTAAATTTTTAATTCAAAGAGTGGAAATATCTCACAGTTATTTAATTTTAATGTTAATATTTATATGCTGTTATTACTTTTTTTTAGCAAGTTACACAGAAAGGCAAGGCACATTCTAAAATATTAGATATTATTTCACCGTGTTGTAAATTCCTAGCAGCAACAAGGTTTAACAATGAGCTTACAAAATTGTATAACGTGCATTTGAATTAAATGCACACCAATAAAATTATTATCTTGCATACAAATTGCCTTTTTCAGAAATATGTAGCGCGCGGAAAATGTATATTTGTTGAAATAAACTGTAACTATAATATATATTTTTAGCATGAAAAGAAAAATTGTTATAAAACTTACATTTTTTCTAAATAAAATTTTTATAAATTAGAAATCATTTTTGTGTGCCGTCCAATTTTATTTTATCAGCCATAATATTATCGATCGCTATCTATTTTACATATGAACAGGGTGAGAAAATAGTATGGAAATCTTGAAAAATCTCAAAAAAATATTTCAAACAAAAGTTGTATGGTTTAGAGAGGGACATAAGACGATTCGATTTGACCTTAAATAGTTGCTTGAAGATCACATGAAGGTCACCTTCAATTTCTTAAACGAAATACCCTATTTTTGATTGATACTTTTTAATATAAAATATAAAATAAATGAAAAAAATGAATAAATCTTCTCTTAGATGGCCGTATTCTTCCTCGATCTTGTCTTAGATTTTTTTTCTCTAAAACTTATATTTTTCAAGATTTTTCAGGATTTCCATATACTTTTTCCTCACCCTGTATATGTCATTCTATTTTACATTCCATCTATCCAATATATTATTCTTTGCGGTATTAAACATAAAGTAAGTCTCATTCAATGCGTATTAAAGACGATATCTTAAAAGAGGTAAACGTCAAGTGATAACGACAATGAACAGCCTTCGACGATCCTTTTCGTGAAAAAAAAAGAGGCTGACAGGGGGAAAGAAGAAGCAGAGGGTTGCGTTCTATTACGGCAATTCTCTTAAAGCCCGATAGATCGTTCAATGGTAAATCGAGCGGAAAGACGAAATCAACGTCAACCTAACGATATCCAGTCGACAAGCAACAGCAACGGTCTCACCGATATATCCATAAACATAAGCGGCTTTGCACAGTCGTGTCGCGCAGATGCTTTGTAACTGTGAATGCAAGTGTGATTTTCGCAATAATTATTAAAATATTACGCTCGCCGCTGATACGCTTAGAGCGTATGGCTCATGGTCTAATCGCATAAAGCGTCTGCTAGCTAATTCCCCGAGCATTTTTAATTAATATTTTAATAATTATTGCAGAAATCGCAAAATAGAGGATTTTTCTGTTCAATTTATTGCGCTCTACCCACTCACGAGCGTTGGTTTGCTAGTTACCGGACACCCTGTATAAATTCTATACGGAACAATAAATTTTTCCTCCTAAAACGCGTGATCTTATTACTTTACAGTTACGCTTTCCTTCGTATATCTTCAAAAGCTTCAATCGGATTTACTTGCTTTTTACGCGAGGCATAGAGTTTATTCTTCCGATTAAGGGACGACTATTACTATATATATATATCTTAAAAGCGAGAATTTCGGGAACTTGCTTCCTCTCGGGAATTTACGACTCGCTATTTCTCTTGTCGCTAGATATCCGAGATATTCTCCTCTCATCGTGCCGATCGTATTTTCCGCACGAGCGGAGAACGAGACTCATTCCTCGGCACGTCCGGGCGAGTGCATTCGTGCATTCGCATTTGGGGTGGAGAACAGTTATTCAAGGGAACCAAAAGTGTGTCTCCCGGTTATTGTGTCGCGCGTAATACAACTTAGTATCTGTTTAGTACCATGCTATTGTGGCGGTTCCTAAGAGGTGCTTGCGATGCCGTACTTGCCGTCTTATACAAGTCGCGAGACACTGATTGCGAAATACAAATCGTTTAAAGTGATCTTGAGAGAGCGTCTTTGAGAGAGAATTTCGACGATAGTGTACACATTTAGAATCATTAAAACATTAGACGGAAGACTTGAGAACACATTTGAGATCCAAAAGTAAAAAAAATTAAAAGAATTTTAGAATTTCTGCCAACGTTTCAAAATCCTATGGATTTATGAAAAAGCATGTAAAGAAAATCAACACTCCCAGAATTATTATGTTCAATATGGAGAGCAGAGAAATAAATAGACCTGATGTGTTTTCTAGCAATATTATATTACATATATTATATATATATATATATATTATTATATTATTATAGAAATATTTTTTATATATCTTACATATTTTCTAAAAATATCTTATAATAAAATGTATAAAACGACTGCGTTCATAGATCGCAAGCTCACTGGAACACAAGCCACAAATATTTTTACGCAAAGAAAACTTTGCATTGGCAAACATCATTACCGTCACGTTCTCTCTTCCGATAGTTTTCAATTCAATGATACTGATAGCCCTCGTAAATTGAATTTGCGATATCTGTTTGTCCGAATGCGAAAGGAAAACTCGCGGAAACTTGCCGCGACAGAATTTGTATGAGCAAAAAAGTTCATAACATCGAATTCGATAAATCAACCGAAAAATGTCGAGATGACGAAGCCACCTCTAATTAGATGGCACGTAATTATTTCTCTGATGCGTGGGAAACAAGACTATGATTTTAAAAGGTTTTTCACATCTCGTATAAATTTCTGGAAATCGATTCACATAACGTAAGCTATTTTATTGATGATTAACGAAATTTTCGTCTGGCGACAGTAACAGCATCAAGGCAATATATAACACGGATAGTCATTTTCGCCCGTTTATCGATCGATATTCCATATATCCATGTTGAAATTTGTCACATGATAAATGATACAGTAACGTCCGAGAGCTTTTTGTTCTCCAGAAAAGAAGATGCCTTATGATGAACGACGAAAAAAGTCATTTCTTAATTTCAATCTTTTTTTAAAAATGGAGTTTTTATTTGAGATTAATGAAAAAATATTTCTTTTGTGTCTTTTGTTGATAAATGTTCAGAAAAAAAAATCGATATGGGATCATCTCAAATATTCGCAGAAAAGAAAAATAAAAACTGAAAATAACGTTTTTCTCGATAACTCAGAAAATAATAGAGTTAGGGAGCTGAAATTTTAAGAAAAAATTTTTTTACAGTGAGGACATGACAGGCCAAATGTTATTTGAAAACTCGTTGGGGGCACTTTTGGTATGCTTATCCGGCTATAGCCTTTTTCAGAATATATTAATTATATTAATAATAATAATAACAAAATTTAAAAAAAAATGATAAATGCAAAGCAATTTTGATCAACGCACAGAAACGAATGTACGATGCAATTTAGTACACTTCTATATTCACCCATGCCATTTTTTTTTTTCAATTAGAACATTGTCCAGACTCTTATTTTCTAGGGGTTCTAGGTGCTGTTATACTTTAAACGATATTTCGTCCTTTTATGTGTTTTGTATTGCGGAAATTTCATTTTCTCTATTCAATCGAACATAGCTTTGCGGACATAGCTTTGAACGAAAATTGCAAATACGTTACACGATGACACTCAATGAACTTCTGCATAAGACTGTAATATGCTAGCTCTTGTTAATTTCCTTTGGCTGCCATGTATCGTGTAAATTCAACACAAAAAATCGGACATTTAACAACCGGGCAAATTAAACAAGGATGGAAATGTCCTATTTCCCGATCTTCGAGTGCAATAGATCGAATTACAAAACCGGTACACGCCCGAGTTTAACAGCGATGCCGCGGGCGGTTTCGTAGCAACCCGTAAGGGATTAAGCGGGTGGGCGAGCGAGAGGGGAAATTACCGCGATTATGAGATGTAATTCGTCTCATAATAAGACGCCATTGTTAGAGTAACCCCCGGGTAGCCGTGTGTTACGTATATACATTAGCCAGGGTGAGTAGTTTGCATACGCAGGGCGGAGTAGCGACGACACGTGTACGCGATCCGCCGTTTTCCGTGACGTAAAGTGACCATGCACATATGCACACGCACACACGCGCGCGCGCGCACGCATACGCACGTCGCATTCCCACGCGACATACTTTAACCTTCCACCCTTTACTCGCCCTCGTTTCTCTCTCTTTCCTCTCTAGTTCTCGTGGTGTGTACCCACATACCGTTGCACCTGACTCAGAACAATGCGACTAAAATTGGTGGTGAGTCTAAAAGGGGTGTGCCCATTCTCTCTTTGTTCGAAAAAGCTGACATTGCGGCGAATTACCCGACCGTGGAGTATTTAATTGCATAGTAATGCCAATGATAGTTATCATATCATGCACACGATGTTGTTCGTGTTGACAGATCTGATTGTGAGGAAAGATAAAGCAAAAACGTCTTAATTATCAACTCGGTGGAAATTGCCGTTATCTTGTGCAAATTATTATCAAGTTAATTTAATGATAAAGATTAAAAATTTACAAATAAAAAAAAGTTTTTCATTAATATATTGTTAAGAAAAAAAAAATCTTCAAAGTACACAGGATGAGGAAAAAGTATGGAAACCTTGAAAAATTTCGAAAAATATAAGTTTTACAGAAAAAGTTTTACCAACAAATTATTTCAGTCCAATATCTTACATTGCGGAGCCACGACATTTTCTTACATCCTAATCCTCTCCTACCTTCACAATCTTTCCTTCTACAATTAGCTGCAGCAGTTAGTAATTTGCGTTCCGCATGACGTGTTCCAAATACGTCCCAAATTTTCCTTCTCTTTATTATATCTAACAACTCTCGATTTCTGCCTATTCGTCTCAGCACCTCTTCATTAGCTACACTTGCTGTCCATGGGATCCTGCTGTAGATCCCCATCTCGAAGACCTCTATTTCGTTCATTGTAGATATCTTCAATGTGGACATTGAAGGATGGATCCTTCCATGCCGTATAGCAGCACAGACTGTACATAACATTTGATGAATCTAAGTTTAAGGTTTATATCAAATTCCGTGTTAGTAAAGACTTTCCTAAATTTCGCTCCTCGAACCATCTGTATTTGATGTTTTATTTCCTTGTCCGATAAGCAATCTTCGCTGAGCCATGTTTCGAGGTATTTAAACTCATTTACACGCTCTATCAATTCATTCTCTAATTCTAAGGTGATGTTCTTTAAAGGTGTCTGGTTCTTGGATAATGATTATAAACTTTATTTTATTGATGTTAATGTTGAGACCCATATTCTTGCTCTGCTCGTCCATCTTGCACAGGAGTTGTTGTAAATCATTCATGTTATCAGCAATTAGTACCGTGTCATCTGTATAACGAATGTTGTTTATCCACATCCCATTAATCTTATTTTCAAGCAATTATTCAAGGTGAAATCAATGACACCATCTTATGTCCCTCTCGAAACCATACAACTTTTGTCCGAAACATTTTTCTGTAAAACTTATATTTTTCGAGATTTTTCAGGGTTTTTATACTTTTATTATATATTCGAATGATAGCTCGATAGCATTCGGCGCAATAATAAATCGAAATACTACGGAACTAATAATTGAACACGCGAGACGAAATTTCAGAATGCGACATGTTCATTTCTTATCGCAAAATTAATGTAAACTATTTGAAACGTGGCACGGAAAAAAGTACGGATATAAAGTAAATAATTCATAACGCACGCCTTCCAATGACACGTGGGCTCAAAGTGAGGGGTGACCCGCGATAAGAGAGATGATTTGTCCCGGCGCATATGATGCACTTCCGGTACACTTCACATCCCGATAACTACGCTCGCCCGTAAATCTTCCCTCCTTGACGCGAGGCGCTGCGGAATTTCACCCTGTATAAGCAATTTATCGGGGATGCCGTCTCTCCGTCTCCTACATGGGAGAAATATTTGTCACAGCCGACTGACGGGCCGGGTTTACGGGATGACAAAAAGGTTCTTCATCGCGAGAATCTCTCTTGCCACCGGAGCTCTGAAAATATAAATTGAGAGTCGTTTACCGTACAACTGATATCGTGCTCGCGCTTCAACAGTGGTGACACGAAGACGAAAAATGCGATTTTAGGCTTTTTTTATTTTGACACGAGTGTCGAGTCGTGTAAGAACAAACGCACATTTCACACCACATCGCAAAGAATCAACATTTAGATCGTTAAAATCATAAACAAAAAATTAGAGATTACAAAGTTGCTTGTAGTAATAAAAATAAATTTTAGCTGTCATTTTTTTTTCATACTTTTGAACTCTCGCACTACATCGGCTTCTCGCCAAGGGTCTCTTGAGAATCTGTCAGTTCCAAACGTCTATGCGAATAACTTTTTTTATCTGTCCGACTAAACTTTGCCCAACGACGAATAACGCAATTTTAGTTCGCCGCGAGGTGTCAGGAAGAGAATCTTGAATAATTTATATAAGCCAAGAAGAGCTTGGTCCCCGCGTATAATGTATGCGGACACGTAACGTTTTGCCTGGCGAGTATGTTGTTGGTGAATTGAGGGAAAAATAAACATGTGCGTTGCAATGTTTACACATTCATCGCAATGATTTTTATGAGAATTTTTTTATACTTGTCCGTAACCGTAATCTAATTTGTGTGTATTTTTTTGTACGTCTATGTGTAAATTGATCAACACATGAAACATTTTAGACACCTGTAGAGCACATCATAATTTGCAAATTTAATTTTAATAATATTGTGAAAAATTTTAAGTTTCAAGTTTTAAAATGCATATACTTGATGTTCTAAAATGCTGATTTATGTATTTTTTGATTTATTATATTCTATTCTAGTAAGCATCTTTATATAAAGAAAATAAATTGACAGTACGTGACATCTTCTCGAGAATTCCTTTGAATTCGACAATAGAATTCCGCGCGCAACTCAATTCGATGATAATACGAAAACAATAGCGGTGGGATTTAAGATTCAGTGATGATAGTAACGTATTCTTCCTCGGTCGGAAGAAACAGTTCAATAGCTGAAACCGCTGTCTCACTACCGGTATTAATCGCGAAATCGTGATTGATGGGCCAAGAAAAGATAGACCAACACCCTGAAAAAAATCGCCACTTCAGTGTCAACGTGTCAACGCGGTTCGAAATCGATGATTGATGGAAGTTCAAAACGCAAATTTAGAAAATTGCCTGCGACACACGTCTATCTGTTTACATATACAAAATAAGAAGGAGACAAATAAAATTTTAAAGTTATGTAACTTTGGACTTTAGCATATACTTTTAAGGATACTTTTCTAAAAAGTTATCTCTAAGATAACGTTATTTTAAAAAGACTTACTTATTTTAAAGAAAACGCTATTCTAAAGAGATACCCAAACTATTCAACTTTGCGAGTCTGTATTTTTGTCTTGAGAGATATCAACACAGCTTTTTTAAAAATAACCAGAAGAAAATATTATTAAAAATATTTTATATTACATATAATATAAATTATATATTATATATTATATGCATAATTATTTTTTGTTATTCAATTATATATTATATTAACAGAAAAATTTTTTATATAATATAATGTATATTTAATTATATTTAATATAATATAATATAATATAATATTTATTATATATTAATTATATATTATATTGACAGAAAAAATATTATACTACATACACCAAAGAAAAAAGATTTTCAATTTCTTTAAACTTTACAGATATATTAATCAATTAATCAATCAAGAACAAATCAATGAAGAAACTATTTGTACCTTATGCTCTTCTTTTTCAAAGATCTTCTCTCTCTCTCTCGTGCTATCTCTTACACGCAAGTAAACTCTAAACAGTTAAGTCAAATAGCTCGAAGTTTATTATCAATGTCCCTTCTCCGCTTTAAGTATAAGTATGAAAGTGTTCACAAAAGTTCTTAAGATCTAGTGTATCACGCAAGATTTAGTCTTGAGAAAAAACATTATGATTTTCAGTATCAGTTCCTTCCGTGTCGTCACGTCTTTTTTAAGATCTACTACGTGGTTTAGAGATGCATAAAACGTATATTTCCTGGTAGAATGAAACCTTTCATTCTGACATCGAGCAAGTAGCCCGGAAAACATGTTCGTATATTATGTCGCTAAGAAATATATACAATATAATAAATGCAAACTGCTAGTCGATAATATTTTATTTTGCTTCTTCTGATTTTGAATTTTATTTAAAAGAAGATTTTCTTATAAAGTAAATAGATCGTTAAAAAATAAAAAAATAGAAATAATAAATATAAAAACAATAATTAACATAACGTATTATCCTTACAGGCTGAGAAGTTTACGATTATATTTGACGATAGAGACCTGTCCGTAAGATCACAAAATTGGCATAATTGAATCTGCATTCAGGAGATGCTCCATAGATTCTTTGTGGAAAACCGGAGAAGAGAGGAAAAAGCATCTATCTCCTTTTTCTTTGTGATTTTTTTGCTTCCGAACGGTAGGAGCGAAACAAAGCTGCGTCCGCTCTCTGAAAAGCCTCTCGCGGTTTTTCCCTCTCGCTTTTTTGCGACGTCAGAACGGTCGATGAAGACCTTTCAGACAGAATGAGTTTTCTTCCATGTAGAAAAAACGGAAAATTTAGGCGACAATATATACTACATATGTATATATGTAGAATAAGGTATTAACTTGCACACCTTGAATAACTTATAAATTATATATTTTATGAAAAATTGTTACGTGTAAAAGTTACATAATTTCAAGGGGGTCATTACATAATACATCTACTTATTTTATAAGCGGAGATGTTTCGGGGATTCGAAAGGTCTAGTATTTTTTATATAAACTAAACTATCCTAATTTTTTACATAAACCGATTCTTTGCAATATTTGTAAAAAGTTATAAGCATAGAATGATTATCGTTATCATTTATTAAAAATAAAATTAGGGAATGTGACCCACCAGTAGACGGAAATTGGATATTTTAATAATTGATTATCCAATATCCCAAATATTATTTTGAAGAAACAATCTACAAACTTTAATTTGATGTAATAATCTTTAATTTAATGTAATAAACTTTTATTTGATGTAGCATTCAATGCACAAATCATTACCAAAAAAAAAAAAAAAATGGACAGATACTCGTTTCGCTTTTTCCACGTTGAAGAAATCTCATTTTGCATTAGCTTGTGATTTATAAATATTTGTGACTAATATAAATGATATAATTAATCTCGAGGGTGATAAGCAAATAGTAATAAAAATATCAATAAATCTAAGTCTGTATAAGTAATACATTATATTTTCTCTGAGCAATCGATTCGGTAATTTTGCCTTTTTTGCTTATCACAATCGAGATTAATTACATCATTTATAACTAGTATAAAAGTTACATGATCAACACTAAAAATTTAGATACATTTTCCTCGCGCAGAAATATGAAATATTTCTCAATATTGTAAACAAAATTAATCGATCAAATATTCGATTTTAGTGAATTATTTATTGTTTAATAAATTAATTATATTTTGTAATTAATTTGCACTGCTAATTTGTTCAGTCCAGGCCAATCTAAAATATAAATTCAACATATAATCTAACAATATAATTAAACATATATTTTGAAAATTTTAATAAGCACTGTATTTTTTTATTCTCACAATCACTTAATTTGATATAAGATATTCTTTAATTCACATGTACTTAAATTGAGAAAAATTGAAGAGATGCAAATTTTACATTGAATAAATTGTATAAATTAATTTTTTCTCCAAAAGCTTGCAAATTTATATAAATAATTGGTGTCGAAAATTTTCGTAACAAGTGACAATATTGATAAAAATCAGATATTTAAACTGGCTCGGCGTTATTTTCGTTAAAACACGTACAACATGTACAATTTGTCTCCAATATATGTACATGTAGTCGACAAACAGCAGGAGATAAAAAAAATTACTAAGCTAATGCTATATCGTGTACCCGCAGCGGATTAAATTTCGGTGCGTGCATATGACTATACATATGTTACACGTGTTTGCCTACTACGTGACATACCAAGTTGCATTTTTCTACCTGCATTTTCTTCATAATGCTACAAATATGCATGAATTTTTATACCTAAATTAAAAAAGGAATATACATATAGATATTATATAATTAAAAAATTGAATATTTGCTCTGTAGAATCATCAGATATGTTTTTAATAGCAAACTTTCTGGCCAATTTGCAATCGATTTTTCTTTAGTGAAAATGTCGAGAAAGGTCATTATATATTTTTCGCAAATTCCATTTTCCAATTTCATTTTCAAAATTCCAATTTTCTTCATCATAAAATACTTTTAAAACTTAAATTAAAATTCTATTAAAATAAATTTCATTTGAAATTAATTGAAAATAAAATTAAATTAACCTCTCAACTTCACAAAGTTTAGTTTGCAAAAGCCATTCTTTTTTTCAATTGGCTATATAACTTCGAAATTATGTATTGATGTCTCGATATGTTTGCTAAGAAGAAATTGTTTTCAAAAATTGACTAAAGAATTTGCTATTTTAAAAAGACATCCGGTAATTTTAAGACACCTCGTATATACAATGCATCGCGATATTTTTAATGCAATATTTCTATCTTACCAAACGCGAAGGAAATTTCTCATTATTGATCACACGCCGTTCGATATTCGGGCACAATAAAAATAGAAGTAAACCTTGACACAGGAAACCAAATTTTGAAATAGAAATCAACAAGAAACAAAGGTTGCAAGATTTTTTGTCATATATTATATATTTTGTATTGTATATATATAAAGTTTGATTTTTTCTATATATTATATTCTTTATTAAAAAATATATATACGTAAAAATCAATTAAAGAGAAACGTAAAAGACGAGAAGTCTAAATTTAATATGATGAGGCTCGATAAAGAGAGCCGAAAAATATGTTTGAGTCATATAGCAAGATTATAATAAAGTGTAGTAACCGGCGAGTATTAAAATACTCAGCACGATTTTGATGGAATATTGCGGGAATATCGTTTTACAAGATTGGAATATTGCATGCAATATTCCTGAAAGCTTATTACAATATGCCCGCTCCCAAACTATATTGTGCAATAGACATTGATAAGAGCTCTCTTTAAAATAACAAAATTTGAAATATTAAAAGGCTGTAGAGAGCAAGGACTCAAATAAAAATAGAATAGGACACAATTAAGTAATACAAAAATATAATTCCATAAACTAAGATATAAATATAAAGATTGTTAGATACGGAAATCCATGTAAAATTAAAGATTAAATGAGCGAACGTTTGAGGCTCTTGTTTTGAGCCTTCTTCAGCGCAATATATAAAACGTGTAAAATTAACTATGAAGGTGAAATGTTACAAATATAAAATTACCGAGTTTTTTTATAAAATTATCATGAACAGGCCTGAACGGAACGTAATTTCAAACTTTATATACATACAGTATTGGTTTACGGTTGTCAATACATATAATACTCCATGGTTGGTAAGCCAAGAAGAATTATTTCAAGTGTTTAAATAGATTAGTGACTTGACTACAGTACCGATTGAATCAAAGTCAGATTGTTTGGTAAAAATTTTGATTATGAACAGCAGAATAGTTCTTGTGTCGATCGGTTACTGTCAAGACAATCTTTATATTTATATCTTAGTTTATGAAATTATATTTTTGTACTACTTAATTGTGTCCTATCCTATTTTGATTTGAGTCCTTGCTCTCTACAGCCTTTTAATATTTCACATTTTTTTATATTGTGCAATATTTCTGTAATGATATATTTCTACAACGTGAATCCAATATTTACAAGATATTGCAGAATATTTCTTATTTTGATAACACTTATTTGTTCGATTTTTAAACAATTAATTCAACATCTGAATTCCTTGTGTTAGGATTGTTTCAGAAATTAAGCTGATAGAAAAATATATTTAATGCTACTAGTTTTTGTGCTTTTTTGCAGGCTTTAGATATTCTCATGAAAAAAACTTGAATACGAAATAAATAACGCATAGTGCGTCCATAGCGGTTAGCGAACGAATTAACGAAAGATATGTGATTGCATTATAATGTAACAGTAATACTTTGCAATACCTTTAATAAAATATTAAATTTATAATATTTCCTTAATACTGATGCAATATTTGCAATATATGTCGCAATATTCACATAATATTTTAGCAATATTTTAATATTTATTATAGTAAGGGAAGCTAGGGTTTCAGCTTTTGCGTAAATTTTTGCATTACGACGAAATGTCACACAGAAAGCTTTCGCACGTTACAAGGGAATTTAATCTCTGACGGGGAAACACAACGCCTTCTGCAACATTGGGAATACGAGATGGTTTCGTAACATACGTTCATGTCAGTTGATGTGGCTTGCCCGCGTTCGTTATGAAATTCAACTTGGCGTTACGTTTTCCCCGGACGCTCTCTTAAGTCATCTATTATGGTTGGCTGGCTGTCGGAATTCCTTTTATCACGATGCGGTTCGGCTCGGAGCCAAAACCGAAAATATACGTCGGTGCCCCACGTTTGTTCACCGATGCGAGTGATAACTCCGTCTTCCGGTTGTATGCGCGGTTACAGTAAACGTAAACGACGTTTCGTGAATCTCTACTTGTCCTCGCGACCAGGAAAGGAACGTGGTTTACACAACAATAAATAGCGAGCCCTATTTCTCTACCTCCATTATACGTTATATATAATTGCAGGCTCTTTGTTTGCAATTTAAACCCAATTTGTTGATGAAAATGTAGAAAGGAACAATTAACATAGTAAATCCAACGTATACAATTTTACGAGATAAAAGGGGAAAAAAAGCGTATTTATATTTAAATGATATTTCATGTTAATTTAAGTAGAGAATATTCTACCATACTTATATTTTAGAAATATTTTGCATAAAAGGAACGTAGTCACATTCTCCAGTGCAATATAAATCTATAAAATAATAAATTTCGAATATATCGTGGATTAAATTACGTCTTATAAAATGAGCAGAATTAATTTTAATATTTTTATTTGTTACTCATTTTGTTCCGTTAACTTATAATACGTAGTTAAATTCTACTTCCACGTGTCTCAATAAATTAAATCGACCACCCAGATAACACGTGATACACGGATAATGCTATCCCCACTGGATAATTCTAATATTAGCCGTATTATGCCTCGAAATAAATGACCTTTTTCGGTAATTGAGAAGGGAATGGAGGAACTTTGTTACACGTGTATTCTGTGATTCCTTTTTCCGACTACTTTTTCAACCGCATAAGCAAAGCAAAATCGCTCTTCCTATTTCTGCCTTTAACCCTATCGCTAACGTATGTATAATACGCTGCGCATAATTTCTGGTCACGCGTTATGCAAATGTGGTCCGATATGAGGTCGACTGTCTAATTCGAGACGTGGCTCCCCTTCAAACGAAGAGAAAACATATACTCTCCAAGTATTACGTTCAGAAAAGATATTAAAATTGCAACTGGGCGCATAGACTGGCACTGAGGGTAGTTACTGACCGGCTTTAAATTAACACCCCCTGTGTATACTTTATACACGAATAGAAACGGGAGATGAATAAATATCTTTTTCGTGCTCTGGATGACCGCGAGTATAATATTTTTTAATATTTTTATACAATGTCGATTAAAAATATTTATCGAGGCGCAAAATGAAAATACAAAATTGCGAGATAAGAGGCAATGAAATTTGCACTCGATTTCTTTTTGTCTCGTGAAACGGGTAAACGCGCAATCAAGGCGTTGATGCGATCTTCGACAACACTAATTGTAAGATGATTATATCGCGAATATTTGTTAAATCCGCTTAAAACATTAATACCGCTACGGTGAAACTTTTAATGAGATATAATTTTAAGAAGTTATAATTGTTATGTAGAGAGAAACTCAATGTTTCTGCAATATATATATATATATATATATATATATATATATATATCTAAAATAATATAATTTTTCTTTTTTTATAAAATGGAGATCATGTTTCGCAAAGTGTTATCCATAATTGTGAGAAACATAAGTAAAGATCACATTACTTCTTCTCTTCTTGCGATCTAATTTCATAATTAAGTGTGATAAAATTTCAACATATATTTGTTACAACGTTACGGCAATATCGAATGCTGCAACTCCAGAATTATAACGATATTGTCGAGTTATATATATATATATATATATATATATACAACAAATTCAAGAGAGAGAGAGAGAGAGAGAGAGAGAGAGAGAGAGAGAGAGAGAGAGAGAGAGAATCTCTCCAGGGGAACGAGTTAACGATGTTGCGGGAGTTCTGACAGCAACGTGATCCACGAACTATATAAACTGTGCTGCAAGCTATGTGAGAGGTGGTTATACTTTTCCGTCAAAGAATAAACATCATTAAAGTTAATCTAAAGCCAACATGATTATCACGAAATTCGAAAATAAGCTCTTATAATTTTCACTTAACATTAGAAATTACATTTTATTGCCAAAAAGCAGCGGAATGCAAAATTTAAAATTGTAAGTCACTAAAGCGTATAATTATTTTATTTTGTATTTAATTAAATTTAATTCAATCGATTTAAGATCCATTTTATTCATTAAAATTCCATTCGACTTTAATAAGCATAAATTAGGCGATTCGTGCCATTTTCTTACTTTCAAGTATCTTATAGAAGAAAATACCAGACGTTTTCTTTTCATTTTAAATGTATCTAAAACCAATTTCTCTACTTTCAGATATCTTACAGAAGGAAATATTAGACGCTTTTTCTTTTTATTTCAAATGTATCTAAAACCATTCTTTCTCTATTTTAAACAAAAGAATACTCGATGTTATCTGTTTCAAATACTAAAGCCTTTATCTAAATTCTTTGTACAAGAAGATCTTAGTATTTCTGCTCTTTTTTCAAATACTAAAACCTTGATGCTTCATGCAAGATAATGCTCGATGTTTTTCAGTTCGAGTATCAAACGTTTTCACGTTCTTTAAGATCAGTACATACTATCGTTTTCTTAGATCAGTTGATTAATCTTTTCACTGATAATCTATATGAGAGAACATGTAGTAAATTCTTTTCATCATTTCTTCTTTGTCTTTTTTCCTTTTAATCATTTCTGTGTTTTTGTCTTTTCTCTCTCTCTCTTCTTACAATTAGATTTGAAAGACTTGTGTTTTTCAATTAAAAGACTTTACTTTCAACTTAATTAAAAAAATTTCTTTATAATTTCTTCATAATTTCAAATAGTTGTATTCAAATAAAAAAAATTGTACGGTAAGAAAATATCTTTTGCTAATATTTGTGTTTCTTATCTTTATATGCAGTGTTTCACATAGATAATGTTGAAGTCATCTAGATAAAGATAAGCTGAGACATATAATATTTAACTCAGATAAAATAAAGATGATTTATTTCAAGTTTATTTAGATAATAAATAAAATTAAAAGGCATCTTATCTAAATGATTTTAAGATAATATTGCTTTAAAAAATATAAGTAAGAAAGAAATGAAAACATTATAATCGTATAATTATAATATAAAACACTAGCAGCATGCTACTTTCGAATCTGATACCACTGAGTTAATGTATACTATACATACTGAATGATTCACTTTATGAGTATTAATTGTGTTGAACACAACTCAGCGCTTAGTAAGTGTTTAGTGATTCTTTAATATGATTAGATTTTATATTGAATCGCCTTTAGAAATAAATCTAAAAATCAAACATATAAAAAATCATAAAGTGCTTATTAAGGACTTTTGTTAATTGCAGAATTGTCTTAAATAATTTAAGGCAGATAATCCATTTTACCATCTAAAACAAAAATAAAATATCGATAATATATTCCATTATTATGTAGATAAAGATGAGATATAAATAATATATTTCATTATTATGTAGAGAAAAATGAAATATAGATAATATACATATTCCATTATTATCCACATAAATATGAGATAAAGCAATTGCTTCATCTAAATTATTTTTCTAGACTTCATTTAGATAAGAGAAAACACTGTTTATATTTTATATGGATGAAATTTGCAGAGCATCTTACATATCTACGTGCATCTTTTGTTGGCAATATAATAATAATTACTTACTACAATCATTCTGTTAAAGTTCGTAATCCATCAAGAAACTAAATCCAGCTGGATTCAGGCCAAACGTGACTTTTTATAAGCCATATCTCTCGAAAGCCCCTGACGTGCTAAATACTATTTCGAGGGTGCCAATCGTGATTCCCATGTATCAATCAAAGATGGTTCCTGCGAACCAATATCTTTAGACAGGTAAAAAGTTAGCGCTATATCTCATTTCACATCTAGTCCTCTCGTTCTTATAAAAAAATTTACACATGTAACAAATGCTTGAAATGCACAATGATTTGTGGAAATTAAAATCATAATTTTGAGGTATTTTAATTAGACAATGAAAAAATTTAGTTTAAAATTGATTTATTACTTGGCGGAAGAAAAATATCTTATTTAAAATATAGTATTGAAAATTATCAAATAAATAGATTTTTCGCGTTGCTTTTATGCATTATGAAAAATTAACCAACAAAATCGTGGAAAAATTCGAGAAATTTGTTGATAGATTTTTATTAAACATTTATAAATTCTCCCGGTTACAAGTCTCATTCAAGCTGACAAAGCGGAGGATTATAAAAATTGTCTTTTGTGATTTTGCACGTAAGACGATTTTCAAGTTCTATGCAAAGCTGTATCTCATCTTCCTGGGATATTGGATTTTCTAAGATCAGGAAAAACGAAAGGACCCACGGTCAGTCAGACATTCTGCACGCAATCATCCAGATATTGTGTATTAATACAGATATAGAGAGAAACGAGAGACAAAACCGGCAACCCGTAACCGCAATTACTCTTAATTCTCCCGGGACGGCTTAATTAATTCAATATCTGTTGGTGCTTATTTCTATTGACTTCGCAATTAACGCCGAATTGCTCTCTCACTTTGCAACGCGAAAAGGGACATTGTGGTCACTTTGTTGCCACACGTTTCCGCTTTCTTGCTATCACCTGTAATTATACAAAACGTTTTCTAAGGGTATTAAGGAACCGAGATCATGGTTTTAAATGTAATTTTTTTCATCTAATACAGCGACAATTGGTACAAAACTGTCAAGAATTGGTCGATTGGTAAATAATCGACTAAGGGAAATTTAAAATTTCAGCAAGTTGTAACAAGGTTTGTAATATTGGTTCTTAAAAAATTTCCATGCGTCTTTTAAGAAAAGTGAACAAAACAAATCCGAATGTTTCTATACAAAACAAATCTTAATGATCTTAACACAATTTGTTAAAAAAGTGTCGCTTTCATGTTTTTGATAGCTGGAGCATCAGAAGGCAAAGAAAAGTTGCGGGACTTCCAACAGTAATAATTAACGGAACGGCATCGTATGTCGAAGCCACAAATATTTCATTAACGTTATTAAATGATCCGTCGCAAAGTCCTCGACATTATCTCTCAGTTCGGAAGAGCACTTTGAGGGGTCTAACAGAATTTCATTAATCAACCGCCAATAATGGCGGTGACGTGTCAAACAATGGTCAGCTTGGCATTAGCCACGCCCCGATCAGAATCTCGTAATTACTCCTCACGCTCTCCTAATTAACCTAGATTAAAAGTACGTCAATGTAATCATTATCGATTAACGAATGACTAAACAATGAAAGTATCAAAGTCATATTTTTCTTAAAACAAACTATATTATATTCGTGCATTAATCTTTTTATATAAAATAATATTTTGAAGTTATCGCCCATTTAAATCATTTATATAAATAGTTCCATAATATCTTGGTTTCAAAACCCATTGATTAAAATAAATATTCAAGACATTACGACGTCATTTAGATTGTTATTTAATTTTTAATGGAGACGTTGAAGTCATAAGATGTCAAGAAGTTAAATCAAAATTTCAAATATTTATTTTAATTATTAAGCATAATTGAATTCCACGTGCAAACTTTGACAAGAGCTCCTTTAAAATCATTCGCGGTAGTTACTTCTTTATAGCAAAAAAGACTTTGAATCCACAAATTAAGTGTGAAAATTAAATAGGATGGTTAATACGAAATACCATAAAGAACATGCTAAACGAGTTAAGAAAACCGATATTCGGATTGAAGCTGGCGTTGCACATTTGTGTCTCTGGATCACGTCCAAAAATATGTTCGCATGAGCGATCACCAGGCAGATTTTATAACGTCATTTATTTACCGAACGCTGAGCACGGAGTCACCAATCAAACACAACGTTTTTGCATATATAAAAGTTTCAGAAAATAAATATTTGTTTCCATTACATAAAGTGTGCAATATATCAAAATCAATATCAATATAATCAAGATTATAGTTTATAATTAATATATATAATAATATACTTTATGATTAATATGTTATATTAACTCCTATGATTAAGATATAATATAACCGCGAAATGACCAGATAATCAAAGTGGCCTTGTAACCATAGATCTCTGTTAGCTGACATTTATTAACTCGTCTGGACATTGATCTTGAGTTGATTAGCCATTCCGCCTTACTCACTCGCGATTATCTTCGAATTCGATTCACGCAACTACCGAGTCTTTAATATTTTAACGAACCGTGATTGTTAATCGCTCACTGCAAGAACATTCAATTTGTCAGATAAAGAAAAGATAGCTGTTGAAAATTAAAGAGTAATTTTGCAGCATAACGTGAAAAAAATTTGAGTAGAATTATAATGTCCAATTTGAGGCTTAATTATTTTTAATATAATACACTTTTTTTATTTTATAATGGAAAAATTGTGGAAAATATGCCGAGAGTTCCGAAGTAAATAGATAGTTTGTACGGCAGTTTCTGACAATAATAGACGTCAGAAGGAACGAGATGATATACTCGTATGCTTATACAGGGTGAGGAAAAAAGTATGGAAATCCTGAAAAATCTCGAAAAATATAAGTTTTACAGAAAAATGTTTCAGACAAAAATTGTATGGTTTCGAGAGGGACATAAGATGGCGTCTTTAATTTGACCTTGAATATAGTCACGTGAAGTCCTTCAATTTCTTAAATGGAACACCCTACTTTCAATTGCATATTTTTATAGCTTATCTCGACAGCTTTCTAAAACACTATAATAAAACTTCTTTTGGTTAAGAATTTCCTGAAATATTTTAAAGTCCGTCACGATACTTTTTAATATAAAATATGAAATAAATGAAAAAAATGAATAGATCTTGCTTGGCCGGATCCTTCTTCGAATTTGTCCTAGATTCTTTTTCTATAAAACTTATATTTTTCGAAATTTTTTAGGGTTTCTATACTTTCTCCTCACCCTGTATATCATAAAACCGTGCTGCTCGTCTATTTGTAAAGACATTACAAATTGTTTTGTCTGCGACTGAGCAAACGTCTTCCTGTATCCTCATTGTAACTATCCAAGCCCGTCACCGTATCAACGTGCTTCTGTAACGCAATGAATTACTCTTCAAGCCTGCTTTAAGAGGATTTGTCGCTTCGTGCTCGCGCATTGTGTGATTATAATTCATTTGTACAAACTAACGCAGGGATCCTTCCGCGTGACGCGACGAGATACGAATTTAATGAAAATAAATACTTTTACAAAGTTTCCGGGTAATAAAAAGTTAAGTTTACTTTCTCGAGTGTTTTTAACTGATAAATCTTAACTTTTTTTTTTAATGTAACTTTTATGAAAAAGTATATCTAATAATAAAATTGTAATAGGTTCTTCTTGGTTTTTTTCTTTTGAAAAATTTACCCTTTATAATTAACATCCTTTTTTTAAATAGCAAAGTTAAACAATATATGTAACACATGTTCGATGGGCAAAATCAAATTTATGAGCATGTTAAGAACTCATGTCGCGATTCACGAGGACATTAAACATCCTCGTAATTTAGTTATCTACCAGCCTACCTGTTGAAGCAGCCTAATGGAAACGATCGAACGGCAAGTTGTAGCTCTATGAGATTACAATAAATCTTGAATTATGGAGAAAATTTATGCAAATATCAAAATCAAAATTAGCTTCTTTTATAAGAAAAGATTTTTTTTCCACTTTAGTTAATTAATAACAGTAAAATTATATTAATTCTACTACATTAATTCTCATCGCAGCTTTATAAACGATAGATACACACAGTAATTGAATTAAAAGATAGTGATTGATTCATAATGTCTGTGTAATGTTAAAGAATTTAAATCATTGTCAAAATTTTTTATACCTAAAATAAAACACGCATTTTATTTGACGTAAACCTAAGTGTTTTTTTTTTACTGACATTTTCTTTGCAAAATATGATATATATTGAGATAAAAATATGATCTACCTTGTATTTTAAATATATCTAATGTTGAACGTCCCAACATTCTTTCATATATAACATTCGCAACATTCAGCGTATTTACACTTGACTGCTCTCACGCGTTTGTTCGCATACAGCATTATTTTCATGACACTGCTAACAAAAATACGTAAAATATAGTTGTAAGACAAAAAATGTATCAAGAAAAGAAATACACTACGCAAAAAAATTAAAGGGCCACTTTCTTTCATATAAAAAAGGCCACTTTTCAAGTAGTTGCAATTTCCTTAAAAATAATTAGAATAAAATCAATAAAAAAAGCATTTCAAAACGTGAAGTTTCTAGTTTTAGAATTTATAAATAAATTTCAATTTTTTCTATTTGTTACAAAATTATATTGTAAGAAAGCGACGTCTGTTGATTAAACAAATTTTTCGAAAGTTTGTCCAAGAATACCGAATTCAAAAAAAATCCTAGCACAATTTCATTAATCGGGTGTTAAAGAGCAGAGTTTTAACTTTAATTTCTTTTTTTTAACAAATGTTCTATGATTTGTTTTCATCGAGATATTCATTATTAAAGCAAAATCGAGCTATTGACTTTGAACGCTTATAACTAGTGAAAAAAATGATCGTACAATAATCATTAAAAAACCAATTTAAAGAGAAAAGTTAGCACTTTAAAATGATTCTATCGTTTTTTCAATCATTATTTATTTTTAAAGCGTAATTGCTTACTTAAAAATCAAATAAAAATGGTACTTTTATCTTTTTTATTTAAATCAATGAAAGTTAACGAAAAAACGCTAAAATTTTCATGAACTTTACAACATTTACAAGTAAAAAGTATTCCAGTTAGTCGTACGAAAGGCCAAAGTGTTAAGTTTTTTCTGTACATTTTAAAATCTTAAATTAATAATTATTGTACGATTATTTTTTTCACTTGTTATAAGCGTTCAAAGTCAATAGCTCGATTTTGTTTTAATAATGAATATCTCGGCGAAAAGAAATCATAGAACATTCGTTAAAAACATAAATTAAAGCCAAAATTCTGCTCTTTAATATGCATTTAATGAAATTGTATTAGGATTTTTTTTAATTCGGTATTCCTTGGACAATCTTTCGAAAAATTTGTTCAATCGGCGGACGTCGCTTTCTTACAATGTAATTTGGTAACGAATAGAAAGAATTGAAATTCATATAAAGATTCTACAACTAGAGACTTCAAGCTTTGAAACGCTTCTTTATTGATCTTATTCCTATTATTTTTGAGAAAGTTGCAACTACTTGAAAAATGGTCTTTTTTATATGGAAGAAAGTGGCCCTTTAATTTCTTTTGCGTAGTGTATGCAGCTCTTAAACCATAATTAAAAGATGCAGAAACAAATATTCTTTACATTTTCTTTCGATATTGTCTTTTAGAAAATGTATGATTTTCACTTTTATTCTACATATTATTTTGTAATGTAAATAAAAATATTTATAATGTTATAAAAAAAAATCACAAAGAATGAAAATCGATTAAGAAAAAGATATTGCAAGAGTGTAAGAATAAATGATTAGATTAAATTATCCAGCTTATTTTTTTTTTCAAGAAATTGACTTTAAAACAAAATAAAATTCAGACAATTTTCATCTAGATCTGCAAATATGTGCGAGAGAGATTTCTTTCAAATTTACTCTACAAGTTCTATATTACTCGCTTATCACGAGAACCTGTTCTATTGTAGAATAAATAAGTATGGGAAATCTGTGCGACAATTCGTCCATGGTGATATCACATGTCGATTTGCTGATACGAAACGCCGCATTATCAGCGGGGTGATAATCGATAATAATCTGACATATCGAGTCGTTTAGCAAATTCGACCAAATTTGAGCGGCTGAAACATTATCGGATAAATTAAAGGGGGCGAAGGAAATCGATTAGCGTGCGGTGACGAGACGAGACGAAAACCGGACCCGACAATCTCTCGATCTCTTACACGCGCAGACTTTCGTCATCGTCGCATATTCTCGCATGCTCGACCGAGAGAGCACTCGACCCATTGATTTTGAGACGAGAAGGAGCTGGCAGTCCGAGGAGAGAGAGAGAAAGAGAGAGAGAGAGAGAGAGAGAGAGAGAGAAAGAGGTCGAGGAATAGGGTGGAAACGGGCGCGGGAGACGAAGAACGGCGGGACAGACGACGCCAGCACTTTTGGAACACGCAGACACGGTGGCGAAGGCCAGACTGCACCACCCTACTGGAATCGATACGTCAATCGTCCCTATGGACGGCACGGAAACGGTGGCGAAGCGAGTAGGGAGTGAAAGATGAGAGAAGAGAGAGAGAGAGAGAGAGAGAGAGAAAGAAAGGAGGAGAAAAGATAGATAGAAAGATAGATGAAGGAACGAGACATCTCCGATAGTTGTATGTAAGAAAAATATGTAGGAAAAATTTCAGATAATCCTAGTAGAAATATACTACGTGAATGGCAACTCTACAAGAGTACTCTTACAAGAGTAGTATAGTAAAGTCAAAGAAGTACATATAGGGTGGTAAATATTTCTAGACAAAGAATTTCCGAAGAAAGAGCTTGACAAGTTCCTCTTTTTAGAAAAAAGAAGAAGGTTATAACCATTAATTACATACAGATAAAAAATTTTTTCTCTAATAATCTCTCTTGCTATCCCTCACACATCCTATTCTACATATATCTTAAATTTGATATTATTTAATATAATATTTGTACCTCCGGGTCAAAATAAAAAATAATTTATCACTCACCAGTACGGCAAAGTTGCAGAGCACAATCTTGATCTGTAAAATACAAATGTATCCAAATTATATATATAAAGTATATATTCAAAATAATTAATATTTTAAAAGACCATTATTTCGCGCAATTAAATTTTTCATTTGTTTTTTAAATAGATTTTAGATAGATTTAACAAAAAAATTTATAAAATATATATATAATATTCAATAAAGTAAATTGTTTTTATATAAATATAAATTTCTATGAAATATACGCGATAGACAAGAATTTAATTCTCACATATAAATAATAGAAATATAATAAAAATTTTAAATAATATTAAAATATTTTTTGTAGAACCATATTAATTATAACAAATATTTTAAAACTTAAAAAAGTAAAATTAACTTAGAATATAATCATAGAATCGGAAAGGCCAAATAGAACAATTAAAAGAATATAATAGATTTATTATTACTATAATTTATTATTATTACTATAATTTATTATTATTATTTATTATTTTATTATTCAATAAAAAATGTATAAACATTATTAACATATTAAAATTCATTATCAAAGGAACGCATAATCAAAAAAACGAAACGTTTCGTCATTTACTTGTGCCTTCTTTAGCTGTATACATTAATTGAAAATTAATGAATGTTAATAAAGAACAAATATTGATGTGGTTGGAGAGAAGCAAACACATCTCTTCGGTTTTGCGGACGCACTAATAAGTGACGCCAATACATCACCACAGTAACCTGGTCATTCGCTTTCAACGATAATTAGTTATTTAAGATCTTTATACTTAAAAAATGAGTTGATTTTTTTCCTTCGGTTATTTTTGCATTGTATAGTAGGGTTATTGCGGAAATCTTCTGGTCCAAAAATGTAAATGTCAGCTATGTCATTCAGATAGATTTACGTCAAATACACGGAATCGATAAAGTCCGAATTATAAAACATTGAATCAAAGAGTGACAATCAAACAAATTACAGAAATAACGCTTGTTTAATATAACAGTTACGAAAAATCCAACACTTAACTCACCTTTATTGAGTTACGTTCTGTAACGAGTCAATCGGTTTTAAACGGCATTAAACTGTTGAAATTATAATAATAACTGTTTAAATATATGTATATTTAATATATGTACTTGATAAAAAGATATAATAGTCCAAGGCAAAATTAAAGATGTGTATTGTCCATAAGAAGTAAAGTCAACGTTAAACAGAGTTTCACAGAAACCGAGTTTTTATATATGTATGTGTATTAAAGGGAACACGCGTACGTCAGAGACAATAATAGAGACTTAAATTATTCATTTGAAAGAAAATTCAGTAACAGAAAATACACAGTCCAATAACTTTTCATCAATAACATTCAGAACCTTTTTGTATTATTTTATAAAAATGGTTTCTAAATCATTTGTAATTTATTCATCTTTCATTTTCAAATATATCAATATTAAAATAAAAAAAAATTGATGAAACTTAATAATTACAATCTTGGAGTATAAACAATGATGAAAATAATAATAAAAAAAAGTGTATCATACTAAAAAAATTTTTCTAAATATATTTGCGAGGAGTTACGTAAAACTGATTTCATATCACATTTCAAGTGTTTTAATTGTTTGAATCATAAAAGTCCAAAAACACATCACTTTATCATAAATGTAATAATAATGTAATCTATAAAATAAAGTGTAAAGATTGTGAAACGTACATAAAACAGATAAAGAGACAACTAAAATACGCATTAAAGAAAGCAAATATACAACCATATCATTCAAAACCATCTGTAAGTATCTCAACATATTATTGACAATAATCATAATAAGGATGAGGATAATGTTCAAATATTAGATCACGAAATTAATTATTATAAACGATTAATTTCCAAAAATTATTCATTTTTATAAAACAATAAAAAACGCCATAAACATTATTAACGTTGTTGAGTTATTAAACCACATGTGTGTTCCGTTATTAAATTTTCTTTTAAATAAATAATCAAGTCTTTATAAATCTGGCGCAAGCGCGTTTCCTTTAATATATATAAAATAAAAGCTCGGTTACTGTAAATCCTTGTTTACAGTTTATTCAGCTTCTTTTTGATAATAATACATAGCGATCTTTAATTTAATATTTGAAAAGACGATTATTTCGCGCAATTAAATTTTTAATTTGTCTTTTAAATAGATTTTAGATAGATTTAATAAAAAAATGTATACATAATACTCAAAGTAAATTGTTTTATATAAATATAAATTTCTACGAAATATACGCGATAGACAAGAATGTAATTCTCACATATAAATAATATAAATACAATAAAAATCTCAAACAATATTAAAATATTGTATATTTGTAGAACAATATTAATTATAACAAATATTTTAAAACTTAGAAAATAATTAAAAATTTTACCCTATGCTATTACACCTTTTTGTCAAGTTTTGAACAGTTTATAATTTCAGCAGTTTAATTCCAATCGATTGATTTGTTACAAAATGTAACAAAAGATTAACAAATTGGTAGATTTTTTGAAACTTTTATATTAGGTGTGCATCATTTCTGTTTGATTGTCACTTTATGATTCGGTCAATAAAGTTCAAATCTTATCTATGTATTTCGGGTATTTGATGCTTATCTATGTGACTTACCTGACACTTATACTTCTAGACAGGAAGATTTCCGCAACGACACTATTATAAAATGAAAAGATGACCAGAGGAAAAGAATCAACTCATTTTTCAAGTATAAACATCTTAAATAACTAATTATCATTGAAAACGAGTGACAGCAGGTTACGGTGATAATGTATCGATGTCACCTATTATTATTAATGCGTCCGAAAAGCTGAGAAGATACGTTTGCTTCTTTCTAACCACATCAACATTTATATTCTTCATTACCATTTATTAATTTTTAATTTAATGTAAAATGACTGAAAAAAGTACAAGTAAGTACCAAACGTTTTGTTTTTTGTTTTCATTAATTATATCTATTAATAGCGTTCTTTATGCGTTTTGTTAATAAATCAATAAATCTATTTCACTCTTTTAATTGCTCGAGTTGACCTTTCCGAGCTTATTTTTCAATTTTAAAATATTTATATAGAAAAATATTAATTATGACAAATTATTTTAAAACTTAAAAAAATAAAAGTAAATTTAAAATATTTTATATTAAACGATGATATAAAATTTATATCGCGGAAATAAATGAGTAAAATCAATTTCACCCATGATAAATAAGAGGTTAAATAAGTAATATATATTACTTACTCTACTATCGCTCTGCTATCACCTGATGCCTCTCCGAATCTCCTCTTCTTTTTCTATCTTTTGTTTTTCTTGATAGCACTCACATGACACTCACTTGCGAAAACATGATTAATTATGGTCGCACATGTACTAATCAGCAGAATACAAACGATCGCAAACTTTTCCTAATATTAATCTTACGCGACATGTGTATTTTATTTATTATTTTGCGACAGAAGAATAAAACAAAATTTACGACTTGCTCGGCTGTAATCGCACGATTTCACGAACTATTCTCTATGATAGTTTTGTCTTTATTGTTAATATATTGTATACGCTCGCATATTTTATTAAATAAATATTTATATTCAAATTGAGGATAAATTTCTGTTGAATGCAATATCCGACCCTTTGTCGACTACTCGAACAATAAATGATTTCGTTTACGTAAAAAAACATACGTTTTCAACAGACCATCGATGCAAACATCGAAGTATTGTTGCGTTATTAATAAATTACATTATTAAATTACATAGTTAAAAACGACTATGTTAAACGTGTCAGAACATCGTTAAATTCGAAATCAATATGTTTTTTAATCTGTATCGCAACCTACTGTTATTCATTAGCAAATTCTAAAATGACATTGAAGACTTTACTCTTTACTTCAGTATCACGTAATATTGTACGATTCTCGAATTAATGAGAAGATCGAAATGTTCGAAAATAGAGGGCTGATATTTGTCGCGATCGCGAGTCGAGAAATGTCACATAAAGCGACCGCTGCTGCCAGTTTCGTGAATGATAACAAGGCCACGGAATGTAAATAATAGCGCGTTATACCTACGTCGCGGAGATTAAATATCGTGTGACTAATTAATTCTTTTCTATCGCGGAAATATTAAATTTATCGCTACGAAATTAATACATATGCGAAACATTTTGTTCTTTGAATATTAAATTAATTATTAACATATGGTTGATATATGTATATTGTTATATCCTCGAATCTAAGCATATCGTTGAAGAAACAATTACCCTCTCCGTAAAGATAATATTAATATACATATATCACAATGAAACAATAATTTCTATTCTCTATCTGCTTCGCGCGATTTCTTAAAACATATAAATCGCGGGAAATATCTGGTCTAATTAATAGTCTTTCCGCAGTACAAATTGTCAATCGCCTGAGTTGATTATTCGCGTAATAATCGCGATAATCGCTAATTGTAATAATTATACGGAATAGTTGCGTTTAATATCTTCTTGTCGTGATCGTAATTCGCGAGATAATGTGACGATACACGAAGCGATTATTATAATTAGAGATTATCGGATTGCGCAAATAATTAATTCACGCAATTAATAACTTATACCAAGGCGATAGCTATTTAGTAAGGCAGATATTTTGTGCTATTTATACATTTTGATTCAAGTAGCGAATCAAACGATAGAGAATTGCAATTATAAATTATTGTTTCATTACAATATTTATGAGTGATAATTGTTTCTTCGCACGTGCGTTCGAATATATTACGCTTTAAATTTTTGTAAATTTAAATGTAATTTATTAGTCATTTTCAGATTAAAAATAGGAAGGAACAAACAAATCACAAGATCGAGTCAAGTAACGGAAAACCGTATTAAGCGTAATAATTGAATGATTAAATTAAAAAAACAGATTACTTTACATAAATATATACATATATATACATATATATATATATATATATATATATATATATATATATATATATATATATACTACGCAAAAAGTATTAAAGGGCCACTTTCTTTCATATAAAAAAAGGCCAATTTTCAAGTAGTTGCAACTTCCTTAAAAATAATCGGAATAAGATCAACAAAAAAGCGTTTTAAAGCTTGAAGTTTCTAGCGTTAGAATCTTTACATAAATTTTAATTTTTTCTTTTTGTTACAAAATTACATTGTAAGCAAGCGACGTCCGTTGATTGAACAAATTTTACAAAAGTTTCTCCAAGAATACCAAATTAAAAAAAAATCCTAGCACAATTATTAATTGGATGTTAAAGAGCAGAGTTATAGCTTTAATTTCTTTTTTTAACAAATGTTCTATGATTTTTTTCACCGAGATATTCATTATTAAAGCAAAATCGACTATTGACTTTGAACGCTTATAACTAGTGAAAAGTAACATACTAATTAAAAGCGTTTAAAATTAAAAAATAATAATCTATTAGTATTGAAAATACGACGATACACCGAGTGTGTCCTACTCGTTCAAGTTTTGACGTGCGAATGACGAGAAAGTCAATATTTTACTTACAATTAGCTTTTATAATACATGTATATTTAATGTTATCTCCACTACACACATTTGATAAACTTTAGCTACATAGTTTTCGGTATGTCTTTCTTGCGACGTATTCTTTACAACAGCTATGATCTTGTCATTCGTCTGTCAAAACTTGAACAGGCAGGATCGATCCGCAAGTATTGTCATATATATTATCAAAGTTAAAAGATTATCATTTCAAAATTTTTCGTTTGATAACAAAACGCGTTAGATAAATAAATATTTAACTACAATTATTTAATATCACAAACGTATGTTTGTAGAAAAATATGTTGTTTTGTTAAAACGAACGATTTATTTGAATCGAAATTTAGCACGCGATAAAGTTACAGAATATTTTTAAAATATTACGCTAAATGTCTATAATAGTTACTGCAGCGGAAAATCAATTTTTTTCAATACCAATCAACAAAACTACTATAGAAATGGAATTTAGAAATGTTTTTAGGGAGGAGCAAGTCTTTCTTAAGAATTTACTCAATAACAAGTTATAGAAATACCAAATTATACTGTCCTTCGAGTTTCGTTTACAAACATTAATTATATTTGTCGCTTTATCTTCACATATATTTTCAATATTTTCATAATACACACATACGGTGGGGGGTGCAAGGGGGACCTTCGGCCCCCCTCCCGCACCCACCCCGTCCACCTCGCTTTGCATATACGTTGCAAGCAAAGCAAAGTTTACATGGATTTGCAACTTTCCACGTGAAACGAGGTGGACGGGGGCCGAAGGACCCCCTTGCACTCCCCGTGTGTGTGTGTATGTCATGAAAATATTCTCTGGTCCATATTTATATTATTCCATGCAAAATATAAAACTACGAATGAATAATTATGGCTATAATTTGTTATCGAATAACTTGTTATTGAAGCATTGTCCCTCCTTAAAAGCATTTCTACATTCCATTTATATAGTAATTTTGTTGATTGGTATTGAAAAAAATTGATTTTTCGCTGCAGTAGCTATTATAGACATTTCCCAATATTACATTGCATAGGTATTTATCTATTATTTTTATATTATTTTATTCATTTACATTATAATACGAATATTTATGGTTATTAAAAACAGAGATAACCTTGTGTTATACGAATTCTTCTATATAGCCTTTTCACATTGTTTGCTCGCAATAAAATAAATTACGCGTCGCGTATTTTTGCGTTTAGCGTCTAAAATGTCAGAAAAAGTTCCGCGCGTTTATTTATATTCTGCTGATTAATGTAATACACAATTAATAATATTTTCGGGAATGAGTGTAACATGAATGTTATCAAGAAACAGCAAAGGATAAATAGGAAAGAAAATGAAGAAAGTACGCGTGGAGACATCGGATGACGGCGGAAATCGTTGGGTAAGTAATTTACAACTTATTTTTAATCTCTTATTTAATCTTATTTAATCTCTTATTTGTTATTTGTAAAATTAATTGCTCGTTTATTTTCGTGATAATCCATTTTTTACATATCATCGTGCAATATAATACATAAAAAGTAAACTACTTTTATTAGTATTTAAAGTATTTACATAACCAATATATTATATAAGTAATTTATAATATAGTATAAATAAAGTATCTCGACATAGTTTAAAATTTATTATTTACATAAGACTTAGATTCTCATTTATTATATTTCGTAAAAATGTATATACATATAGAGAAATTTTTTTCAAAGTTATAAGAGTTTCTTTGTTAAATATTTATTCAAAAAACGATTAAAAAATTTAATTGCCCAAAACAATTACTTTTCGAAATATTAATTATTTTGAACGTTGCGTTATTAATTTGGATACGTTTGTATTTTACAAATCAATGTTGTGAACTGCTATTCCTTTGCGCATCTATTGCTAAATCCTAATAATTTTTCATTTTTACCCGAGGATAATAATGCGGGAAAATTTCGCGATTTTATATATATGTATATGTATATATATATGTATGTATATATATACCATATATTGTATATCAGATATATCAGATATACCTACATGTATAATATACATTAAAACACAGATTTATTTGATCATCTCGATTCATCAATAAAGTAATGGGAAGTTGTACTGCCTGAAAATTGATAGAAAATTCGACGCACATCAGTCGAGAAAAGCAATGTGCCGTTTACACAAGCGAATTGACCGAAATAACGTGAGGTAGATGATAAATTTTGAAGATGTCACTCGCACACAGAACTATAGTATTTTTCAATACTATATATATATATATATATATATATATATATATATAAAAGCTGATATGTAAAGTGCACTAGATAAATTTCCTTTCAGCTGCAGACATTCTACCTCAGATCGTCTTTTCGAGTTTTAAAGAGAATTTAAAAATCTAGAATTTAAAAAATTATCAAACTTTTCGAACTCTTTGGTCTTTTTGTGATATTATCTCTCAAACAATCCTTGAATCGTCGAAAGAATAACATATTGCAAAACTTATCTAAACATTTAGCTGTTTTTTTTTGATACATTTTAAAATACATAGGTATGTTTATATTGTAAGGAGTAGTGTATAAAGGAATAAAATCTCGTAAAAAAATACTATCTTGTGTAATTGTCAATTTTTACAATGAAACAGTCAAAGGTAGCAAATATTCTGTTTCAAACAGTTCTGACATAAATTGAAACTCAAGATTTCCGTCTATATATACAACTCATTTGTTATGAGAAAGGAAAATCAAAGCGTAGGCGGAAAAGAAGACGTGAGACACACGTACCGGCTTCTGTCATAACGGATATTAAACTTCAGACTCTTTTGTGCACTGAATCGATGTACCATGATAGTTATGTACAAATACGATCATTCGATTACAAAGCAAAATGAAAGAAAGATAAATGAGGAAATAAGATTTTTATAGCAAAGAGCACATGACGCGGAGACTAGACGTAAGACAAGATAAATTAACAGAACTTACTATATAACTTTCATTATGTTCTCGAAACTAATTGAAAGACGCAAATGTTGAAGTAAACAAATATTTTGATAACAAACCAATTGCTTAGATCTTTTTAATTTTCTTGAAAAAAATTATAATGATTTGCAAAATTGGTAGTTTGATTACAAAGTGTAGCTGTTCAACTCACACATTTTTTACCAATATACATATGTATTTTTTAAATACTATATAAAAAAAATTAAAAATATATCGCATTGATTGAGTCCTTTGATAAAATATACATGGAATTAGGATATTAACATATCGTACAAATAAGAAACAAGTACGGTTTTAGCAAAATTAGAATTCAAGTCTGACCAGTTTAATTTACGAGCATCTGTATTCTTGGTACAACGCCTATCTCATGTGCACCATTCTTTCTTTATTTGCAGAGGACTAGAGTATTTGCTTGACGATAAAGAACATGTATATATTCGCGTTTATCCGTCTTTCGCATTAGACTACTCATTGATTATTGGAGAACACACGTATACACAGTTGGCACAACTGACACACACACACACACACACACATACACACAGTCAGAGATCTGGTAGTGCTATTATCTAAAATTATTTTACGGTCAAGAATACGCGCTCATAAATAACACTGGCAATTTACGATCAAGTCTGTCTGTACATAATGCTTGCATTTATGCTCGTAGAAAGTCGCTACCTTGGCTCATGAAACTCTCCGTTTCATTCCCTGCTCGACGCGAGCTTTTTATTTCTGAGCTGTGATGCGCGTAATTATGGAGTCAGAGGTAGTGTGCTAACTCAAAAGAATATTTTCAGAAGATTTTAATGACTCTCAAAGGCGTAAAATATAGATCGTAAATATTTAAAGGACAAATATTATATCTCAACTGTCTCTCTCTCTCTTTTATTTGTTTTTATTTAATTGATAATTATATATAAAAATTAATAATATTAGTTTTCGCATATTTTATCGCGTTATTATCATTTATTCTGTTTGCAAATCAAGTTCGAAGGCAGAAATAAGAATTTTGAATTACTTTCGTTAAAAAGAATAATATAAAATTTTAACTTTTTTTAACGACTTTAGTTGCTACTTTCTTCTTAAAGCATTTATATAATTGCAATACTTGAAATTGGTTAAAGTTCTAAGGATTCTTTTACAAAAATATGAGATATATGTATGCACATATATAGGGCGAGGACAACTAAATCTGCTTTCTTACGATAAATTTAAGTACAGATAGTCAAAGAAATAGAATGTACAAAGTTTCTTACGTAATTACATCGTAAACATAAAAAAGAGTTAATTAAACTTTTGCCTTTTCGTTTTTCTAGAATATTTGCACCTCTCTTCATATTTTCCGTCCGAATTATCGTAGCAATTTGTAAAAATTACAGCTACGCTAACATTAATCGCAACATTTTAGAATGCACTTTAGAAACACTTAAATAAAGCGACATCAATTTATGATCTCTACTATTCTATCTATTTTTTGATAATTAAATGATAATAGTAATTTTATTTACAATTACAAAATAACTATCTCCCGACAAACAAGAAAATAAAAAATCAAACAACGAGGTAGTCGAATAAATTCGGCTTTATATAAACTAAACTTAATAAAATTGGCCAATAACATTAATTATACACAGTGCAATATATTGACACTGCGGAATAAATGTCGAAATTGTTTGATTGGTATAATATTAATTTATATTTTATTCGCGCAATATAATTGTGTTTAATATACAGGATGTTCTAAAACTTCTGAATTTTCTTTTAAAATTGAATTTTTCAATTTGAAGATAACAAATGTGCAAGCGAGTAAAGAAAATGAGAAGAGAGAGAGAGAGCGCGAGAGGGCTATAGCTGAAAGAATTGTCTTACAATTTTCGAACGACACAAAAATCTAATAAAAGAGACAAAATTTAATTAAAAAGACAATCACAACTATGTAGAGCTATTTACAATAATTCCAGGTTCGTCTTTGACCAAATTTATTGTCAGGATCGGCAAACGGCTTAAATTGTTATTAATTTCGTGAATTAAATCTAAATTTGTTCGCCGATTTTGTTATCGGTTTGCACTAGCTTGTTTGTTATCACGGATCACCTCCTGCGACCGCTGAGTGACCACGATTGAGCGTCAGGGATGTCAGAGGGTCGAATGATAAGCCTGCGGTGACGACAGGCCCGTGCTCGTGATTCGCGCGAGCCTTGTCGCTCAGCGCGCAGTAATTACAAGTTTATTTTTCCCGTTTATTCTCTCCGCCTCATCTCAAACGGAGACGATTTTTCCTCAGTGGAAATGTTCAAACATCAATATATTTCGAGTCATAAGCGACTGAAAAAAAACTTTTCATATAAATTAAACTTTGTGGAGCTAAAAGCTTACACAACTACCTATATTTTTGAATTTCAGTCATTTTGAAGTTTACTTTAATAAAATGTTAATTTAATTAAGACTTATGTTAGTTATAGAGATATACAGAATATTTCAAAAGTGGAGGTTTTGCTTTGGAGCCTGTTTAGTATCCTTTGATTTTGCATAATGGTACTTTATGTAAAATATTTTCCTTTTTTTGTACTGGAAGGACTCAAAGTTATGCTACGTGCACTCAGATTTGGACAAAAGAGAACGCTTCAGCTTCCGTTCTTTTCATACTCTGCAAACTATATACATAGTGTCACTTTCGCGCGTTTCTTCTCTCAGTAAAACTAAGACGGATATTCTTTACAAAAGCGAGTGCATTTCCTGCACGTCGTATCGGTTTTGTGAGTAGTGAAAAAGCGTTTTGTTTTGTTGGAAATTTGCATAGCATTTTCACATCAAGTTTTCAATAAATTGCAACATACTCGTATTATCAACTCGACGATATTGAATGATTGTAAAATGTACTCGTACGGAACAAAGATCTATTGATTCATCGAAGTCACCAGGGATTTTCAATGTTCCAAAGCTTCTTTTTCTTTTCTGAAAACCTGTCTGACGTGACATAGACTCTTATCTGGTCGCGCACGTATCTCGATGCTCTCGGAAATAAGAGATACAACCGGCAGATCACGACACGAATTCACTTTCTTGTCAGTGCTCGCGGTAGCCACATTGAGGGCTGTTCCTATAGTGTCAGCAATTTTATTACCGGAGTAACGTCGTAAATTATTCCTCTTGCGCAACATGCGAAAATCGAACATCGACTATACTGACAAATAAATTACGAATAAAGTATCCTATTTTCGTAATATAACATATGCGTTGTTAAAAATATAAAGGGAAATATAAAGAGAAAACTTTAGTTCCAATAATATACGATTAGTATATTCGTGATTTACGTTTCAATTTTGATCATTGATTCGTGAAGAATATTATATACTGTTCAATGACAATAAAAATGTGAAAAATATTGCTAATCTAAAATTCTAAAATATTTTTTCCAAATTTAATTTCCGGATGTAATCTACCTCTACACGTACGAGTAATAAATTTTAGCTCTTTAGAAAGAGAATGATATTTAATTTATTTTGATATCGTTTCTTATAGGCAAAAAATTTATATTAAAAACCAGATATGTATGATGCTATCCAATCTTGAATCCGAAGCTAATTTATTCTGAGACGCAACGTGAATCAGCTGTTAGTAGCGATCCAAGTAGTATAGCACTATCGTGTGTCAGACGCTAATGCTTCATGCTCGCGCGCGAAATGGAATGTCGGAACCCTCGCCAGCGAAAGTAATTTCGTCCCTTGATTAATTTCTTGGCGCAACCTAAAAAAACATTTTCTCCGTACAATTTTCCAGCACATCTCTCCTCTCTCTTTCTCTCATCAACACAAAAAGGTTAACTCGAACACGTCTGCGATATATTTGTGCAAAATTGTAAAACACAGAAAAACTACCACCCTGCATTTAGATCGAAATTTTAGTTAGGAAAAAAGAGATTTTTTTTCAAAGCATTATTAATAAAATAATCTCCCATTAAAACTTTTCTCCCAAGATAAAAATATAATATAATTGTATAAATATTTTATGAAAAGTTACATCGCACTCTTCATGTACATTAAGTCTTTACAATAATTATATCAGCGCGCGAATGAATTTTCTGACGGACTTGATTTCTTTCATATGCAACCAAATACTTTTAAGTGATCCTTGCGGATTTTTTAATATAAGTATTGATGACTTTGGTTACATTGTAATTTATCATTTATTTAAAAATTTATTAGAAATGTATTACCAATTATAATATATATTTTGCAATATCGTCCATATAATTTTGTATTCTAATCTTTATCTCTTTATATTAAAATCCTCCCCGTTTGAATATTTGAATAAATAAATAATTAAATAAATATTATATGACAATTTTATGTCTCAAAATAAGCAGATGATATTATATTGCCAGATACTTTGACAAATTAGGATCTTTTTCCAAAATGACTTTAATAATTTAAAGAGAAAATATTTAATCAAATTGCACGACAGAACATAATTTAACATAATCTTTCAAATGGCATTATCTTTTTCTTTCTATTTATATAGAAAAATATGAAAAAATTTAAAAATTTGGATTAAATTTTTTATCAAAGTAAAATTCACTTAAAATATTTTATCTTAAAAATATAAAATTTATTATTTATCTTCATAAAGCTGTATAAAGCTTACAAGATATTCGCAGAAGCTTTTCTCTTTATCTTCTCTAATTGTCTGCTAAAAATATTAGCATCTCAATATATGGTATATATTTTCAGATTCGTTATAAAAAATATTTCCTCGCTATAATTTAGCCATATTGAATTTTCCACATTATTGTAAAATACTTTTGCGACGAAGTAGGAAGCAATTTGTAAACAGAACAAGTTTAGTACACTATGTTTGTGCATTCTCAATATCCTCATGAATACAAGTAAGCATTTGACGCAACTGACGCAAACACGATAGGGGCATTCCACATCGCGAATCTCTAATTAAATGGCATCAGCTCGGTTCAGTCTTGGCGAACTGTGATAAGCTAAGTTTCTATCATTTCTACGAAATTAATTAGAGATCTGCATCGTTTCAATTCATCCTACAATTAGTAATTCGTTGGGGGTGAATATTAGCACGAAAACGAATAACGTTAACATAACGTTGTTAAAATCTTAACTTTTCTGATTGTGAGATAAAAGTAACGACAATGGCGACTAAAGAGGATTTAAGGCATGATATAACTTGCTATATTTTTGCTAAAGAGAAAAAGTCGTTAGAGAGTTGTTCAGTTAATGCGAAGACGTTATTACGATTAAAATATAGGGCAATCAATACATTTGTGCACTAAATCTAACTCTAAGTATTTTGATAAAATCAGTGCGATTGTGCGTTTGACAAATGTGTTTATTTTTTTAAAAAAGATTTATTTTTCATAAATTATGTGCAATAAAGAAGTATGCAACATAATTGCTACGTTCTCGGTACTTCATTCGCACATGATATTGTATACATATATATATATATATATATATATATATATATATATATACTTACAGAAGTAAAGCATTTGAAGAACAGCATGATGGGTTGTACCCCTGAAATTCGTGACTCTTCACAACTGAATATTCACTAAATAGCATACCCCACATACACGCACTCAAAACGCATTAAAAATATCTATAAATTACGCCGATTTGTTCTCTTATAGATAACAACATTAATGGATCGCAGACTATCTGTTATAGAAGAAATAAATGTTTTTCGATCATATTTGACAATGATTAATATAGCACTCTTAATGATAATGTAGTTGTATAATCCATAACTTTGCTCGTTAATAATAGAAATCAGAAGAATACAATCAATCGATCAATCATTAAAACGTTGCGTAGAATCTTATTGGTTGTACATACATGTATAACGTCTGTTATTAAAAAGATGTAAAAATAATAATAGTTTACCTAACAATTAATAAAGAAAAAATAAAATTTCTTGCAAACAAAACAATCAATATCGAATAGTAAACTTTTCTACGAGAATCTGTTTTAACAAACATTTAAAAAATTGAAAAATTTATAATTCTACACTCGCGCTTTTCAACTGTTATTTTAATTAATTTTTAATGTATAAGTTTTATGTAACATTTATCGTAATATCTATTAATTCTTTTTAAGAGACACAGATATAAGACTTGTGAATTCTCCAATCGAAAGAAAGGAACTGTGTCCGCCTTAAACAGTTACAGTTAAGCCTTCAACTAGATGCTTATATCGAAGACAGTAATGGACTATAAAAGGTTTACAACCTTCACACAAAGCACCGTTTATTCGTATTTACATCGATCTGAAAACAGACAAGTTATGCGTTAGTTTAACATTTACCGAAGCGAATAATTGCTCAAATTTATCACTCGCGGCAATAATTTTTTATTACACGAAACGTATATCAACGTTGTACAATCCAAACAAAATTTTATATTGATCTATTGACGACTGCCATTTAAAATTCTTCATCGTTTTTCGTTTTATTTAAAAAAAATGTTGAGGTTCTTATTTTATACATATATATCCTAATTAATGTGATAAATTAAAAATTCTCTTCAAACATTCAATAAACTACTTTCAAGAGAAACGAATAAGATTGAAAAAGAATATAAATTAGAATAATGTGGAAAATATGCAATATGTATGAATTACCCGATGATATTTCAATAATTGACTGAAATTATTCATCGCCCATAATTATATTACATAAACAAAATTAAATTTACATAAACAAGCTAAGTTTAAATCACATCAGGAAATATTCTTTAAAAATGCATTTATTGATTGTGATATTAATCTAAAATTTTTAGACAAAAACAATTTGGAAATAAAATTCTTTACGTCACGATTACGAGTTTTTAATCAGTTGAGCCCTCCTAAAGTTTACCTATTTTAAAGTAAATTTATCTAAAATCCAATAATTTACTTGCGTCTCCTCTTCCAGAAGATTCATTCGTTGCGTCTTTTTCGTACATCAGATTGATGTCGCGCAAATATTTTGCGACCCGTCGAAAAGAGATGTTCTTTTGAACGGTAGATACCCAATATAATATCCTGGGGATCGAGATATTTTCCAAAGAGCCGACGAGCGACGTCCTAATTTACGACGGGATATTTACATCAAACCGTCTCATATAGATATGTAAAACATCATATAACTCCTTTGATGATGACATTAAGAACCTTTTTAATATCTGGCCATGAAAATTTAACATAGTGACTACAATCGCCGCGTAAACATGAATTTAAGTAATAAACGTTGACATGGTGGTATAACTATACGTCATAAACATGTTCGGGAAATGTATTTCACACCGCGCTACGTGTACTGTATATGAGCATTTTCATAGTCGCGGTTTAATATTATTTGAATGCGGAAAAGCCAATTTAATATCGGTATTTATCCGAATTACAATATAAAATAATATAGAAAATTTTTAAACGAAAACAAACAAAAAATTTGGATTTACACAATTTTCCTGATAACAACCAGTGTTTCACGTAGGTAACGTTGAAGTCATCTAGATAAAGATAAGATGAGACAAAAAATATTTTATTTCAGATAAGATAAAATGATTTATTTCAAGTTTATCTAGATAATAGGTAAAATTATAAAGCATCATATCTGAATTGTTTAAATGATTTTAAGATAACATTGCTTTAAAAATATAATTAAGGAAAAAATGAAAACATAATCGTATAATTATAATACAAAACACTAGCAGCTGCTTTTTAAATCTGACATCACTGAGTTAGTGTATACTACATACTGAATGATTCACTTTATGAAGCACTAATTGTGTTGAACAAAACTCAGCATTTAGTAAGGCTTATTGTTAGTGATTCTTTAATATGATTGAATCTTATTTTTGAGCCGTCTTTGGGAATAAATCTAAGAACCAAATTTATATATTAAAAAGTGCTTATTAAGAATTAAGTTTTCTTGATTACAGAATTATCATAATAATTTAAAGCAGATGATCCATTTTACCATCTAAGATATAGATATTACATAGAATTAAAGAATACGTAGAAGATAAAGCTATAGATAATATATTCCATTATTATCTAGACAAACATGAGATGAAGCAATAACTAGATAACTTCATCTAGATAACAGAAAACACTGATAATAACTAGAGTTCGATAGTTATGATATTTTATGTGACATTCCTCGATTATTTAAAGCGTATCTAAGACTTAAAGTCGGATACTTTATATAATAGCAGCTCCAGTGACACTAAAAGCAGTAGCAGAAAAGCGAGAAGAAACCTGTACAAAGCGAGACATCTCCAGAGACTGGTGACTACTTATTATATAGTGTATTTACGCCGGCCTCCATTACAGCTGAGTCAAGGCTGAATTCAATCTACTATACGGTTTTGAGATATACATACCTACGAAGGTCCTTCCTTCGTGTCTGTGTATTCAACATCTCTCTATTTATTACGACACCGGGTGACCGTAGTCACAGTAATGAGATAGAAACCACTTAACCCGCATGCACGCGTGCCTAAGGGCTTCCTCGGCTCTGTCACTCCCTTCACATAGTTACAATTTAGATGCTGAACTCTAAAAGCTTCGAGTTTAATGTTTTAAAAATCGATACAAAAATATATATATATATATATATATATATATATATATGAAATAAGGATAATGATTGATAAAATAGTCTCGTGTACACAAAATTTAACCGTTACAAATATATTTGACGCTTTCGATCAATGATAAATCTTTTCTCGAAAGAATTGATTTTAACTGGTATAATTTACACACTAAATAAGGTGTACAAAAGAGGGTGGGTAAAATGTGCTGATTTTCCAGAAAGTGTAACGTAAATTACATATATTTTTTTATAGTTTTTGAGTCGCTGAATACGAAAATATTTATTAATCCCGTTTTATTGATCTAAGCCCGTAAGAAAGTGGTCAAAATTCGCCTTAAATGGTCGAAATAAGTCATTTTTAATATTAATTTGATTCACGTAGATTTTGTTGCAATTATTTAATTATTTTTAGTTTAGTTTAGTTTTATAATTTCTTTTACTGAACTCTAAAGAAACATTTTATAAATGCTAGATCAGTAAGTTGGGTTGCCTATCTGACAATCGTAGGGGCATGTTTTATCGATCTCGCATAATCGAAAATTAATAAAATCAGGGAATCGATTACGATACCTTAAATGCAAATCCGGTAATGAATGAGAAAACTGAAATCGGCTTTTAACATACAGTATAATTGTAATATTTAATAATATGAATAAAATAACATACACGTAGAAAACTTTACATTAAAAATTACTATGGTATGAAGTAACTGTGGACCATTAAGAACATTCCAAGTTAAAATACTATGTAAAACTGTAAAAGTTGACGTAATTAATGTAATTTTTACGTAAATTACGTCACTTTTTACAGTTTTATACAACATTTTAACTTGAAATGTTCTTAATAGTCCACAGTTACTACATACCATAGTAATTTTTAATATAAAATTTTCTCCGTGTAGATAACACAATTAAAATATAATAACACAGATAAAATAGGAAATGAAATATATAATAAATTTAAACAAAAAACATTTTATTTCCTATTTTATCTGTCTTATTATATTTTAATTGTGTTATTATATATTTTAATTCTGTTATCTATCTTATTTTATTTATATTATTAAATATTACAATTATACTGTATGTTAAAAGCCGATTTCAGTTTTCTCATTCCCTACCGGATTTGCATTTAAGGTATCAATTACGTAATTTTTTCACTTTTCACAAAGAAAAAATTATATGATCGATCCTCTGATTTTATTAATTTTTGATTATTCGAGGTTGGTAAAGCATGCCTTTGCTGATCGTCAGATAAGCAACCCAACTTACTGATCTGTATGTGCAGAAACATGTACACGTTATACAGTTTTAAATATCTTAAAATAGACTTCTCCTACTATAAAGGTTCCACCTAAAGGCGCGTTAAGTTTTTTTTATAGTAGACCTTTGCCTGGAGCCCTATTACATTACTTTTCGTATTATATTGTATAGCGTCTCGTTTTATTCGTCAGAATTTTAATCTTGTCAGTTTCTTGGTTAATCGAGTTCGCTAATGTTATATAAAGTCAAAATATCTGTTTCTATATCTCTTTTTATGTTTTTGAAATTCTCTACTCAACATTTGATTATTTTTATAAACTACACATCTGATGAGACTTAAGATTCTTGAACAAATTGTCTATTTATTTTTTTATTTTTTATATTATATCGATTTTATTATGTTAGATTTAGCATTTCTAAAGTGTTTCATTAAAAGTGTATCTTTAGTGTTCAGGAAAAGAAATTATAAATCTAAATTATAATATAAATAATTAAATAATTGCAAATTCGACACTAATTGAATTACTATTAAAAGTGACTTATTCCCTTTTAAGGCGAATTTTGACCACTTTTTCCCACGGGCTTAGATCAATAAAACGGGCATTTTCGTATTCAGCAACTCAAAAACTATAAGAAAATATATGTAACTTACGTTACACTTTCTGAGCAAAAATCAGCACATTTTACCAACCGTCCTTTGTTCGCTGAATTAACATTACAATTACGATGTAAGTATTATTACATTAAAATGCAAAATAGTGTATAACAACTCTACTTGAGATTATTATCTTATTTTATTATGGAGATAGCCTTTGAATAATGCAATCTCCGGCTTGAAGAGACCAATGACGTCCGACATGGGACAGGTCAAAATCCTGCGACTAGTAGTTTAGCCGTGAGTCAACACAATTTTCAAGTATACGAGTACGAAGTCTCTCGCAGTGGAAACCGCAATTGCCGTTGAGGTTCGGAGCGTTCTAAAATCCCAATCATGCTTGCATTTACGACCCGATAAATTACGGTCAGATCACATCCCGTCCCCGACATTGGCAGCATCCAGCGTTGCTGACAACACATATAACCGAAGAAGCAATGGGGCGCGAGTTTTCCCGATAAACTTTCATAAAAAATTTCGATAAAAATTGTTGTTCTGAAATACATATATCAGAAGATAACAATGTAGGGAGTTTTACATTTTTAATTAACATTAAAAGAAAATAGAATATCGAAAATTGCAAACCTTCAAATTTGTCCAATTCCTTCATTTTTAATTAATAAGTTAATCGGATAAGATTACCCGAAAGATATATAATTACATCACAGTATCTTTTCCTGGATCTTGATACTAATTGTAATGTAGATGCAGAGATAAGGTTCACGCTAATACGAGGATAGAGTTAATTAAAGCTGAAAAACCAAGATGTATAATCATTGTGATAAGTAGTTACATGCATGCTTAATTAATAATGCGTATCACGCGCTTCGCTTTTAAACAACGTAACCAGAGAAAGATTTTAAACTAGACGTACATCAAAGACATGAGATGCAAACTGCATGTCATTATACAACTAATTAAAATATTTTACGTACGGAACGCTGAGCTGACTGACAAATTACAATTTTAGAATACAAAGCAGAAAAATATCCTGTTATATTTACGTGTAATAAAGATAAAAAAGCAAATTTTAACGAATGATTAAAGTTGTTCAAGTTTATGCCTCGGCAAAACGTGTTACATTCGCGTATGTTCGAACTATGGGACCTATCGTCGCAGGATCGTCGGGAGAATTTTTACCATAATGGACTTAAACGGTTAACGTAGTTAGCTTACACTCGAAGTGGACATTTCAACAGTGTAGCCCGGTGAGAGATTGCGTATCGTTTCCAGCTAATCGCATTCGTCAAGGAATCGTGATCACGTAAAACGTGAAACTTTCCGCCTTTTATACCTTTCAACCTTTCAAGTCCCACGCGAATCTCTCTCGTCCGTGAAATCTTATCGGTTTTCGAAATCACGATTTCGGTAAACACCAGCCAAAACTTTTTCTCCTTCTCTTCCTTTTCACTATTGGATAAAGTTACGAAATCAAAAGCTAAAAATTACTCACACGTACAGGATATTCCATTTTCATCGCAGTTTCATCACGATTTAAAACACACGTAAAGTCCATCTTTCTTTTAATTGTAAAAAATAACTCTTTTAAGCCAATCATATAAAGATGTAAGTTGGACATATTGTCCTAATTACATATATGTATATTTATTTGATTAATGGACACTTTAACTTTTATTATCCAAAATTTAATGATAGTACATACATAATGATATAGTTATACATATATACTAACAAAAATATTTATCATATCATTAAAGTATCTGAAAATTTTATTTTACATAATGTATGAGCAAATCTTTTGCGTATCGCTCTCCCTAATATAATCATTCAATCTCAAATGCGAGATCAATACAGAGAAACAAACTTCCAAAATTTTATTTCAAACTAACCAAAAAGATAAAATTTTATAAGTGCAATTGGAAACCAATATTACAAGACGTAGCTATTATCAAACTATTAAAATTATTATACTATATATATTTACAAATTTAGAGGAATAAGAAATTTATTTTATTTTATTGTTATAAATATTATTGAGAACTATTGTTGAGAAAGAAATAAAATACATAATTGTCAGAGTAATTAATTATTGTAACAAAATAATAAAAATATATTTTTTAAACATTAATATTATCAGAAGGAAAACTAGGAATTTATTGCATAATACAATATTGATGATTTTGTAATAGTTTAGTTGTAAAAATAATCTTTATAATTGTTCAAATTATTAAAATATTTTTTTCTTTCTTTTCATGCAGAATATATAAAATATAAATTTAATATTAGATTCTAGAATATATAGAATATATTCTGCACCAAGAATAATTATATAGAATGCATCGCAATATATTCCGTTAAAAAATTGTTAAGCTTATAATTTTCCAATCTGGTTTAATCAAAAATAAATATACGGTTTGATATTCAATTCAATAAAATATATCGCGTTAAGCTTGAATCGTCAATTAATTGATATTGTGTTTAGCAGAATTATCGAAGTTGCGACATCAATTTATTGGCCCTGATAATGTGCATGTCCCAATTGAGGTCATTTTAATCATATTAATAGTAGCAAGTGCAATATTGTGTCTCGCTCATACAATCCATTAATATAATGGGCATGCAATAAACGCGAAATGCTATGAAGCTACTCGTTGGATCTAATCTTTGCGTGTCATCGAGCTGTTTGCTTAAGTAACAATTTAAATGGCAACAAGATACACCACTGACTTATTGGTTACGCGAAACAAACAATTATCAAACCGTAAAAAATATTTAAATAATTCGCAATGTTATTATAGCGATTATTACTATCTATTGTCAAGAGCAGCCATGTAAATTAAAATTACTCGTTAGGCATTCAACACACTAGAAGGCTACTCTAGTACCGCCTATCGGAACCTCCGTATATAATTGGCCGGTCAATTTTCACTTTTCTAATTTTTTTTTTACGTTAGGTTAGTAAAAAAAACACATTTTTTTCACATAAAAAAATGTGTTTTTTCTGAGGAAAATTTTTTTTTTAATCTTCAGGTAATTTATTTGAAAGAAAAGTGAAAACAAAATGTAATTTACATTACAATGTACAGTATAAAAATTGATTAATACATACAACCCCTGTTTGTTGCTCGTTATCATTAACAAAAGATACTTGTAGCATGAAAATATATAAATGAACACAATAGTAATTAAAGCAATTTCTTTCTTTTTTAGGGAGATTATCATTGTAAATTTATGACTTATTTTTATAAAAAACGATTAAGCAAAAAAACAATATTTTTAAAAAAATTTACTTATTCACCCTTTTTTTATTTAATATATTTATATAAAGCGAATACGTGGATCATTTGTGTTCGCTTCAGATTTAGATTTGCCAACACTTTGCACTGAATGAACTGTTTAAATTATCCTTTCAGTTATAAGTCCCTTTTGACACAAACTTTTTTTTGGATAAGTTTCCAACCTCGAGATTTTATTAATATTTTTTTTAAAACAATGGATTAAAAATGGCACAAACACGAAAGACCCACGTGTTCAGTTTGAGGGTTAAACATCAACTATATCAACAATAATCAACAAACGATTAACAACAATTTGTTTAAAGAAATTAAAAAATAAATATTACGAGATTAAAAAATAAATATTATAGAATTTCAGGGACTTTCAGTCGCGCATGCACAGTATGCGCGCTATTGTAAGAAAAATTATTTTGTTATAATTAATGAATATCAATGAATTATCAACTAACAAATGTTTTAAAAGACATAATTTTAATTGGACCGGCTAACTTCACGCTGATATTTATTTTGTTAATAGCAATTAAATTAACAACCAACAAACGTCAAAATCGTGCCAACAATCATCCACAAACGCTTCTTAAAAAAAAAGTTAGAAAAGTGAGAATTGACCGGCTAACTTTACAGAGATCCTATCGGATACAGTATTGTAATTAAAACGTCCCTAGTGATTAATGAAACGATTACGTGCGCGACAGTGTACTTTTTCTTTTGTCTTTCTCTCGGTCTCGTTTCCGTTTTCTTGATCTCGCTATTTTTTAAGTCGTTGGTTCAAAGATACAGCTTTGCTACACTTAATGAAGTACTTCTTTTAAAAAATATATCTAATTATGGCGAGTAACACACCGTGAAAGATAATTATTTCTAACGTTAATTTACCAATTAATAATCATGTAGATGGAAAGTATATATATATATATATATATATATATATATATATATATATACACACACACACATTTCCCCTCTACATGATTATTAGCTCCCATTACTTGCTTCGTGTAATTAATAAACGTCGGTGATGTATCTTGTTGCCATTTAAATTGTTTTATATATATATATATATATATATATATATTATTAATTACATGAAACAAACAATTATCAAACCGTAAACAAATTTAAACAATTCGCAATGTTATTATGACTCAATTTTACGATTATTATTATCTATTGTTATGCAAATTGAAATTATTCGTTATATACATATATATATATATATATATATATATGTTCTATTTTTCAATTTGTAGTATATTTAATTACCTTACTATCATAGTAAGGGGCTTAATGAAGAGACAATGCTCTTGTCAGCGTACTGTTCACACACAGAATATTAAATCAAATGAATTAAATCCAAAATCGATGCACTTCGCAAAAGTTTGCAAGTAAGCGATTCGTGCTTTGACGTAATCATCAATTATTATAGAATTTCATCATGACCCTCTTATATGATGATTCCTAAGGGAGGGTAAAACGAACAAAATCTGTTCTATCGATGCATCAATTTTGACCTCTTTAGAAATTACATTCATGATGCAATTCTACCAGTAGGAGCAATATTGTGACCTATATTTGTCAGAGAATACTCTCAGAGCAAAATGTTAGTTGATAAGATCATATTATCAAACTCTGAATCAGAATATATATATATATATATATGTGTGTGTGTGTGTGTGTGTATGTGTGTATGTGTGTACATAATTAATAAATAAAAAAATATATACGCATTATTTCCACAATCTATTTGTTTCGTGAATATTTGATATTTTTTATTTGTTTAGTGAGTTTTTATTTGAATTGATGTGAAGAAGATTAAAAAATATATAAGATATAAAATATTTAACAGTTTAGTGCGATTAATCAAATAATTAGTTTTTAAAAATTTTCAAAAAATATAAATTATAAAACAAGAAAGGCTAATGCCAAGAACATTCTTTTAATTACATCTTTTTAAAGATATGTTGAGATTTAAAGATTAAATAAATAAAAAAAATGCTGATTTAAAAATTGCACCTTTTTGTCGTCGCGGCAATGCAGTCACAGACAATCAAATAAAGGATTTGGCTTTGAAAATCTGTTGTCATACACATAGGGCTACAGCAGTTGATAAATTTGACAGGATCGAGTCACGTCATGCGTGCTGATACGAGATTCGTCAAATGTTTGATGGCAGCAGCCATAAAACGGAAATTGTCGCCGATAGCGTCACTGCGGGATACGCAATTAGAACCATGTTACATTCATCGAACATCCAGATAGGTTTTTTCATTAATCGATTAGTTGTCTAAACTATAGATATTCTTAAAAAAGAGAGTTCGAAAATTCTTCACTTAATTTCTTTTTCAAATTGATTATTTATTATAAATCATAAACAGAGAAAATACGTAATAATTTTAAAATCTGTACTTTTTTTTATTTAAAATACATACATATATATTTGTTTGATCCTTTCATCAGTACATATATGTACCACTTACGAAAAAATCATAACTTTAAAACAGTTCTATCGATTTCTATTTCTAGTTCGTTTTAAAGAGGAAGGTTCAGTCTACGTGTAAAAAATTAATTTTAAATTTAATGTTTTTAATAAAATATAGTTATTTAAAATTGTTAAAAAATTCAATTTTTAGATAGTGAAAAATAATCGAAAAGTCGTTGAATTATTGCAAATTATAAACTTGAATTTTTATTTGCTTATGAAAAAAATACAAAATGATTAGGATTTTACTATGGTAAATACGTGTAACAGTTTATATATATAATTAAACAAATAAGCAATTTACATTCAAATTTGATTAAATTTATTTTTTGCATCTGCTATTTTGAATTTTACTATTTTAACTTCAGATTTGTAATCAGTGATTTCAAAAACTCTTAGTTATCTCAATATAAAACTCATCTCTTCTGGAAACCTTTATTAAATTGGATCTCCCATCATCGCTAAATAAAATCGCACTTATCGTTTAATGCTAATTATATGTTGATTTGTTTTCGTAGTCTGAATTTTGTGGCTCCTACTGTTTAGCAAGAATTCAAGTTCAAAGTGGGAGGAAGGAAGGCAGCTTGACATTAAGCTAGCTCTTCCATAATGAAAAAAATACATAGAGTGCTTGAATCAAAATATCATTTAGAATTTGTTGCTCTAAGATAGCGTGAAAACATTTTAAATAATTACATAAAAATATTAAAACTCGATATTTTGTCGTCGCAAAGCCGGTACGCCACGGATTATAATCGTTATAGTTGGATAAAAAAATTGTTGCTCCCATAATTTTAGTACCAAAATAATCTGTAAACAATATACTACCGAAATATATATATATATATATATATATATATATATATATACATAAATTGCTGAAATTAATATTTCAATTGAAAATATAAAAAGTTTTTATATTACAATGCATTTAATGCATCGCAAAGTTGTAGCGATGCATTTTCGCTACAATTTTACTTTAGCGTTTCAACTTTATGAATAAAAGTCCGTTGCAATAAACCCGTAACTACCTTACGCTCGCATCTAAAAGCAAGGAAATGGAGAACCGTTTATTCTTATCTAGCCAGCGTACCGAATAATTAGCTGCTGCAGTTCCGGTCGAGGAAACGGTTCATTACTTCCGGCATTACGTACAGATATTCTGCGCACCGTAAGAAAATGCATTTGGACCAATGTGGATTACACTCATTTTCTATTTAGCTTGTATAAAGCCGACACGTACTTATGACAGCACCCACTTTGTCTCTCAAGCGGTGTTAAGCTAAATAAACGAGATATGTAAATACATGTATCCGTGTCTACATTCTGTTTACGTTCGTGATTGTATCTCGTTAAACGTTTGCAGCAGCATATTTAGAACATACTACTGTTATAATTCACCGTTAAAATTCACCAGGGAGATTTTCCCTGTTAAACCCCCGAACAGGTAAACATTTTTCTATTTCATTTTCTATGAGATAATATTGTGGTTTTTTGTCAATATCTTTTTCGTTCTTTTATTATACTATTTAACTTTATATTATTACATGCGCGCAATTAAACTAATACACTTTTTTATTTATATTATATTACTTTTATTAGAAAAGAATTATAAACTATAATAGCTTAAAAAAAGTTTATAATATAATTATATGTAATTACATTAAATTACATATGACTATATATAGTAAAATCTATTTATCATTTATATGTAATATTAAGGTATATATAACTTCACATCTCTCGAATTATTCAAAATTATTATTCGAAAAAGAATATAATTATACATAACTTGATATAGAGTGACACATGTATATTTTGATATAAATGATAATATAAATAGATCTTATATTATATATAATTATATGTAATTTGATATAATTATATCTATATATGTAATAAAATCTAAAGGAAGTTTTTTACAAAAAATAAAACAGAAATGTTTTTTTCGCAAAAGAAAGAAAATATAATCGCCTTTATGTATATTATCAAAAATAATATTAAGCTAATATTAAGAGTAAAAATAATACAAAAAAGATAAATGTATAATTATATATATATATATATACATATATATTTTCATATATATTTTATACATAATTTTATATAAATATATATATTGTTTATACTGTAATTTTTAGAAATTGTCAATTAAAATTTCAGGTTTAAAAAAAATACAGAAGACATCCAATTTTGCAATTTTTGATGCATTGAATAAATGTGATAGCTGTAGAATTGCCTGACAATAATGCTAACAATGTTAATAATAGCAATAATCATGTTAATAGTAGGTGATAAACGATTGATTTTGTCAAGTTTAAGTACGATTATTGATAATTATAATATCTCACAAGATAATAACAGAATAGTATTTCAAAAATGTATCATTCTGATCAGTATATTATTTCAATAAATAAGATTTATTAAATATAGTTTATGAAACCTTTGCAAGATCATAGTTCGACAAAAGAAAAATTGGTTTTTGAAGTCAGAAAAGAGTTAAAAAAACAGATCTTCTGAGTTTGCTACATGCTAATATTCATTATAATATAAATTATACATAAATTATAATATAATACATTATGATATAAATTATAATACATTATAATATAAATTATAATACATTATAATATAAATTATATATAAACGTCAATATTCTCACTCTCATCCAATGTATATATACAGTTTCTATTTTAATCTGTTTAATAGTTTTAAAGGAGATTGATAAAAATTCTTGTCAATTAATTCCAATAGAAAATATTAATGATCTTAAAATGGATATAAATAGAAAACTCAAATACACAATCTGAAGTCATGAAGGCTTTTCCTGCAGAAAGTTAATGAAAATATTTAAAAAAATCTGAAGGACGATAATGATGATATTGAAATAGAACCATTTGAAGATATAGATACTTATTGTTAGTTATATACAAAAGATTTCGAATCTAAAGGTATTCTTTTAGATAAAATTATTTATTGTTTTGTAAATTAATTTAATTTTTAATACTGTGTATATCAATTTCCCAGCATGTATTTTCCAATATGTCCTGGGAAAGAACGTTCAGGTGAGAGTACACAGAACGAAGGGGGCGAAGCTCTATTCCTTCACATACATAAATAAAAGTAACAAAACTTGAGGATGTAGAAACTACCAAGGCTGACAGTACTGCGTGAAAGTTGTAAAATGTAAAATTTTGTTCTTGAAGAATACACACAAATTTAGACATTTCGTAAAAATTGAATATTATTAGTTACATATACAATTTGTACAGATTCTTTTGTTCATAACTTTTTAATAAACAACAACCGATAGCTAAAATTGTTTAAAGGTTACTCAGGATCATGATCTTGACAGCATGTATCAAGATCATTGAAGCTATCTCTCCTATACTATATAATTACAGATGACACAAATAAGTAAGAAAATTATTTAGATATTTATATATTCTCAGGAAGCAAAAGAGAGCGCCACAACATTCAAAATAAGTATTACCCAGAAATGTACCCTCTATCATATGAAATAAAGACGAAAATGATGTAAGGTGTAAGTTAATATAAACATTTATTTAATTTTTAATAGAATTCCATAATGATTAATAAATGCAAACTCACATTGTAAATTATTAAACATAAAAAAATGTTATTACCGATAGGACATTTGAAGAATAATTTTAATTGTAGAAATGTCAAATATTACGCAGCTTTAGGAAATTCTCAAAGGTCACCACAAATTACTAGAAGACTTTTCACAAAAGTATTTAAAAAGAAGCACTGAGATTAACTGGCCAAACTCTTAAATCACAAGAAAAAGACCGGCAAAATGTTAAAGTCTCATGCTTACATCTTTTTACAATCAACGCAATAGTTGATAAGTAATAATTTTACACTACTATAATAATCTTAATCACAATAAATAGAAATTCTTGTGTGTGTGTGTGTGTGTTGTGTAAAAATATACTATTCGTAATATGCAGAGTTCTACATTTATAACAGATATAAATTAATACAAGTATTATAAATAAGTAAATAGCCTTCCATTCATAAAACTATATTTTAGTTTCCTATATTTATCATCATCCTAAAAATTTGATCTAATTGTATTTAAAAATATATAATTATATCTAATCATGTATATGTATCCACAATGTGATCTAATTACATATAATCAGAAACAATTTTGTCTATTTATGTATGATTAGATCATTAAGTAAAATTAGATATAATTAGAAACTTTTTTTTCTGGAAGAAAACATGTTATGAATGTTATCATTTGAATTTATTGTTATTAATGTTTTAATGTTCCCCTTCAAACCAAATAACTTTTGTCTGAAGTATTCTTTTCTACAATCAAAAATAAAAAAGTTTTTGGGGGTGGTACATTAAAATGGGTTACCCTGTGTATATATATATATGTATATATACATTTATATATATTTCTTGACATTTTAGCGGAAGAGTAATAAGCACAACAATAAATAGTGAGCTTTTTAGTAATAATATTCTATTGTTTTTGAAGCATCTGACAAAATAAGATGAAAATCGTTTTCTCTCTCGTTATATAACAGAAAATACGGAATGTAGTACGCGCGCTGTGTGATGCAATAATTAATTCTCTGGTACCGTCGTTTCGCTCGAGAATAGTGCCTCATTTCAGAATTCAAGCGTCCTCGATGCGACATGCGCACTTATCTTTACAAAACATCTGAGGATAAACAAGTTAAACAGAACACGTTTCTCGCCATTTTTCCACTTCGTGTTTTTAACACTAAAATATTGAGGTATCATAATGTTTTAGTAATAAACGAACGAAATTAAAAACAAGTATTTCTGTAAACCAAGCTTCGGTACAGAAGAAAAATAAATCATGACATAATTAATTAATTTTAAGTGGCTTAAATTAAAAAAAAAAAAAAAAAACTTAATTTAAATATATATGTTTTAATATTTTTTGTTAATTATTACAAAATAATTTTTTTATTCACACAAAAAGATATGAATGCGTTTATTTCAAAATAAGATATACGTGATTTGGATCGTATTTCCCATAATCACCAGCACGCTATTTGTGCAGTAATTTTTTTTCATTTAAAAAATGTTATCTGTACAAATTCGTATGAGGGCAAGAAATATTCTGATATTTCCATTTATACGTTTCACTTTGTTTGAAACCATCACTCGGGATGTAAACGCGTCGCGAGCGAGTGTCGTTATGAAACGGGAGAGTAATTTTGAAACAAATCATACTCATGTTAGCTTCCGCGGTGTTCTGAACGTCGCGATCGATATCGCGGATAAGCTGAAGATGCGAATGCACATCGACGAGAGAGACAGCACTTTGCTCGTGCGAATCGAGTGTCACTAAATGTTAACGACACGCAGTAAAAATTGCTGAATCTAATGCAGGAAAAAATATTCTGCTCAACTGTATAAAAACCTATCATTTTTAGTTTAAGATTATTTTATCCTTATAATTTAAAATTCAAATTTAAAACTTTCCAAGAAGATATACATATTTACAGATAAATTATTTTGAGAAAATGAAAAAATTATATATACAGAGTAAGAAAAAGGTATGGAAATCCTGAAAAATCTCGGAAAATATAAGTTTTACAAAAAAGTATCTAAGGCAAGATCAAGGAAGGATCCGGCCATATATAGAGCAAGATCTATTCCTTTTTTTCATTTATTTCATATTTGATATTAAAAAGTATCATAATTTGAAATTTTAAAATATCTCAGGAAATTCTTAATCAAAAGAAGTTTTATTACAGTGTTTTGGAAAGCCCTCCAGATAAGCTATAAAAGTATGTAATTAAAAATATGATGTCCCATTTAAAAAATTGAAAGTGACCTTTACGTGACCTTCAACCGACTATTCAAGGTCAAATCAATGACATCATCTTATGTCTATTTCGAAACCATACAACTTCTGTCTGCAATTTTTCTGTAAAACTTTTATTTTTAGAGATTTTTTTTAAGGTTCCCATACTTTTCCTCACTCTGTATAATATTTCTTAAAATATAGGTAGAGAAATATAGTTTTGCTTTATCTGACTTCATGTTTAAATTTTATTATCAATTTTTAATGACTACTTAAAAGTTAACAAATCTTAAATCTGAATACAATAGTAAATCGAGAGATTTGATTAGTTATTTAAAGAAAATTTATAACATATTTTAACCTTTTAATGTTTAAAAAATGAATAAGTTGAAATTATAAAATTCTCAAATATTTTCCAATTTGTATTGTATTTTATTACTGCAAATTAGAATTCTCTGTTTTGAAATGGAAGTATTCAGAAAAGATAAACTACAACGCGCATAAAACTTTTATAAAGTTGTAATGTACGCACGCAGATCGCAATCTCTTAATTTAGTAAATTGCATGCTCGACAATCTAGGACTAGAATGCATACGAGGTAAAATAGTCCGTGCTGATCCGTAGACGCGATCTAGTCCAACAAATGCATTTTCTACGCTTCTAGTGCTCTGCCATTTTTTACCGAAAGATCATCGACACACAAAGAGCACTTTCAGCTACACATGCGAATCTTTATTAATTCTGTCAATGTTAACATAAGTTTATGTACGTGCAATGATGCAATCGGTGGTTAATGGAAGCGAAAATATGTTACCGATAATTGCATTGCCGACGCGAACACAACGTCCCTGTTCCATCACAGCAATCTTCGAGGATGATGCAAATCGAGAGTACCCCTAATACATTGTTGTGTGTATGCAACGCTCTACAACAAACACATTAAACGAGATGGCACACTAAGTGATGGTTTAATTCTACGGCTGTTTTCTTGTTGAAATCTTTTATTTTAGTTTCAAAAATAATAACCCACTTAATATTTAATGACTATGTGAGGCATATATATACATATACATATATATATATGTGTATTGTTTTAAATTAACATCGTCATATTATAAATGACGTCTGATTATAAAAGTAAAAGTTCGTATTATAGGAATTGAAAATAAATTAAAAGTAAATAAAGTTCTCTATAAATGAAAAAAAACCCGTTCTCTCTTTTTCTGTAATTGTTACATAATGACGTGATCCCAATAATGAGTACAAAATTCTTTTGATGCATTTGAACCGGTCTATTTTTTTTAAGTATCATATGCTATTTCCAACCAGCAGATGTGGCAAAATCGCTTATAATATTTTTAAATTCACATAAACATAAAGTATGCCTGAGTCACTGCGCAACGCGACGAGAAACAATGGCAAAAACATCGCGTCTCCGTTGCCAGGCGCACGATGTATCGGAAAATTTGCATCTACGCCTCATCCAAGAGCAGGAGAGAACCGCCGCTTCTGCACACACAAAGTATGTAAATGCCGTCTACGAGAAGATGCAAATAATAGCGGCGCTTCTCTCTCTCTCTCTCTCTCTCTCTCTCTCTCTCTCGCGTTTCTAGTGGGCCTGTTAAAAGCCTACCGGTAACGAGCGTAGAATCTAGCGATGGGGGGAGGGGGAGGGGAAAGAAGGGGGTTGCGAGCAATTTATTATTCTCTGGTAACACATCTCCCCGCATTGTTGCTAGAGATATGCTAAGACTTTTCAGACTCTGAAGAAACTTAATTTCACAGCTGTCACGCGTTCACTAATTCATTTTTCTCTTTCTCCCCCCCCTCCAATTTTCTTTTGCATTTAATTATTCGATCGAAGGCGAAACTAGCCATAGATTTTATTAAAAAATAATCAGTAAAGAGATACAAGCATTTATTAAATAAAATAATATTTAAAGTATATTTTTTAAATGTAGATTATAAATAGAAATGTAACTAATCAATTCTCTTACTTTTATTATTACAAATTTTCAAATCTCATTTATGTCAATTTGTTTTCCATCTATAGATGAAATTCGTCACCCCCATTGTATAATTTCCATTATCAGTGACGAAAATTCTCTCTTGTGGCCGATAATTAAATATTACTGGCAGATCTGGCGTTCATCAGATTCATTTCTCGCTCGTTAATTCCGTCTCAATTTATAGTCATATGTTCTCGAGGAAAGTATTATTATTTATGCAAAAAATAATTTTTGATTCTACGATTACTTACACAGCATCGATATAAAGTTTGTCTTAATTAATAAAGTTCGCAATCCCCTCTGTGCACATATAGCTGTCCGAAGTTACGAGATTTACTGGAAGAAGAAAAAACGCGGATTGCATCTATATAGATGCTCAAATATGTTCTCTTGCAACAAATCAGATTTACGATATTATCTTGTCGATGAAATATTTGTATGCTTTTGATTATCTCAAAAATAACTTTATATAATCGTCCATTACATCAACAAGGAAAAATAAATTTTATACATTTTTATACTTATTTTTGTAATATTACTTTTTGGAAAATAACAGATAAAATATGTCAGAATTAAATCAATTTATATTAATTTATATTAATTTACGATTACGATATTTAAGATAAGAAAACCAGGGTGATATAATGCTTGAGTACTATAAGACAAATTACCTAGAAAGGAGAAGAGCGTAGAAATAAATTCTAATAATTTGTTTTGGAAAAAAAGAGACGCGCGTGACAGGAACAGAAACTGTAAGATTGTGCATATCTGAATTGTGAGAGATTGGCGCAAAAAACTGATTCAAGTACATTCATTAATTTCGCAACGTCATAAATCAAATCATGGTCACATAATGCGGCATTAACGCACACTCTTTTTCTTTATGTAAAAAAAATTGTCGTTCGCAATCTCTTTTTCTCGGTCGATTAATGAATCGTATGGTTGCACAAAAATGTTCGCGTGCCGTGCATTCATTACGGCTGCCGAAACAAGCTCCTGGTCCTCGCTTTGTTTAGCTCTATCCTGAATAAAAGATATAAGATTTATGGTTTGAACGCACATTGTCGCGTCGATTTTTTCCCACGACGTACGTGGCATCATCCTGCGAATATTATACCACGAATTTATAACCGAAACCCAATTTCACAACCCGGTTTTATCATCGGCTATCAAGCCGACCACCTAATGGAAAACGAGCGTCTTTTATCATAAAAATGCAGTTATTACGCTTAAGAGATTGGCTCTCTAAGGCAAAAAGCTAACAAAAGCTAACGCATTGAGAAGAAAAATAAGCTATTCAACCAAACACAACTCATTGTCAGTACAGTACAAAGTGACGATGCATTGAAGAAGCGCAGGTAGTACGCTCACCGTGCTCCTGTTAGAGGAGCTTTCGAGGGTACTTTTTTTACAATTTTCTGTTGTATTGTATGAGAGACCTACAAATGGAAAGTCTTCGGGCTCGGAAGAGTTTGATTTTTCAGCGTTAGTAAATTGAAATAAGACCCGCGACGAACAATTCTCGATGGAATAAAAGCGCAAAGTCGATGGAACGGAAACAAAAAACCCGTGTCATTACGAGAAATTTTAGAAATGGATAATGGAATGCTGTTTCGCGAAATTAACAGTATCAATTTGCATAAGTTGATCCAAATTATAAAAAAAAAAAAAAATCTATAGACAAATAATAACAAGTTTGACATATCCATATAAAAATAAGAAAAGTAAAACAAAAATAAAGACATATTATTATTTATTTACACATTTTATAGTTTAATTTACAAACATTCAAAATTGAATAACTGCTTTCTAACGAAGCTAACAGTATTAATTTGCATGTAGTTTTGTTTCGATTCGTGCTGTTTATTCTTCAAGCGTTTTAATAGAGGCATTTTAACATGCAAAATTAACGATATAGATCAAGAAATCTGAAAGTTACAAATCGCGGATCTATAGAATTGAAAATAAATACATTTATTTTTAGTCTAGTCTAATTAAGTAAATTTTCTCGATGTTAAATTATATTCTTTTTTTATTACACATTATAATAAAATCTGTCAAAGTATAAAGAGTTTAAAAATATCAAAGAACCGCTAATTGTATTTACAAATTTGAATAATGAAAAAAGTTAGAGTAATAAAGATTAAATAAAAACATATAAACTTAAAAATATATTTTTTATTACAAAATACTATGCTTTTAAATATCTTTTATGACATTTGCTTCATTCAAAGATAAAACCTTTATATCTATTTGAATTATCAATTATATCATTTATGCTCTTCATGTAATAACTCAAATTGATATTTAAAGCATATTTCAAGGAAAGAGAGTTGAAGAAAGAGAGGGGAGATATAAATTGAGTTTAATTTTGTTCTTGATCTTGATTCGGACTTTAATTTTAATTTTGATCTTAATTTTAATTTTAATTTTAATTTTGGTTTTAATTGTAATTTTGCTTCGTAGCCTACCTATATGATGTATGTTTTATGTTTCATGTTTTATAGTTTATAGTTTGTTTTATTATTTATTTTATTTTTTATATACTTTATATCATTCGTTACACACACAAATATGAACACAAAATAGATAGACACAATTTCAACAGATATAAAAAAACTGGAAGCCATCCAACGCCGAAAGGCAGGGATTAATAAATAATAATAATAATAATAATATTTAAAGCATCCTTACAAATTATAAAGATTTAGAAGAATATTATCTTTAATCTTTTAAAACTTAAATAGGATATTAAGTGAAAGAAAAAGTAAGAATGTCGCTTTCAAGCTTTTGAGCTTTCAAGGCTAGTTTCAGAAGCAAAAGAGGAAAGAGTCCCAATGCGTCGTTTTAAAAACAAATGTAAATACATATTTTAACCGAGAGTGTCTGTCGGTGTGGTTGTTCCATCAAGGGGAAACAAATAGTAACCATCTCAATTTAGAAAGACCGAGCTCCTTCCATTATTCTCGAAAAGACGTAGAAAATTCGAGGGTAACCGAGATTGTCCGAACAAGAATAACCACAATCCTTGAACTAAACCCACTAAAAATCCCTTTGTGTTACGCAAGTCCGGATACACGTGCGAGATTAAAAAAGACTTAGACCGAAGGATTGATCGTTTTTTCACGAGTCAAACTCTATAACCCAAAGTATTTATCACGTCCGTGATACGCATATGTGTATAAGCACACATATGCGTCTATGCTATTTGTGTGTGTATGTAGGAGAGCTACGTGCGATAAAGTAGCAGAGAGGAAACAATATTCTATCTTTTATCTTTCTCTTTCATTGGATCAATATCTATATGAAAATTCAAAGTTTTATGCATGATAGTATCGAATATTGTTATTGATAAGAATAAGAAATAGCCGAAGAATTATAATATTGTAAAATTAGCAGGATATAAGGTAACTGTCCCAGTTGTAAGTATGTTACTTTTGCTTTTTAATTTATTTTATTAAACATATTTAAAAAGAAACATAAGATCATTATACATTATAACACCATCTATTAGTAGGTAAAATATCATATTTTTAACTTAACTATAATATTGCAAAAAAAATTAAAAAAAAGAATTTTTAACTGCCGATGTTTTTGTTTAACCTGCAGCATAAATGTCAATAGTGAGAAGGACTATATATTTCGTAAATGAAATAAGTTTATATTTCTCTGCAAAACAAGAGGTAGTTTCGTATTGCAATTCGGACAAAAAGATTATAAACTACTTACAACTGGGTCAATAGACGGTTATTAAAATTTAAATAATGATTTTATATACAAATAAAAGCCTTTATATTTTAATTAAATATGCTAGTTAAAAGTTCAGAGGATTATTATGTAAAATATATATTCGATTTATTATACTCTTTTCTTTAAACATAAAAAAATCATAGTCAACAACCTTAATTTATAACTGGGATAGCTGCCTTAATACTTATTGTTAATATTATTACTTATACCTAATATTTATTAATTTTTTAAATTAATATTTTTACAATGTTGCATTTTTTATAATATTATATTTTATCGATTTTATAACACAATCCATCCTCGAGAAGAGAAAATAAAGAACAAAAATAAATCTTCTTTATTTACATACTTACATTTTTAGTTACAAAAAGAAAACGAGACTTGCATATGTTGAATGTGATCGACTTGATTTTATAATAACGTAACAAAACAGTTATTCAATTTGGCATATTTGTAAATTAAACTATAAAATGTGTAAATAAAAAATAATATATCTTTATTTTTGTTTTACTTTTTTTATTTTTATACGGATATGCCAAACTTGTTATTTTTATTTATCCATAGATTTTTTTTTATTAATTCGGATCAATTCTTTTTATTAAGGAAAAATTTGCTGCAATAGTTTAGCTGCAATAGTTTTCATACGTACATATATGTAGATACGCATCAAAATTGTTTTCAAGAGAGTTGTATGATTATGTTAAAAACCATATTACCTTATCCCCTTAATTAGGGTGGCTATCCCTCAAAAAATCTTAAATAACAATAGGAGTAAATAATATATCATTTGAAAGATATTTTTGGTTCTCTTCACAACGGTGTCTATTTTCTTAAATTTCAGTGATTATTTTGAGTAACTTCTATTGCTATTTAAGATTTTTTGGGGTTAACTATCTCCAATTAAGAGAATAAAATAACATAGTTAATTTATCACAAACATGCAGCCCTATTAAAATAATATTGATGTGTATCGGCATTTTTGACAAAAATCAATTGGTTACAGAGTACGCGAGGTGGAAAGTTCTCACTGGCGGACCTTGCATGTATGTATGTATGTATAATATTTTATATTTTAAGCTATATGTAGCTAAAAAATTAAGTGTTTCTTTAGAAATTGAGATTCAGAAAAGGTTAATTATTAAAAAGTTTAATATTAAAAATTTGTAGCAAACATGGATATTTTATGATATGTTAAAGAGAAAGTTGACTCCAAATTAATCAGAGAATTGAGATAAAAAAGATAACTCACTATTTTAATTATCAAATTTATATTATAAAATTAAATTAAATTATATAATTAAATCTCATTAAAAATGGAAATGTCCAGAATTCATTATGAAATGGCAAAATAATCGATTTTATTTAAAAACTGAATACTATCGTTCGTCGCAAAGCTGATATTTTTGCAGCTGACATGCGCGCGGGAGGTTACAGAAACTCACGTTTAATCACATGTACCACCTAAACGATTTAATTCGATATACCCGTCTGAATACTCAGCTTCTTAATTGCAAACGGCATTTCTCTTTGACATTTTTCACTGGTGCGCACGATATTTACATCGACTAGCATTTGATTCTGGGACGCCATTTATTCGCCTTAACAGAAACGCAATCGATAACGCAAATAAAAACTCTTTGAAATAAAACACCGGGTTTCGTATGCCAATGCGATCTCGACAGAATAATGTAAAGTTAGACGGTAATAGGGCGATATATCATTTTTAACCCGATTATATCGCATCGAATATTGGCAATCGCAGCTTAATATCCCTCTTTCGGCTCACCATAAAGGAGAGTAAAAATGTAATTGTGAGAGAGACTTTCTCGAAAAAGGCAGCTCTCCTCTCGCGTCAGGGCGGATGTGAAGCAAAGGAATGGTTTAAAGAAAAACGACGCGCGATAGAAGGAAAGGTCGACTATATCTCGTGACCACAGAGAGACAGTGTGTGCCGTAGTCAAGAGAGAAATACAATTGGTGGGGATATTGATCTTTCTTGGGAGTTGCCATGTGCAACGTCGTTGGCGGTCCTTTGCTCCAGCGACTTCGCGATTCTTCTTTCGAGACAGCAACGCGTCGCGACGCCGACGCCAACACCGTCTCTCTCCCTCTCTATCTCTCTCTCTTTTTCTCTCTCCTGTCCTGTATTCGCCGTCATTTTCCCATCGCCAATCGGGACTTCGAGGGTTCCGCCTTTCTTTACACGCTTCCGTCAAAGTTATGCGACACGCTTGGTCATTCCTGACACCGAGCTGTCCTGCAATTTCATCCCTTTTCGTCAGCCCTTTTTTCAACGCGGCATACAGCCGCCATTTGACACACACACTTAAAAGAAAAAACTGCTCGATATTTCTCTCGCGTGAAAAAATGCCGATCAAGAATTTGCATTTCTTTCGTAAGAGCAGATCATTATTAATGATACTGTTAAAAAAAAAAAAAAATGATTTTACATAAAAAACATGTAAATCATATAAATCGATTTAAAATATAGATTAAAACTTTTTTCCTACCAATTTCCATAACAATTTTCTCATAAACTGAAAATCATTCTTCATTAAATATATATATATATATATATATATATATATATATATCAAATATATATTAAATCAAACTAGCGATTAAACTAAATACTTGGAAACAGCATGTCGGTTTGCAAATCTTGATCTGACGATTTTACCTAAATTCGGTTCTTCCATATATTGATACTGTTATTGGTATATTTAAAAAATCTACATTATATATATATATATATATATATATATATATATATATAATGTAGATTTTTTAAATATATTTTAATATAGTTATAAATATAGTTATTGGTATATTTAAAAAATCTACATTATATATATATATATATATGTATAATGTAGATTTTTTAAATATACCAATAACAGTATCGATACATGGAAGAACCGAATTTAAGTAAAATCGTCAGATCAAGATTTGCAAACCGACATGCTGTTTCCAAGTATTTAGTTTAATCGCTAGTCTTGTCTGTTATGCTTCATATCGCAGAGTAAATATAGTTTACTACACTCTACATCAACGAGGCAGAATCTATGTGTAATCTACGTAGTAACTCCTCTACCTTATCCTTTTCGCTGACGTAGTTATGAAACAGAGAGATTAAGATCCAAATGAATAATTATTAATTAAACAATTTCTAAGCAGGAACCTTATCCAAATTATCGAGCATTAATGTAAAGCTTGTTTGACTTATAAAGTGTCTTAAAACCTTCGAATATCCTTTTAAAGACGAATTCTCTGGCGAAAATAGATGGAGGGGAAAGCATCAATTTTTGTAAACTTTCGATTATTGCCATTAAATATCTAGCTAAGCCTTAAATTACAATTTTATTAAAATCCACTTGAAATTAATTAACTGAAAGCCGTAATTGCTAATCTTTTAAATCCACAAAGTTTAATTTATATGAAAAGTCCTTTTTCAATCACTTATAACTCAAAAATTATTGATGCCTCAACATTTTCGCTGACGAAAAATCCTCTCCAAATTGGCTAGAGAATCTGTTCTTAAAAATAATATTCGAAGATTTTAGGACATCCTTTACACACATATAGTTCAGTATCGAAACTGTTTAATTTTTTGAAACTCTAGACTATGTAATACGAATCAACAGGATGCGATTTAAATAGAAACGCTTTTATTTCAAACACATATTCTAAACTTATTATGTTTATGAATGAAATAAATTCCATCACTTCGCATAAATTATACTTTACAAAAAAAAGACGTATTCCTCCCAGAGATACGAATTAGCAATTTATGCTTATATAATCCTTGTACAAATCTCTCTTGTATTCTCATCACTTAGACGTAAGAGAGCATGAGTGCAAGTCACATGTATACTAGGATTAAATCAAACTAGCGTGTTTGCTTCGCGTAAGTTAACGATTTGTCGTAATTACGGTTCGTGTAACTATTTACGCATGTCTGTGCACTATCGCGTTCTATTCAACATTCACGAAATAGTAGTACTACTCAATCGTGGATCAGACATCACTGTGAAGATCCCGTGAAGCATTGAGCTTCATCCGAAATGGGAATCGTACTCCGCGCGAATTCTGACAGAGTGTTTGGCATAGCAAGCTAATCGGAGTACCCCCTCTCTGCTCCCTCTCCCATTCATCCCCATCCCTATCCTCATCCCCACATCGCGAATCATGTCACTTCCAGTTGTTGGCCAACCGAGATTTCCTCTTTGTATACAAAAATCCGTTTCATGCTCGCAAACTATACACTATTAATATTCTAGAAATATGTACTATACGAATCTAAGCGAAAGCGTTTTTCGTGGACGGGGTTGACGTTCTTTATTACAACAGACAATTATTGCGGGCGATGTGACCGACTTTTTATAACAAAAAGTATACTTTCACGACACCCTTTCTAATATGTCATAATTTTTATTTGCAACACGTAACGAAAAAATATCTTTCTTAATAATACATATAATAATGTTGTCAACTATATTTTACTTTGCATATTTCTATTATATTTTACATGCAAGGATTACATACTACATAGATACATAGTCGGATTGAGGCAGGTGCATAAGTACGCACATTGCAACGTCAGCAAACATGCGCGTCCGCGTAAACAAACATGCTTCCTGTTATATATCGACGTAGTTGTTACGCTTGTTGATTTCTGTAGAACATTATTAAATATCCTTCCCCCCCCCCCCCTCTCTCTCTCTCTCTCTCTCTCTCTCTCACGCCAACATTTCTTTCAAGGCAGTAAGTGAACCATCTGAATGATATTGTCACTGCTACATATAATGTGTCTCAATGGTTGATATCGTTAATTGCAAAGTTATGCAAATTGTGTGTGTTTATTACCCGAGAAAAAATAAACTTATTATAATTATATATAATTAAATATGATTATATATAATTAAATCTGAAATTTGACGCAATCTGACCATATGTAATATTATTTATCCATATATAATTAAATCTGAAATTTGATACGATATGATTTGATCATATAAAATAACATCTGAAATTTGGCGTGATACAATCTTATCTTTATAAAATCATATTCGAGATCCGTTTTCATATATGTATAATCAGATTTAACTAAATATGATTATATAAAAATATGTCATATAATATCATTATTACGCATTATTTTTTGAATATTATTATATATGATCATATAAAATTACATATATTATCAGATCTTTTTATATCTAATTATGTATGTTTACATCTGACCATATTAAACCCATTTTTTCTCGGGTTATAATATTATAATAAAAAAAAATTCTGTTTGTAAAATACATACGACACAATGTATGAACAAAATTTGTTATAATTCTGTAATAGTTTTACTGCAGTCATTTCTAATAATATGAATGACAAAATAAAAATTAGTTGGTGTTTCACTAACCTTTGTGTGACAAACTCTGTTCATCACATATATATATATATATATATATATATATATATATATATATATATATATATATATATGTGTGTGTGTAAATGTCAAATTTTGATAATTATATATATATATATATATATATATGTGTGTGTGTAAATGTCAAATTTTGATAATTATGCAGATATAGGAAACCACTTTCGATTTCAATAATTTTCACATGTGTTATCAAGATTATCACTCTGAGTAATGCTGTGAAGATTTTAATCGGTATTCGTTGTACTTTAAAAAGTTATTAATAAAAAAAGTATAATAAATAGTATGTGTTTTTGTATTACATTGTTCGCTGAGAGTAAGTGGTTTTTTTTTGTTTTTTGATACCATATATATGTTTAAGGTAAACTTCACAACATTAATTAGGCCGGTATGCAATCCGTTCTTATATGTAAGATCATCTCAAGTCATGTTTTTAGTCAACTTAAGACTACGTTTTCGACCAATCAGATGGTCGAATAGAATTTTAAGATCTTACTTAAGACAATCTTAAATATAAGAGCAGATTATGTAAAGCCCTTGGATGATCTTGATAATACATATATGCAAAAATTATTGAAATCAAGAATGGCTTTCTATATCTGCATAATTATTTGTACATCTTTTTTTTTCACGTAAAAAAACTAATCGAAATAATGTTATATTTTCGGAATCGTATCGCAGCTTGATTTGATTTCTCCGTGTTTCGCGTTTGCATTTGTGCAAATTTATCGAGACTGTCAATACGCAAAAGGCCTGTAAAAAATTGTAGTAAGCAACTATTTATATAAATCTCATGAAAGGGATGACCATGGTGCATCGTAAAGGGAACGCATGTCGTCAGCTTAACGATACAGCGGGGAAGTTGAAATAGGAAAAGTAACGCGTCACAGCCAGGGGGGAAGAATTCCGACAAGATCTCCAGAGACGTATTATCGTGCTTGGGAACGACACTTGGATACAAGTCCCCAACGGCTTGCGACCCAATAAATGCGCGTTGCCAGGGCGCACCACGGTATTAAGAAATTTTCGTGACGGTTCGTTTTGTGTATGTACACTACGCGCTACGCTTATTTCGGTTTACCTTCGCGTGGAAGATGGAACTCAAACAAGCATTACGTCAATATTGTACCCGTAGGATGCCCGGCAACTTTTGTCAATTTCAATATCGTGTTTGTTGACTGTGATGAATAATAATATTATACGTTAAACAGCGAAACAAAATTTTGCTTATATTTCCGAATGAAATTAATACACTGTTTATAAAAACATTAGCATTTATATCATGCATATATTGAAAAATGAATGATAAAAATAATTCAATATTTAATATACAATTTTCAATGTGTAAAAAAATTATGACGTAAAAAATCTAAAAATTAAAAAATTACTTTAGAGAAATTGATGGAAAATTGCTAATACTTTTTATTCGACATAAATGTGTTACTTCCCATACAGCACAGAAAGATTGTATACATTGCAACAATCTTTCACCGTAATATTGCAATATTGCAAATTCACTACGAAATGTGGCTGCACCATTGCTGTGGAATTACAGCACGACGTTAAAACGTCCGCCTTTATTAGGAAGATTGCAACTAAATATTATAACAATATTATAACGTTATGAATTTGCAATAATGCATTCGTTGAATAATGTTGCATATAAGAATATTTTTCTTTCTGATAGATAAATATCAGAAGTATATATAGACACATAAAATACAAAAAAAGTTGAACTTTAAATGTTTGTAATAATTTGTTTATCTATAAAATATTATATTATTACATATAATTATATGTACAGTTGTATATATATATATATATATATATATATATATATATTATATGTAAATTTATAATATAATATTTCTTATTGTTAGATAAATATAATTGCAAACATTTATTTTAAGTCCAACTTTTTCTTCAATATATTTCATATGTTTTCTATACGTTTTATTCTAAAAAAAAATATAATTATAAAATTTTTATTTTAAAATTTTTCCGAATGTTATTTATTTGTCATATTGCAACAATTATACTGTATGGGATTATTATTGATATAATCTAATGTGATGTTACACTACTATCAAATATTTGCAAAAGAGAAATCTTGAGAATAATCTCAAAGTGCAAGATCTTGAAGGCGAATTCTTGTATTTTGATACTTGAGAAAATTTTATGTAGAAACTTTCGAATTTACGATAATGCACCTGATGTTGGAGTCCTGGAATCTCGGAATTCCGAATTTTCATGAACAAAAATTTTTCATAACATAACTTGACATTCAATGTTGTTTCGTTCTCGAACGCCAACCGAAGATGGAAAATAGCCGTCACGATTTTCTCGATTTAGTTGCAACGGCCGTAACGACAGTCTGCATAAAACACGACACGAGATGATGACCTCACGACCTGGGTCGTGCCGTCGGCGCCCACGGCGTGATACGGTCTGATGACGTAAAATAAGAATTCCAAGAAAAATAACGTATAATTGACCGTTCTCGATGAATCGACGAACCGCGGCTCCCTGTTTCGATCTGGCGAAATTGCTTTCGCGAATGACGGACATCTACCAAACCGTACTAAACACGAGAATCTTTTTAATTAAAACCCTTACGCGAAATGTATTACATAGGTGTAGTCAAGCAATAGTGAAAAGTTATTGCTGCGAATTTCGATGACAAATAATAACTAATGTACTAATTATTAATAAGCTCGTTTTGTTAAAACAAATTTAACTAATGAAATAATAGGCTTATACGAGTATTTAGGTGTTTTTTTTTATTTATTACATTCAAATACATGGATTAATTAAATACATAATATAATATAGGACGTTTCGACAATTATTTTTGTCTCTTCAGCATTGTCTCCGATAATATTGTGAACATAAATATGTATAATATCATCTAAATTTCGTTGGCCAATCTTTGAGACAACACGAAATTTACTAAAAAAAATTTGACAAACATCAAATTTCCGAAAATTGACATATTTCAAAATTGACTAGACGAAAAGAACAATAAAATGATTACAACTGCACGACATTGCGAGCAACATAATAATATTTCACATATTGTTTTAAGATTTATTTCTGTAAGTTAGACAAATTATTATAATTTAAATTTGGTTTAATATTGTCTTAAATTTGTTTGATGACAAATTTTCAACATATATTATAAATGAGTGAAAAATTAATATAATCTTCAAAAAAATGAACACTCATCATCAATTCGTATAGTTTCAGTTTTATAAAGCCAACATTATTTTGTAATTCAATTTATTGCATTAACTTATTTTATAAAAAGAATCATACAATTTTATTTGTTGCACAATAGCTACGATTGTATTGTTTTTCGAACAATGAAGAAAATATTGCGCATTTCTTATTGTTAGTATGCATATATTACATAGAATGCATTTCTTTTATACTTTTGTAACGTTTATAAAGGGATGAAAAATGCATTTTACATGATGTATTATATAAGTTTGACTCAAACTAATAAGTCAATCCTTCGCTTTTCATGTACGCAACATTCCTTTTTATGTCATATCTTTTTTCAATTATTCGTAAATTTTAAGTTTTTTCACAGATTGATACAGTTATGATCTATTAATTGTTACAGAAATTATGAAATTACACATCTGCAGAAATCACGTAGAAATATCTAAATACCGATTTCAAATCCCTTGAAATTAATTACGTATTAATGAATTATATATACAGAGTGTCCGATAATTCATAAAAAAAATCTCTCGTGTACAGGTAGAGAATCAAACTGAGCAAAAAAGTTCTATATCATTTTGCGATTTTCGCAATAATAATTGAGAAATAATTAAAAAAATATCGACCAATTCGTGTGAGTATTTGCACGTGGCGAGAAAAGCCAGCCTGCTGTCACGCGGTTGCCAGTCGCACGCATAGTAACCCTGTAACAGTGGGCTGTATCTTCTCATTGTACTTCTAGCGACCGCTTGACAGCGGGCTGTCTCGTTTCGCAGAGCGTTAATACATATATTGGCGCGAATTGGTCGATATTTTTCAATTAATTTCTCAATAATTATGGCGAAAATCGCAAAATGGTAAAGTACTATTTTGCCCTGTTTGATCCGCTCTATCTGTACACGAGAGATTTTTTACGAATTGTCGGGCATCCTGTATAATTGTTGCAATTATTTTTTACATAATAAAGATGAGGAAAGAAAATTTAGTAATTCGTGTCGTGATACTTTTATCTAACAGAGAGGGAAAAGATAGTCTTGGATAATAAACTTGGAGTTGGCATAACGATTCAACACTATCTCCTTTAAGACAATAGTCCTGTTTTGCGGTACAGAGTGTTAAGATATATGACTCCAATTTTCGCATACTCGACGAAAATTCAAATTGAGAGACGATTTTCTATAGATATACGTTTATTAAAAGTGAATTCTCTTATAAAGTGAGAAGCGTGTTACAAGAAAATTATGATTTATGAACAGAAATTATAGTATATGCAGCTATATAATTCTATTTAATTATATATATATATATATACACTGCACAATTAAAGGTGTGTGTGTATATATTTTGTTTGTTTTTATCTACACCTAGATAGTTAATTTCTCTCATTCTATGAAGATGCAGCGCGAGCTGTCTGGCCGGTGCATCAAACTCAATGTTCCGAGTTGCGGGCGCGCGTGTTCTGGCCGGTAACGTATATACGCGTAATTAAAGTGGTATCGTTCGTGTCACGCGACGTAACCGCTTGTTCCGATCTCTCACAGTGCTCGTCCCCCAGGAGCACTTTGTGCGTGAACGTTCGGAGGGCAATTAGCAGTAATTGGGCAGCGCGCTGCGCGCGCGGTCCGCGCGCGCGTGATGTCTTTATTTCTGGAAAGCGTTTATTTTATACGAGAGAAGTTAAAGAGTGCAAGGCACGAGAGAAGAGAGAACGCGCTAGACAGGTAAAGTTAGGTCAATAGGTGGGTAAGTTATGTACTAATTTACGCTTCCCGGTCATCCAACAAAATATTCCGATATTTATGCTCGGCGATAACCACGTTGCCAATTCAATCAACCGCGCACTCATATGTATATGTATGTAACATGCGCTATCGATTATCAGCGCCAATTCAAACGCAATGTCCGGATTTCTTTATTGGATTATTGGCTACTTGTGTGTATTTCCGGTTTCCGCTATTGACTATATACTATGACTATATACTGTGAACGCGTTTAAATATATCATGATAGAAATATAGAACACGCAAATAGACAAATGTCATTAAAATAAAAATTATTTTATCGCGTATATACCTATAGATTGAAAATATAATGCATTTTTATTCAAATTTTTATAGAAGTTTATTCAAGTACGAATATTTTTGTCCTCTGAGGTCGCAGATAAATTTTATATCACGAAGCACTGTGATAGATACTCATTCGTCAATCAATTCGATTTCTAAGAAACTAACGCACGTTTTATACATTTCTCTACATTTTATCATGTTTATGCAGCTGCATTTGACATGTTTAAACAAGATCGTAGTGAGTAGCACAACTATTGTTCACTACAGCCGAGATGTTAGCACAATGTCAAAATATCATATTTCTTCTTAAGAGCAAGATTGGAGGTTTTTATCTTTATCTTATCAGAGATTCGAAGATTGAGATTAGAGACCCGTTAAAACTTTTCTTCTCGTCGTATAATTAATCTTTAATTGTAGAATCTATATGTATTGATTCCAAAATTTAATTAACTCCCATCTCGTAATACAATTTGAGATGATATATATATATATATAATTTCTTCCTAGAAATATTTATTTGTTACTATTAGAAAGACTATTTTGCTCTTTTGTGATAATAATTTTTTGATAAAAAAATTAAAATAATAAAATGAAAAACGAAAGAGAATGTACGACAAGTTACACGCAATGAGTAAAACTTTGTAAATTTCACAATTGTTATGTTTTTGCTTTATTACAAAATATATGTAAAATTCTTTTTAACTCGTTAGTTTACAGTTGAAGCAATATAAAACTGATGAGAATCGTTGTACCTAGTACCATAACGAGTTACCATTATTACCGGAGTAAATTGAAAAGTGCATTTTCGATATACTTTTTGCAACGGAAAAGAACATCGAAGTTTCTCAATGACATCGTATCGTGAATCGTATCCTGAAAGTTATAGAGCTTGTTATTGTAGTTTTTGAGTTTCGATTGTCTTCAAATGGTAAAGTCGAAATAAGAAGACAACAAATATCTAATATGTTATGACAAATATATAAATTCTTTGTCAAGGTTTTACATTTAATATATATTTGCTGGTAATATTCTTGATGAAACACACGCACACATTTCTCGCTTATTTATACATTATAGATATTTATGTACGCGTATGTTTTATAGAAATTACAAGATGTAATAGAAATTAAGAAATGCTATATGTTTGCACACATTCATTGATGAGAGATGTTTGTTAAATGTTACTTAGACAAATATGTTTAATGTGTAATAGCTTCTTCTTTCGAAATAATATTGCACTATGCTACCTTAAGTCATGTTGCGCGTCAAACTACGTAATGAATATTCCAGTAATATTAGTTGTAGATGTAGCAACGCAATTAGATGCAGCAATTTCGAGTTGCAGAATATAGTGTAATTAAAGAATACTAACCGGAGAGACAAATCGAGTAAATCTTACAATTAATAAAAAACACATCTGAAATGCTATTATAATTTAACGAATTATTGAGATAAGAATTACATTTTTAAAACCTGTGAATTAATATTACTAAATAATACTAAAATATGTAATATTCGAGGGAATGGGCAATTCTTTATATTCTTACGAAAACATAGCAATAGTGTTGTGCTATTTACAATACACATCATAAGAGACGAGACAACAAGAGAATAAGGGATAAAAAATAGAGAAGGAATTTCTAAGTAAACAGTACTATATATATGTAGAATAGGAAAACCAAGCAAACAGGCCGATGAAAAGTGAGCAGCAACTCTTGAAAATCCATATCGTACAGAATGTTAAAACGATGGCAGATTTAAGTAAATTTTCAAGATGCAAGTTCTACGTAAGTTTCAGGCCCATATTAGACGATGCAAAATTCAAGACAGAATACATTCATAGATAATATTCTTCTCACGAAATTACAGATCGTTTAAAATGAGCCTTATATAGAGATAGAAAGAGGACAAAATGACAATTGTTGGTGAATAGATAGAATAGACTGCTGGCAGTACTGGACATTCGTGCGATAGTACCAAATTGATTAATAAGAGCGGAAAATCGAGTGGATACGTATATATAAATACTTTTCAGGCATTGTACAATGCTTCTGTGTACTCAAAGAAGAAATAATAATACTAATGATGACACACTTACGGGAAGTGATATACGAACCACCGGTCTTGAATGTCTTTTCGACATTTTCTACTGCGCTGTTTTTTCGACCGCGCGTTCTTGTCCCTACGTTGCAACATTCAGAGCTGTATTCACACAGAAGAAACAATATAATTTATATTTATACTACACAATTTTAGAACCCTATTGATCTAAAATGGACAATGTTATGCAGAGAAATGAGTTAAACTTGAGAAAATTTTGAAAGAAAAATCAATTATGTACATACACAAATAGACGCGCAACTGAGATGGTAGCATAAAGTTCTGCAAAAATAATTTCACATTCAACATTGTACGTTGTATGTCATTCAAAATTCCAAGTTTCATTTGCAACAAACAAATTATTTAGCGAAAAAAATGTCTTATGTAAAAAAATTACATGTTTGTATTCTTTTCTAGTAAAATACTAGAGCAATGCAATCTGCTTTTTTGTTCATAGATATTTCAACTTTTTATTATTTTCTCTGTTCGGACGAATGTATGTACTTTAAACATTTTTTATCAATTATATCTCACATATCTGTTCTCATATTTATTATTTGTCACAGAGTAAATATTTTATTATATTAATGTGTGTTTGTGTGTAGTAAATTCTTAGATTTATTATTTGTCAAATTCTCTTGATAAATTCGTCAATATATATATATATATATATCTGATATAGTATATTCGAAAAATTCAGAGAGAAAAAAAAAGAGAGAAATATGAATTATTTCGTTAAACAAGAAATCAATAAAATAATATTATGCAAAAAGCAATTATTTCACATTTTAGATTTCATTTTATGAAATATTAACATTTTACAATAAATAAAACATATATATATATATATATATATATATATATATATATATATATAGATAATCTAAAACTTCGATATACTTTGAGACGAAATTTTTAAAATAATCGTTATTTATTTTCGCTTCTAACAACATGTTTAAAAATTTATTTTAATTATAATTTTTTCACAATTATTTTAGTTAACTCATTTTTTATATAACACCGTCCAAATTAAATACATCCTTTAATTAGAATCAACTTCGTCATCGATCAATTATTTAATTAGCAATTAAATTTAATCATCCGTCGAATCGCGAAATATCCCGTTGCTCTAACAACAATTAGCACTAATTGACAATTAAATTTCCCGTTAAATTAACCCACTAAATTTTAGTAGGTAACTAGAGATTAAATCTACCATAACTTTATATATTTAATGTTCCACTAAAGTTCTTGGCGAGTACAACAAACTCTGTAAAATGTATGAGTAAAAGTACCTACAAATGTCGTTATAAGACGTAGAATTATCAAAAATCGCTTATTATAAGTATTATAAGTATAATTTGATAAAGAGTACTTTAAAGAAAATCACCAGATGCACTTTAACTATATATATATATTCTTCAATAAGTTTGGAATCGATTCTTCTTGAACAAGAATATCACGGTTTTTGCCATTTTCAGATAATAATAAAAAGTTTCTAGTAAGAATTAATCTGCAGAAGAAAGAAAATAAATGACAAAAATTTTATTTGGGATTTCAATAAAAATTTAATTCAAAACTTAATCATAAGAGATAAAGAATATATTAAAAACCCATTATATGTGTATGATAATATGATGAAATTCCTCAATATTTTTGTTGAGAAAAAAATCATTTTAGAGAAGAAATAGTTGGAAAAATATTCGATAGTTTTCTTGGACACCCTATATCTAACCTCAAGCTTCCAGGCGCTGTTCTCGCCCAACGTATGTGCATCACGGCCCACATTAACGAAAGAATAGCAAAGTATATACTCGTAGTAAGGCTTCACCACCTATTTCACTCTTCACTCAATTATTATAGATCACAGTAGAAAAGAAAAAGTAAACTTCAAATTAATCAAAAAGTCCGTAGATAGAAAGCAGCATAGTAGAAAGATTCTATATATATTAGATATATTTGTACTATTGTAAGTCTTAAAAAAAAAGAGATTAAAAAATTTTGTGTAAAAATTATCAAATTAGCAGCCACATCGTAATATCTCATAATACACAGTTGGAAAGCGCTCTGAGCAATGAAAAAGATTATTTAGCCGTAATACATAAATAACCTGATATACCTTGAGGGCAGGAAGGACCGTCGCAAGGTCTGAGGGGGTCCGGGCCGTGGATGCTTGATTTGTGGCTCCGTAGCTTCGCTGATGCTGATAACTGCAGAGATTTTTGTGAGCACTGGCCTGAGCTGTGTAAGCCGACACTGATAACTTCATTTCTCCCTGTTCTTCCCGATAAAAGGTCTGATACTCCCGACAATTTTGCGGGAGAGGCCGAGACGCATCCTGGTTCCCCTCGTGATATCCTTAAGCCACCGTAAGAAGCAGCGCGCGGATAAATTGCCGCGCCAAAAGTTGTTGAAAAGGGGAAAGCGGAGGGATGCTAAATTTTTCTTTACCAAATACTTTCCGTAAATATTGTCAATATTTGCCTTCGTTTTGAATCCTTTTGGATACCTTTTGGATTTTGTTCGATCTCTTGTTGTCAATTTTTTTGAATTATCTCGCGTCTTATCGCGTTTAATTCGATATTTTTTATCCTGAAATTGCGTTTGTCCTCGCGAAATTTTAAGACGCTATTTTTACGAGCCTATATTTTTGAAAGCAAAGAAGCTTTGCTTTTTTTCTCGCCGCTTATTTTCATAATGGCTCAACCGCAATTTTCGATCAGGTGCGAAGGATGCGGAGCGCGCCATGAAATTTCGAGGTAATTTTTCGGCATGCGGTTAAAACGACCATCGGCATGAACGCCGGCAAGGGGTATCTTCACGAATTGTTTCGAAGAAATTGCACTCCAATGCGCCTTGCGCGAAGTGATCGACTCGTTATTTATCTGTCGGCCACCGTGCTGAAGAACGACAACGGTATCTCGCTATTCGCCGGGTCTTCGATAGTCTCGCTTCTTCACAGTCGCTGATTTCCCGCGAGAGCAAAAATATAATCGTACGTGACTGTCCGTCTTTCCTTCTCTCACGACTCTCTGATGGTCCTTTCGGATTCTTCTTGCTCAATGTCCAACACACCGCGTTCCTACCGGGCTTGTTTTGCAGCGTTTTAAATCACGATCGATCCCGTCAATTGCGTGACCATTGTAATTCTTTCGCTGTACGATCGATTTTCGATCCAATGCAAACCTCCCTTCCGCTTCGTCGATCTTCTTTAATCTTCTAATTTAACTCTCAACTCCGATATATTAGTCGCTTCTATTTCGTAGCAGCTTCTCCCTCATAAGATTTCCACGCAACATTCCAGATTACTCAACCGAATATTCGATTAGATAAAAACTTTTTCTCTCCTTATACGATAGATATCTTTCAGATTTTCGATACGTGCTTTTGATGTTTAGTCGGTCTTTGATAGTTCTAAATTGCTAAAATAGCGGTTGCAAAGAGGTGACTGAAGAGTCCGTTTAATGCGAGAGAAATGTGACTATGATTTGTGTAGATTGTCCTCGTCAATCGTGTCCTTCCTTTCTCGTCTATGCTTTCCAAATATTCGCAACTCAATGTTCGCAAATTGTCGCTTTTGTTTACGGTAGGCCTGGCCCCGTGGGCGCCCACGGAGCACGCGAGGAGGAGAACATGCCCCCTCTTCGCGCGGCTGCCTCTTACTGTCTTTCCTTCCTGGCCCTTCGATTCACTTAGCCCCTCCACATGGCCGACACTCTCGTCAATTCTCGTGCGCTCTGCCTTATCGCAGAACGTGCACGTGTCCCGCACGAGTGGAAGGGGAAAACTTGAACTTTATAGTATGTAGAGTCCGTTTATGTAAATGTGATTAGGATCCGATAAGGATTTTCGTCAGCACACCCGAAGAGGATGGAAAAATGTCGCGATGAGATACAGCTACTCAGCGTATTTCTTGTGCTCACGTCGATTTAGAAATTTGTATTACGCACGTCTGCGAGGTAAACGACACCAACGGCGTTTCGTTTGCTTTTCGCGATCGATCGATGCAAATTTCTTGTTTAAAAAACGCTATTAATCGGCGTTTGATTAACTCGGCGAAGACACTCGGCGAGTCGCGAACCTCAAGAGGAAACGCACGGGGACGCGAATCCTGTCCTTCCACGCTGAGACCTCTTGTTCCTCCGATTCCTCTCCATCCTTGGATACCGTATCGCTTCACTTTGCGTCGATCGCAAGTAGCAAAATAATTCGAACACGCGTAACACGGACGCTATTTAACGACTCACCTCGATTGGCGCTTAAGACGAGTTTAGTTCATCGAATTGCAGGCACAAACACTCGCGTTTAACTTAACGTTTACCGTTTTTCGCCACTTACACATCGCGGTTCTATAATCTTCCTTAAATGTAGAACGTACACAATCTGTAATGCTTGTGTATGTACGGTGTCAATCGCTTGTGAGAGCTCCAAGGGAAGCTGCGAGACGCCCCGATCGATCGAAACGATATTTGAATTTCTCTACGTCCTCTCCCCTTTATGTTCAATTCCTCGTAATTCGCAGCCCTTCTTACTCCCACGCGTTCGATTCTGTAGACGACGTTCACCACGAGGACAGAAACCAGACTGTCTCACGTTATAACTGTCGTTGAAAGATATCGTTCCAACATTCGTCTTTTTAATTCTTCGATTCAAATAAAACACGAGTTATCCATTCCTGTCACTTCGATGCGAGCTTTAGAAAGAAGATTAAGATTCTCGTCATGAAGCAGCATTTCTTGAATTCTACGACATCACTGCGTGATAGTTTATCGAAAATTGGAACATATCTCTCTCTCTCTCTCTCTCTCTCTAGATTACTATAAGGGGATCATGGAGGATTCTGCTTGTAGAACTTAAAGTTGCATATATATAACAGCATATCTCTGATCATCTCACTATACGTACATCTTACAAGAGCGATGATAAAACAATTTTATATGAAGAGACAACTTGTAATAAAGCAACTTTGAATCTGCAAAACTTCACAACCTATGAGAAACCTATAATCTATAATACAAATGACTTGTGCAATCTTCCAAGTGCACACGATATATATATATATATATATATATATATATATATATATATATATATATATATAACAGCTTTATGTTGTTAGCATATTTCGAGTATACGTAATAATATTACGAAAAGAGACGATTTGATATAAAAACTTGATATAAAAAGAAAAATTAGAAACTTCAATTTACATGTGTGTCTGATGTTCAGATTTATGTAATATATGATACAAGTATATATATGCAGTTAGAACAATATTTTCCAGATATTAGATAACAATTCAACTTTGTAGTTACAAGAAAAATGGTCATTGAATAGAAACAGACAACAACTTGATGCGGAAACTTTGATATTTCAACAATCTCTTCAAAACAGCAGTATATTGTACATATAATACAAGGGCAACACTGACGAGTGCATCCAGTGCTCGATCACGTGAATAAACGAGATCCGCGCGCATCTTCTGGCTCTCGTGGGAGAACCAGGATACGTGACATTACGATCGCGAGAGACGACGATTACGCGGTAACGGGATGGCGTTAGCGGAAGAAGTCGCCGATGATGAATGACATTGCCGTACGATATAGATGAATGGACAACATGATGACGACCACGACGACAACGACGACGACGACGACGACGACGACGACGACGACGAATGTGGCTGACCGACGAGACAATCGCATTAAAACGGGACGTGCAGCAAGTACGACGTATGTGATGTTAATCTGGACGACAAAATCCCGCGGTATCGTTCGCAGAGATGATTAACGCGCATCACAAACTCAGTACTTCACTACTCGGTAGAAAAATGAAAATAAAAACTCGGTCAAAACACACAGCTGACGGGTTGACGACGTGACGTCGCGTAGTATAATACATTCGTAACCACTCGTTTGTAACTGGATTATAGCCAACGACAACGACACGGTCGGAACGGAATCATCGACTGACCACCCGACCATCGCGAGGTTTGTCCAAGTATACTTCGCTAGCTATGTATATTCGCCTCGGCGTAACCGGATTAAATATTATCATAAACTCCGCATACGAATCGACGATGTGCACTCGCTCGATCGCACTCACCACTGCAATTCTTGCCTCTGATCGAGAATTTTATAATGAGACTAACAAAAATGAAAAAAAGGTATAAAAAATATATACTTTTTTACTTTTTTAACTGCTCTATTATAATTCAACGAGTAGAAATTACTCCTTGTCAATATTAGTCTATCGATTTTTATGTACAAAAGAGAATATATTAATATTTTTATATAAATATCGGACATAAATATAGAAATATAATAATTATTTAAAAATATCATTTAATATTCTGAATTCTTTACACAAGAAATTACTCATAAATCTATTTGCTATAAAATGTATACATAGTATATTCGATTAATTATATACATATCATATTTTAATTTAATTTAATAAAGAAAGAAGAGGTTCACACAATTCTCCGCGAATCGAAACCTTTTCCACTTTCATCGAATTATTTCTCTTCTACACTATATTTATATTATATTTTTTACACATAAATTTATTAAACTTTTAATTTGTTAAAATTTTAAGTTTTTATTTTTTTTTTTTTTTTTATGAACATATTTACAAAAATATCAATGATGTAGCGCAAATAGAAAGAAATTAATCCCAATCACAGCTTTTTCTTATCTTCTTCTCGTATCTTCGAAAGGAACAGGAAAGGCGGTTCAAAAAGTGTTATCGATCACTTGAATCTATGATTACAAGATCTGAGAGGAATCGGAATCAAGTATAGTACGGCAGAGAGAACTGTTCGAGAAAACCCTCTACGAAAGATTTATTAAGAAAAGATACCTATCCGAAGAAAAGAAGAGCTTTTTGTTTTAAAGCATCACTTTAAATTTTGTACTATACAAAATAGTTGCTGTATCAAAATCGATAAACAAAATTAAAATATTTAGAATAGAGAAATAAAAACATTAATAATATATACAAATAATAAACTAAAATAATTAAAATAATAATAAACAAAATAATTAACTCTGATATTTATATAATGCTTCATATGCTCAACATCGTACCATAAGTTAACTTAAAACTGATAGTTTTTCATTCCTTCATATGTATTTTTTCGTATATTTAAATATAATTATTTAAATATATAATTATAAATATAAAAGACAAAATATATTACAGATAAAATCTTCATAGAAAATTAATTAATAATAATTAAAAAGGGCTTAGTTTAAATAAATTACTGTTATATTTGATGAACTCAACAATATTAATGAAAATATAAAGTTTGTAGCAAATAAAGCCAATACTTATAAGCCGATCAACAACACGAGTTTAGCCTAATAAAAATAATATAAAAACAAGTTTAAAGATTTCTTTCTTTCGCGAATTTTGTATAAAAACAAAAAGACGGTATTAATTTTATTATTAAGAGAGCCTATCTATCTCTTGTCAATTTTTCTTTTTTTTCCCCTATTTTTTTCTTCTCGATCATGTTGTCGCAAAAAAAGATCTAATTCTCTATATCAATTTCTTTGACTGCTTTGACGCGATTATATTCCTTTTAGTATTATATCAGTTTAAAATAGAGAAGCTGTTAAGGGTCAAATCCAATTATAATATCGTTTTGCTTCCTAGATCTGAGGCTTTATATAATCTATTAAACTGTATGGATGCTTTATTTTAAAGGAATTGCTTTGAATTAATTATAGGGCCTCGGAAAATTGAACTGACTTCTTCATACGTCATACCTCGTCTTTGCATGCACTGAACTAAATCCTGGTATAACGTTTTACCTCGTTCCTCATTCAATAATCGTGTATTAATAATGAATATAGAATATAAATGTTTTCTATAATGACAGAAAACATTCTCAAGTAAAATGTCTATGGAAAAAGTAAAAAGAGAGAAAGAGAGAGAAAGAAGTTGAAATATGAAAGATTGTTCACCGACACAAACGTTACGATAATAGCTGTAAAAGCTATAACGCAGCACAATGCAAGAAAATGACTTTCGATTACGGAATTGTCGTAATTTTCCGTTAAGAAATGTTGCTACTCACACTTGTAAAGAATGAAAGGGGACACGAATTCCGTTCGCGAGACTGATTTAATGTCAGTAGGGCAAAGCTGATTATACTTATGAAAGAGTGGATTATAATAATAGAATCGTAAACCCCGAGAGCGATATAATTCCATCAAATATTGACTGTCGCGCTGCTCGTGAACTACCTTCGATCGCTCCGCATTGCACTTGTTAGGATAAATATCGGAAGACCATACTATGCATTAAGGCTCTCCGAAGAGCCAACTATTCGCTAACTACTTGAAGATACTCGACCGATCCTTAACAGATACCACAAGACACCGAAGAGATCCGCCGTCCCCTTCGACGAAAATCATTCCAAGCAAGATGCGCGCACCGATCTTCCTCGAAGCCTTTCTCAAAGTCTGCGACAGCTGCCGACACGGTCGCGATCAAGCCCGCCGATGACGATGACAGATCACCAAGTATATCACGATCTTCGGTTTCTCGCTACCTCACGATTCGTATATTCGTCAACTGTGTCACCAACGACGATCTCTCGCCAATCTCAACCGATCGCGGAATCACCTGATCGTCATATCGTTCGGGATCAAAACCGGGACCGCGGGACCGGTATTTTCTCACGCACGTGTCACGCGACCCCCGACGACGAAAGTTACTAGGAGACCGGTAGCGACCCCCGCTTGACGAGAAGCACGGAGGGTTAAAGAGAGGACGCCAGGACGATAGACGACGTGGCGGGAGGATTGACGACGATGGTGGGGCATTGGGGGAGAGAATAGCGGAGTGGAAAGCCAGCAAGAAGGGGCGGGAGAGCACGGACGGGAGTGGAATAGAATTGGCGAGAAGGGTGCGACGAGAAGAGAGGGTTGCATCCCCACTGTAACCCCCCAACATCCACGGATTAAAAACCCAAGTTACCTCCCCTATTTCACCCCTTCCCACTTTTCCCCGCGGGATGCTGCGCAGTCTCCGGACACTGACACACTGTGCTACAGACACAGAACGCGCACTCGGCTTGATATACTAAACTGATAATGCTTTTCGGCATATTATACAGTGTGAGAAAGACAGAGAAAAGACAAAGAAAATTGCGCGACAAATGTATATGTTAATATATGTATATAAACCAATGTATATAATAATAAAAAATAGTCAAATGTACGTGTAAATGAACATAATAATAAATAATAAGCACAATTTTACCGATTTGTTGACATTCTAATCTAATGTCAAAAAATAGGCAAGCTAAGTCTTTGTATATAAAGACAATTATTTACATAGACAATAAAATAATATAATTTCTATGAATGGATTATTCTTTATAAGATGTTTACAAGATCTTTATTATATGTATATTCTACATATTTTTTTATTCTTATATAGATGTATGGATATATATTCTTATATATAGTATTCTTCGTTATATGCGTATATTTTATTTATATGTGTGTGTGTGTGTGTGTATGTGTACACTTTATATTTTAAAAAATTAATTATTTCTATAAAAATGTATTTTTATCGATTTGTTATGTACAGGGTGCTTTCGCAACATACGGAGCAGTAAGTTGGGTTGCCTATCTGACGATCGGCAGGGGCATGTTTTACCGACCTCGCATAATCGAAAATTAATAAAATCAGGGGATCAATTACATAATTTTTTCTTTGTGAAAAGTGAAAAAATTACATGATTGATATCTTAAATGCAAATCCGGTAATGAATGAGAAAACTGAAATCGGCTTTTAACATACAGTATAAATGTAATATTTAATAATATGAATAAAAAAAATAGTGATTCAGAACGCTGTTTTTAATTTTTACCCTTCACATGTGAAAAATGCGGGAAAATATTAGCATCGGCATATAGCCTCAAGCGCCATCTTTTGTCAAAGATCCATAGTCCCAAAAAAGTAAGTAAAACATTTAAAAAAATTTATCAATATTATTATTAATATTAATTATTTTCTGTTGCAGAGGAACCTGCACTAATATTAGTACTTATACAACGAATTTTTATTCTGCGGATTGCATTGCGAAGTGAATTGAGAATTTTAGAACTTGGTAGAAATCTTTTTGTGCCAAAGAAAATGTTTACATTTATTAAAATGATATTCTTTATATTTATTAAAATGGCATTTTTGTGAAAATAAATTAAATATAAGATAACTTAAATTAAATTAAATATAAGAAATGATATTTGAAAAATTTATATTTCTGTAAAAGTAAGGGTCTAACATCAAAAATAAAAATATGTAAAAACTTTTTTTTTGTACAGTAATAACACAAATTATATTAAATAAAGTTTAATTTTTTTGAATTATGTATCTGTTTATTATAAGAATAGAATTGAATGAGAAAGAAAGTGACATTTACGTAAAATATAAAGAGAGGATTAAATCACTTTAAAATCAATCATTTTAAATATAAATAATTTATGATTTATAACAAACTTTTATATTTTATATAATCTCTTTTTAATTTCTTTTTTATAAATTTTTTTTTTCATTATATATCACAGTTTGGATAATAATTCTCACGGGAATATTAAATATGACCTTGTACCAAGCAGTATTGATTAATGTTGTGATAATTAAAATTTATAGCAAACTGAAAGGATCAAACAGAAAGCTTCTAAAACTCATAAACAACGAGTGAAGGAATTTAATCGACATTTGGATAGCTTAACTGAACACTTTGACATACCTAAAGTGAGCTGGACTAAATAAGTTTCAATGTTTCTCTCAATTATTTATATGTATATATTATAAACACTTAGTTTTAAATTATATTAAAGATATAATAAACATATTACATATGTAATTATAGCATTATTTTAATCCTTAAATACATGTCATATGTCAAGTAATTTTTTTTACATATTTCTTTTTTTCTATTTTTTTAGAAAATACTTTATGTAAAATTTTATATTAAATGATAAAAGTAATGTTGATATATATATTTCAACATTATAATATAGATGTATATTTAAAGATTAAATACATTTTATTATATTACCTATAACATGTGTATATATGATCAATAAAAAATTATACTTCTATGAATTATTTAAAATTCCTTTTAATATAACATACTTGTTAAGTGTTTTCTGTTTCATACATGAAATGAGAATATTTAGTTTCAGTGGGAGTTCTTCCTTCTTTTTTGTATCTTAAATAAGTATGTATATATAATATAAATATATGTTTAGAGATAAAATAGATAAAAATTATAATTATATATAATTAAAATACGTTATAATTCGTAAAGCTGGTACAATTTTATTTCATTTATTTAAAATGAAAGAATGAATCTGAAGCTGAAATCGAATTCAATAACCAGAAATCGCGACGATGCAGTCATTAGACAGTTTAAGCTGTCATTAGACCGGGTCTACAATAGATGTAGTAAGCCTTAAGCCGTAAAAAATGAACCAATTACAATTGACTTTAGAGAAGAATAATGAATATGATTGGTTCATTTCTTCACGACTTAAGACTTACTACAGCTATTGTAGACCCGGCTTTACACCTAGCGCCTGCGTCATTCGACCGGATGTTTATCCGGCATCACGAGAATACTCTCAATGGCTGTAAGTCTCGTCTTTCCGTGTAGAAAGAAAAAATCACGCATGGGGATCACGAATATAAATAAACCGACCGCGCAAATTTGCGGTTTCCCGCAGTTTCGTCGGATACGACGCTCGTCCCGTTGCAATCGCAGATCACGAGCTCATTCGGGCAGTAGATCACAGTAGAGATTCGCGCGCGTGGATCCAGTAAGAAATGGCTGCCGTTTTGAGAAGAAAATTTCAACTGGTGCCGAGCACGCTCGCCGGCAACGGGAATCTACCGCTGCTCGTGGTCGCAAGGTAGGCGCAAGCACTGTCGTCCACGTCAACGCAAACGATTAATGAAAGTCCGCGACGAGAAATGCGAGTTTGGCGTTGGCTCGCGACTAATCAGATACATGTATATTCGTCGTAGATCTCTAACAAGGTCATCGGAACGGAGAGATATTAGCGAGGGATGGTTAAGCAAGCTTCTGGTGAGGAAGATCGAGCCTACGAAAGAGTCCCACTCGCGAATGCTCTCCGACAAAGAGGTCATTTACGCGCTGCATACCCACAACATTAGGCCCGACTCGATTGACAAATACTTAACAAATTAGTAAGTCGACATTTTTGTGACCTTGTCCGAGTTGCATGTAATAGTTCACTGACCCATATATAATCCGATGAAACGGAATTAATCCGTTACCTTCGGTCATCGTGATATTCTCTACTTATTTATCATTATCACCTCTGGTTTATTAGCTATTATAATCTTGCAATTATAATTTTTGAAATCTATTTAGAAAACTGTGTATGAGAGTATGTTATATATTTGTGTGTTACACAAAGCTTCCTGTATATCAATACCTTATTTTTATTGTACAGTTCTAATATATGTATCATTGTGTGATATCAGAATGACAAATACTTTTTGCTTTGTAACTTCCACTCTAGAGTTTAGTAAAAGTATCAAATAGAAGATATCTCTCTTTATATTAATATTGCTTTTGATTATTATTAATTTTGTTAATTTTTAAGCAAACATGATCCAAATTTAATATATGTTATTTCATATTTTCTACATTATTATACAGTGAGGAAAATGTCAATCTTATACACTCAAAAAAATCTGAACTGAACTGTGAATTAATTGGTTCATGGACAGTGGAAGTGGGAGATTTGGATCAGGCCTTACATTTGTGGCAATGCACAGGTGGATACGAACGCATAGATCATGCACAGGCTGTGCTTTTTCAAGATGAGGTACATAATATTATGCGCCAGCTTAACTAATATAAAAAAAATGCCAGATATATAATAATGATTATTTATAAATTTTCTTTAGTCTTATAAACGACTGCTCAGGCAACGAGGAAATTATTTGAGATCTCGCCACTTGCAATATCTATTGGCATTTAGTTTCTGGCCACCACTGGTAAAACGAAAAGACTCAAATATATATGAAATACGCAGTTATAGCTTAAAACCGGGTACAATGATAGAATGGGGAAACAATTGGGCCAAAGCTATTAATTACAGACGCAACAATGATGAACCGTTTGCTGGTTACTTTTCGCAGATTGGTAGACTATACAATGTTCACCATATCTGGTGTAAGTAAAGTTCTGTTTGTATATCCCTCTCTTTACACATGCTTTTTCTTTATGTGTATTGAATAATATCTGTCTTCATTTTTCTTCAGGCTACAAGGATCTTCAATCGCGTAAGGAAACGCGCGAAAGTGCGTGGAGATCACCCGGTTGGGACGAATGTGTTGCTTACACTGTACCCTTAATAAGAGAAATGCATTCGCGCATTTTAAGTCCAACTTCGTTTTCACCTACGAAATAAGGCTTCACCGTGTACGAACGCAAATGCATTTGTATATTACCGGTTATTTCTTATATATAAATATATATGCATTATAATATTGTAAAAACATTTGTTACATGTATACACACTGTAGATTTAAATGGTGTATAAACTGTACGCGTAATGTATGAGAAGAGCTAATTTTTGTTGTATTACAACTGGCAAAGGATGTAGTTTGTTACTATTTGATGTTATACATTACAGTAAGAGCATTTGTGTATGTATATTATATATATATATATATATATATATAGACGTCATGTTTTTATCGATGTCGGTTGAAGCACAACATGTAAATGTGTAGATGGATATAAAGAAATGAGAGATCTTTATACTTTTGCATTTTTTTCTTTATCCATCCATAACTTGTAAGTATCCTAATAAAAAATAATACAATTTCAACATGTTTCGATATCGTTAATAATTTTTTTTTTTTTTTTTTTTTTTAACTGCGCATTGCACTGATGTATATTGCAAACAAAAACTTAGGTTATAGAGTATAGTGCGGAAAGATAATATGCTTGAATAAGATCCAAGCTACACATTATCGAAAAATTGGATCGGTAAATTGGATCAAAATTGATTCACAGTTTAATATTTTTTCATTTTTATTATCTTATCAATATATTAAACAGTTTTAAAACTGTTTTTTAAAGCCTTAATTTGCGATGCAAATAGCACCTTACAGACTTTTTTCCAATCATCAATTTAATTACAAAATGTCTTTATATATATCACTTAAATTTAAAAATAAAACAATGTTCATATAATAATTATCAAGAATGGTTACGATTCTCGATTACGTGCAATGCACTTTATGATTATTTATTAGAAAGATCGATATTAGTATACCTATCTCGATATAAAAAAAATAATTTTACATTTTATATTGTATTTATATAATAATAATAATACACGGGATGAGATAATAAAGTTTAACAGTAAAATAATATTAATAAAATAATAAAGGGAATATTTTCATGTATTGTATATTATTTTCTCATACTACACAAATGAATTGTATGAGCCTATATTTATTATGATTACGCAAATATTAACTCATCATCGATTCAGGCAATTATATTTAATTTGATGCAAAACACTTCAATAATGTCACTGAAAATTTTTTAATCAAATTATTCTATTTAATTACATTCAATATGAAGCTTATTATTTATTGCTGAATTAGCTGCACTAGTTCAGAAGATATCTTTTTCCCTCTATATCGGAAGGAGAAAGATATCTCTTCTGAACTAGTGCAGCCTGATTCAACGAACAGATCTATAATATGCATGACTTTAATATAATTTGCACATGAATTTACGTGTTTTCAATATAGAACCGTATACATATATACATTGCAAATTAAATAAAAGAGACATGTTACAAGTTCCTCTGATTTCATAAAAATCATTGCCCTAATATGCGTACTATTTAGCATATATACATCAAACATAAAATCTCCTATTATCAAAATTTGGTACAAAGTGTTTGGTATGAATTCAATTCTCATTTGAGAACGAAATGTAATAGTTAAAATTCAATATTACTGAATAGAAATTTTTTTAGGAATATTAATTTTACGCATTTGTTGAAGAACAGGCGAAACGTAAAACACTTATGCAACACATCCCCATATATGTATCTTAAGTTCACAATGCAACATTTTAAAAATAATCATCCTTTTTGAGTTCGTGCATTGAATACAAAATCTTATCCAAGATTCACTCATAATTAATTACAGAATCAAATTTATACATGATTATTATGACAATTTTCGATAGAAATAATTTTTGTTGCGCAAAACGTCGATTTTGAAAAATGATAATGATCTCTTTCGAGAAAAATTATATTTCACGATAATACAATAATGCAGAATAAGATACTGCGATGTATTGTACATAAATTAAGTTCTATAAAAACGGTATATTGTATTTTGTTAATCTCTACAACGATGCTAAATATAATTATTCGATTTTTTTTTTTTTTTTTTTATGAAAGAGAAATAATTACAATTTTTAGAAATTAGTGTTTAAAAATAATGAATACACTGCGTGTCAAAGATTACATGTATAATGTTCATGCACAATTTCTTGAACACTATATATCAGCAACATGTCATTTTCACTGCTTCGTCATTATCTTACGAGAAAAAAACGCATATTTCCTTATAAAATTAGCTTTATCAAGATTAATAATGGCACAAGTAATTATTGAATTTTTATTGGGCTGTTTTCAAAAAAGGTATCAATTTTTTTCACTTATAAAACATATGTAGTTATTTCGCTTAGCAAAATTACAGCTTTGATAATATCTTGCATTATACTTGTTGTTTGACGATCGGTTTGAAGTATTTTCTACATGTACTTTCCACGATACCTAATAATGATATCTATTTTGTAAACATGATTATGCCTACTTTTGTTAATTTGCGCTTTAAAGAAACAAGGCTGTTAAAAATAAAAATTACCGTGTATCTAATTAAAGCCAGAAATTGTATATATTAAGTTACATTCATTTCAATATGTTTTGATGTATAAAAAAACAAATATCTTTATAATTGATCGAGATAATGTATATGTAAAGAAGAAGACATAATTATACATAATATAGTACTGGAATCGTTAATTATTGTTACAGCAATCTCAAAAATATTGCAATATCTTTATCTGACGAAACAGCAAGTTGTATATCGCAATACTGAAACACCAACGTTACAAAATTATGTCATTTATGGAAGTAAACGAAGAGCGAGCTCGTCAAATAATCACAAGCATAATTTGATAACATCTCTGATATGCTATGCCTATGATTAATTGTCTAGCTTATCACATCCGAAATTTAACTGATAAAGTTAGCCACTGTTTTTGGAAAATTTTATAAATCTCTTTCACTCTCTCTCTTTCTCTCTCTTTCTCTCTCTCTCTCGCTCTTTTTCTGTGTACTAAATACTATAGATATTATATAATCAAAATTCCATATATCGCAGTTCTATATAAAGCGAATAAATATTTACAAAATTCTAGCAACATCGACTTGATTAATTTCCTAAATTGGGTATTCAGCATGTTATAGTGATTACACAGACTATGGTCAAGAATTATCCTTTTGTTACATACATATACAACTTAATTTTCTCAGAGACAACTCGTGCTATAATTAAAAGTGCATATAAAACTTAACAATTTCTTTATTATATAGTATATCTCTTCATGACGAAGATAGGTTTGAAGTCTAAAGCTTTAATAATTGCAATTATATTTAATTAATTACTTATCGTAAGAAAAAGACTTACTATACAACATTAAATTAAGCTAACAATTTTCCTGAATCTCTCACATGCATTTTACCATAATTTTGAATCTAATTTGTTAGCACGAACAATCTCTGTTAGTCTGTTATGCTTCAAATTGATTATAGTAATTGATTTCGCAGACATCTCTCTAATCTAGAGTAATCTAAGGAAGAATATAAATATATCTTCATACACACGGATGTCATCTTACTGTCTTTTTTATATATATATATATATATATATATATATATATATATATATATATATATAAAAGATATATATATATATATATATATAAAAGATATATATATATATATATAAAAGATATATATATATATATATATATATATATAATGAGAGTTCTTGCACTTCGATTACTATATATAATGTGTGTCTATATTTACATATTGTTATAATTAGTTATAATGGGGAACATTTCGGTTGTTGATTGTGACAGCTTTCCATTGTACAATTTGGAACATATAACCATAATAACAATTGTATCGTTCATGTTTCTACTACAATCATTCGTATCACTATAATTGAACACACTTTTAGATATTCGTTCGATGCATGCTATAGTTAATTGATAATTTTTATTTCACCACGTCAGATTTCGCTCGTATAAAGGATTTTAACATATACAATGTAATATATAATGAAAACTGGAATGTGTACATGCCATATAATGCCATTGATAACATGAATGACAAAATGTATATTATGCGTATGTCGTACACACACACCACACACATACATACATACACACACAAAATTCTCATATCTTTTTATATTTTATGGAGGGGGGGGGGGGAGAGTCTATAAACTTATGAAATAAAATGCAATATTTTTGGTCATGTCTCTCAATCTGTTTAAAAATTATTTTGATCTCTTCTAAATCTAAAAACACACTTTTGTTTCAATTTACAAAGATTCTCAAACTATAAACATAAAATAAAATTATACAAAATAATAATTCTTTAATAATATATATAAAATGTATATATTAATCAATACAAAAATATTAAATTGGCATTGATTGACACTTTTTCAATTCTACTTACAAATATTTCATGGTTGACATGTCTTGACTACTTTTGATAAAGAAATTAGATTAGAGATTAGATCATTGAAAAATTTACATTTACGATAACAATGAAATGTGCTTTATACATAAAATTTATTGATATTTTATAATTGAAAAATAAATGGACTGTTTTTTCATTGCTAAGTTTAACTACTAGTAGTAGCACCTCCTTAAGAGATTATGATTATTAATGGAGAAATGGACTTTCTTATCATAAAGTTTTAAGAATTAAATGTGAAATAATATTTGTTTTCGTTGACTCTTAATAGAAAAGTGTCGAGTTATTGTTACAAAATCTTATTGGGAGGAACAACAGTCACAATCATTCGGATTTACGTTTTATAATAGATTTCGTGTGACACATATAAAACAAAAATAGATAAAAAGTAATAAATGAAGAAAACAAAACATGTATATTTTGATGTAAAAGTACAACATTGGGATGTGTACTGGATGAAATTCTTTCTTTCTGAACAGAATATGTGATACACAATATAAATATATTGGAGTGATGCAACACGAATCTTAGCTATAATATATACTTTAAACTTTTATAAATAGAAATGGAGGAATAAAAATATTTTTTTAATGTTCACTTCTTTTCATAAGAAACACAAGTAATTGATATAATTGACATATTATAAAACGCAAGTAATAATATAATTGACAAATATTACAAATGAATAATTTTTTATTTAATACATACCAAGAGTAAAAAGATAAATTATTATAATTATCAGTATAAAAATATGTAGAGCATTCAGTTAGTTATTACATGGATAATATCAATTTGTTTTACATTTAAATTGTGTTTATATCGTGATTAATATATTCTTGTGATTATTCTCTCCTCATTGCTTATATTAATATGCAATACAGAAATACTTTCAAGTCCACTGGTTTGATGCTGCATGAATAAAGATATAAAAGTAGACAAATTACAAAAGATATTAAATAATAATTGTATAATTGAAATTAAGTTTACTCAGTAATAATATAAAAGATATTTGAATTAATAACATTCTCATAATTGAGAAAATATTTCATTATAGAATATTTAAATTCTTTTTGAAAGTAAATTTATAATAGATATATAATAGAAATAATTTTTACATTTATTCTCTGTTAATTTTATATTTATAAAAATTATATATTTAGAATTAAAAAGCTACAATCAATGCTAAAGAACCTTTTGTTAACAGAAAACTTGAAAGAAATTGAAATGTAAATACTAATTTATAATTTATAACAATTATTATAAAATAAAAAGATATAGCAATAAAAGAGGATAATTTATAATATCCTCAATTTAAATCTCTTTTCAAAAAAATGCACAGTTTTCATTATTAGTATTTGTACATATTTATAAAAAAAGATAACTTTATTAAATTTATTAGAATATTATTTTACAAATTTCACTAATTTTTTTATTTTTTTAATGAAATATAATTAAAATCTTGGGATATATAAGAAATAGATTAATGTGTGCGACGTTCAGTTATCATGAAAAAGTTTTTAAGTTTTCGTTATGAAAGCAGTGCAAAAATCAGAATACCATTAAGAAAAATATATCAAACTTATTTTAAAACTTAGATGAAAAAAGAGTAAAATGTGTGTGTATATATATATATATATATATGTATATATATATATATATATATATATATATATATATATATATATATATATGTATATATATATGTATATATATATGTATATTTTTTTTTCTAATTCGAGTATTAAAATTATAGTATTACTTTTGTCCTAACATGTGTGTATATATATATATATATATATATATATATATATATATATATATATATATATATATATGTGTATATATGTATGCATACACACATACACACACACACACATATATTCGTAGCATATTAATAAATAAATGTCTCTAAATTCTTCCTTGTATATAAAATTCTTTACTCACTACAATGTCGTACGTTTCTTCTGGTCTATATTTTAAGATTCTACTGGGTATTAGAAATGAGATTAATGTTTTAAAGACTTCTTTATCTTTACGCATTGCAATTGTGTAGTCATAATTAATAAATATTACAATATTGCAAAAAGCATCTAAATTCTTCATCAATGTGAAGCTCTCTCTCTCTCTCTCTCTCTTTCTCTTTTCTGCTAAATTATGTTGATACATCTTGGCAATTAAAAAATATGCAGTTATAATCATTTCAGTCCAATACACATTTCCCAACTTTAACAAACCTTTTAGGTTCAGATTAATGCACGCAACGAGTCGATCTTGTTATATGTAAGTCATCGAATTATTATATGTCGGCAGACTCGTTATGTGCTTACTACAGGCAAATATGTGTATGCATGCATGCATACATGCATGCATACATGCATACATGCATACATACATACATACATACATACATACACACACACATACATACATACATACATACATACATACATACATACATACATACATACATACATACATACATACATACATACATACATACATACATACATACATACATACATACATACATCATACATACATACACACACACACTCACACACACACACTCACACGCACGCACGCACGCACGCACGCACGCACGCACGCACGCACGCACACGCACGCACGCACACGCACGCACACACACACACACATATATATATGTATATGTATATATGATTACATTTAAAGACTATTAGGGGGGAAGGATGTAGAGCTATTACTGTGAGCCAGACTTAACATGGAGCCGCTGAGGCTTTCATCGTCCGGGTAAGATTCTTTTGATGCCTCAGCTATCGCCAGAGCACTGCAATAATTTGAAAAATATTATAAAAACTATAAAAAACTATACAGACATGCCGCACAATATTTGATAATGGAGGGATAAGGATAAACGTAATAAGATATTTTGTTAAAAACTGAAATATATGTGCTATATGTTTATAAAATTTAATTCGCTATATTTTTTAGCAAATTTTACATTTTGAATCGAATAATAAAATGCGTATTTTTTGAAACAGGAATAGGATTCACATACCTGAATCCTATTCTTGCACTTTCCTCATCAAATTGCTGCAATTCTCGTTCTTGCCTTTCGTGTAACAGACGTATACGTTCACTACGTTCACGGAGAAATTCCTGAGTTTCTAATTCCATTTTTTGCTCAAGCAAGGCTCGTCGAACAGATACGCGATCTTCCAACTCGCGACGTTCTCTGTTTCTCTGTGCCTCGGCTTGCATTTTATTTTTTGATTGGTATGCCATTAGAATTTCTAATTCATAATTTAATCTTTCCTATAAAATTAATTTTAAAATAATATAATTATATTACAAAAATATATAATATATGATAGTAATATTTATATATATGATAATTTATCATCATCAATTTCATCAAACCTTAAGATTATGGCATTCTACTTCTTGTGATTCATCTAGCCGTATACTTTGTTTTTGGAGCATTTCAGCGATACTCTGTTCATATTGATCGCCTAAAAGTGCCAATTTACGTCTTTGTTCCTCCTTTAATTTCTTAATAACAGCTTTCTGTTCTTCTTTAACAGTTGTTTGAAGGATTTGAGCTTTTAATGCTTTATATTGTCGTGTTTGTATTTTACAAGTTTCTCTAAACTGTTTACGAATTTGCATTTCTTTTTGCTAAAATTATAAAAATTATTTGTTAGTATAACAATCAGTATCACATATATATCATTGAAAAAAATATAACACAAACTGAAGTGTCATACTCTTATATTTCCTTAAATAAATATCAGTATAAATATCACTATAAAATAAGTATATTATATTATACATATATATATATATATATATATATATATATATATATATTAACTGATGGTTACACTGATATTTATTATTATTGTATCACTCACTTTGAGACTCTTCGGTTGCTGTTTAAGTTCTAACGCATGTTTTTTACGTAAATCACGTTCAGCCCTTTGCATGTAATCCTGTTGATTACAAAGTTCTGTTGTATGCTGTCGATGGACTTGATCCTCACGAAGTGCATGTACTGCTCTCTGCTGTCTATACTCTAATTCTTGCGTCTTTTCATGATGTCGCAGGAGCATAGCATGTGCCTGCTCTAATTGTTGTTGCCGTTTATTCAATTCCTAAATGAAAATTTATCTCTATATAATAAATTTACTATGTTTCACATGTTTACTATGTTTTAATGTTTTCTTAATAAAAAAAGAAAAATATTAATAGAACATTAATTGTTAAGCTTAACTTTAAAGTTAATATATAAAAAGTTATTTAAAATAGATAATATATAAAGTACTGATAATTATGCTGAATTAAACAGAGCATAAAGAAAACGCCTTTAAAATATATGCCCTAGCTTGTTGATAAATATTTTATATGTTTATATTATAATTTGTGTTGTCTTTTTATATTATTGTTTATAAGAATTATTAACTTACCTATGTGTAATATTTATTCAAAATAAAAAAAAAAAAAAAAAAAAAAAAAAAAAAAAAAAATATATATATATATATATATATATATATATAACATGGAAAAGATTTTAATGAAAATATAATTGTTTAGAGTGATTGAAAAATTATTTAAATGTATCAATAATAATAATAATAATAATAAAGCAAACCTCACGAAGAAGCTCCTGTTCCAAACTGTGGAAGATGAGTAACTTTTTTCTACGGAATTTACGAATTTCAAGATCCAGATATTCTCGTTGTCCTCTCGCAAGTCGTTGTTCCTCTTGCGCTTCCATTTGTCTCAAATTGTCTTTCTGACTTTGAAGTGTAGCATCGCGCTGTCTCTTTGGAGTTACTTCGTCCTGAGAAAGTTCTTTTTTCCATCTTTCTTTATAAGCCTATGTACGATCATATAATGTTTAAAAATGTAAATTAAATGTATTATAAATTTTATGTATTGACTATTTTATGCTAGTAACATCTTACTTTGTACTCTCTTTTCTGTTGAGCTTCTAGAGCTTTACGATCAGCTTCCTGTCTACTTGTTATCTCTTTATGAAGTTTCTTCTCGGCATTTTGATTTTGTTTTAACTTACGTTCCAGCTCTTGTAGATGTCTAAGTTGCAATTTCTCGAGATCTTTACTAAACTGTTGCAAAAGAGTTTCATACTCTTTATCTAATAGTTGCTTATGTGATTCCATTTCCATTTTGCAGCGTTCCTCTAATTTTACCTACAATAAGAATGAATTACGTCATACATATAAAAATTTAGAAACTACAGTCGTTGATAATTATTATACAAAAAATTGTTTCTTTTTCTTTTAATTAAATTTTTAAAACATTCTCGTTTATAAAAGGACATTTAAATTTTCTGATTCAGAGACACAATGCAAATTAAGGAATTTATAATTATATCAATTATAATTATATAATTAAAGATTTTATTTAGGCTTTTCTTTGTGTCAAAACTCATAATAATGTTAGACAAATTTGTTTGTTTGTAAATATATTAAGAGCTTTATATTCGAAATATTAAATTTGTTTGACTTCTTACCAAAGCACCTTGATGTTCTCTCCTCATTCGCTTATATCCACTCATTTGTTCGTGCATTTCCTCTTGCATATGCTCCTTTTGTTGTTTGGTAACAATTGAAGTTGTTCTAATTGTTGCAAAATTATTGGCACCGTGTTCAAGAAGATTGGCAGTGACACCACCTGCTGAAACTTTATGCCGATTTCTGACAGATCCCGAAGAATAGTCATTACCATCAGCATTCGGCAACGGCAGGCTATTGGTAGAGGAACTTTGAGAGCTTGCTGAGACGCCCATCGAATGAATTGAATGTTCTGAGGTAATTGAATTACTTTTGCTACTATCACCACCTGTTTGTTCATCAGGTGTATCTGTAATCGTACAGTTGTAAAGATTTAGAAATATTAATAAAATGCATTTACATGTACACACTCATAAAAAAACATAAAACAAATAGTACTAAGTTTAAATTGAATTGTTTACCAACCATCAGCATCACCAACTGTGCTCTCTGTTTCGCATGCATCAATCATCAAAATTTTCTTCATTTTACGATAATTCAAGTTATCTAATTCCCGAACAGCAGCTTTCGTTCTCTGTATCAAATCTATTAAAACTTGAGGAGAACGTGATCTGGTGACAAATGGATGCTGTAAAATTGAAAGCCTATAAGAAAACAACTAGACTACTATAACATACTGTGTATAATATGATTAAAAAAAAAGATATAAAATATGTACATAAAATATATCATTATAGATATACATAAAGATGACTCACTGATAATAGTTTCCCAGATGTCAATCTTTCAATTGGACTTTTTGTGAGACACACCTCAACAAAATGACGAAAGACATCAGTCCAATCTGGCGAATTTAACGTTGGAGTATCATTTTGTGCAATATGATACAAAGCGCTCATAGCATTCATATTAAAATAAGGCGGTTTCCTTTCCGCTGTAATTAATAAAGTAAACACTGAGTTAAATTGTATAACATTGTAAGTTAAATAGATAATAATTAGGGCAGATAGTCTAATAAAGTAAAATACATAAATTATAAATTAGAAAGTTTAGAGAAATACTGATATCTTGTAATTCAAATAATTAATACCACTTTGTTGCTTGAATGGATGAAAATGTCACATATTTAGAATTGAGCAATTAATAATAGTAATATTTAGACTATTAATATATATATAGTAAAAATATATATATATATAATATTAATCTATTAATTTTATCTAGGCAGAGAGTTTTCACAATCACTAATGTATTAAATCATATATACCTAATTCGATGCACGTTATTCCTAATGACCATACATCAACTTTGCCATCATATTGCCCTTCGTCCATAGCTAATATAACTTCTGGCGCCATCCAATATGGAGTCCCTACGAAGCTATTGGCTGGACATTTTATACTCGCGGACCCAAAATCAGCTAATTTGACTGTACCATTCTCAGTAAGTAGAATATTTCCTGCTTTCACATCACGATGGATTCTACCGAGAGTATGCAGATAATTCAAGCCACGCAATACGCCGTCACATATTGCGGCTATCTCTTCTTCTTTCAAAGGTCTTTTGTGTACTTCAATAATATCGGATGCAGAGCCAAGACAATATTCCATCACCAACTGTAAAAAATAGTGCATGTAAAAATTTTTAATGTTTACAAAACGTCATTTTAAAAAATTTAAAATAAAGCATATTTTTTTTTGATTAAAAAAGAAATACAATTTTGTACGTACCCAGGCAGTGTGGTCCCTGAGATAGCAACCCTTATATTCTATAGTGTTAGGATGATTAAGTTGCCTAAGAAATCGAATTTCTTTCAAAATATCCTGCCATTTTTCCACCGTTTGTTTGCCCAGGTAGGACATCTTTTTGATGGCAACAATTTCTTTGGTAACCAGGCATCGTGCATAGTAAACAGCCCCGAAACTACCATGCCCGATCTCGCGCAGATCCTCAAATATTTTCTCCGGATCATTTTTCTCAAATAATTCGGCAATCTCTGGGTCCTTCAAACTACCAGGCCTTGCAACAGCTGGCATAGTCGAGTTGTTGATAATTAGATGCCCGAGGCCTAGTCCAGACACCTTGCTTTATTGAATCGTCTTTAGATTCGTTGCCTGAACCTTCTAACTTTAATAAATCCTGTGTCAGTCCATTCTCGAATTTAACATTTTATCTAGAAAAAAAAAAAAACATGTTTTAGATATAAACATATTAAAAATATTTTAGATAGAAACATATTAAAAATCGTCTATAGTTTGAGTTACGCTAATGCATATATCGCATTAAAAATAAAATATTATTTTTCTTTACGTTGAATCACAGTTTTAATTAACTGCTACATAAAGTATAGAATTATTGGAAAATATAGAACAAGAACAATTCATATTCTAATATAAAATATTAAAGATAAAGATTATTTAACTTAGACATAAAAATTTTTGTAAAGATATATTAAAAGATATATGACTCAATATTTAACTTTTCAGTAATTAAAATTTTAATAAATATGAAATTAAAATTCCATGTGATAAGAGATTACTTTAAGTAAAATGAAAGATAAAATTTAATTATCTATTAGTATTTTCAAAACTTTTGGAGAAGAAAAACATATCTTTATCTTTAACTATTCATCGCACGAAAATTAGACACGTAAGAATTTATTCCAAATTTCAATAAGAAAAAATTTACATTTTTCTTAATATTATGTTTTATACATTTACTTTTAAATTATACTCCCAGATATTATCTGATATTATCTACCTAGAACTGTACATATACTTTGTACTATATACATTAATTAGAAATGACATCTTTTTATTAAAAACAAATTTTAAATAAAATTGATTTTAAGTTTCTCGTATTGTTAATTTATAATATTGTTATAAACTTTATTTAATTACAATGTGTTACTACAGATTATTTAGTTAATTATTCAATGAAAAAACTTTGATCGACTTGAAGCTACTGCATCTTCTCTGGTTAAATTTCCATGTGTCAGTATCTTCCATATCTCTAGTATCTTGTTAATTTTTAATAAAATTTTGACATTAATAAAATCAGGACTCTTTTATCGACAATTTTCTTAAAAAACACTATTTTCCTCATCCACGTATATTCTATATTAAATTTGATAACTTAAGAAAAATATAATACCCAGTTAAATCTTTTAAATATTATCGTTAATAAATTTTCAATTTTCTCTCAGAGGTTTCGAAGGAAAGAGGATTAGCATTTGCTCTCCAAATCGCAAAAAAGGTCTTTCACGTGAACGTTAGAAGTCGCAGCACCTTCCGACCGGATGCACTTTAAGAGTCTTGCCAAGTTTAACACAACGCACGAACCGCAAACACAACAACAAACATTTACGTTCGGCCCATTGTACGGCTCTATCGTTGTTTTCTTTCTTTCGTTTTAGTTTTTTTTTTTTTTTTCTTTGCAGAACGAGATTCTAAAAGCGATTTCCCGACGAGAGCGAGGAGAGGGAATACGTAACGACACCGCAGAAATAGAGGCACGTTCCCGTAGGAGCGACGAGAACCGTCGCTATTCCCGTCATTGTTTTTGCGTTAGTCACATTACTCGCCAACAAGATTAGAGAGACTGACACCTAGTATGTATATACATCAACGAGACCTAAGGATGAGACCGGTCGTTTTGTCAAGTTAACCGTCACCGCGCGAGGATCATCGACTGCCTCTGCCTCGTCGCAGCGGAATCGAATCGCAGGAGGAGGAAGAGGAGGAAGAAGAGGGGGGAGGGGTCAAAATATTCGACAGGGCGCGTTTGGACGACGTTTGGGGGTCGGTAGAAAATTATCGAGCGGCGTTGAGAGAATCCTTAAAAAAGCGAGTAAGCCTGTGGGCTTAGAAGAAAGAAAGAAAGAAAGAAAGAAAGAAAGAAAGAAAGAAAGAAAGAAAGAAAGAAAGAAAGAAAGAAAGAAAGAACGAACGAACGAACGAACAAACCGAGACTCGCGAGCGCGATGGCATTCGTAGGAATGTCGAACGTCGAACGATGACTCGCTCTCAGGAGGAGAAATGGAAAAATTAAACGGGCATTAGGGCAAGGTTTGGGTCTTGGGTCTTTACAGCCCGGATCAGGCCCCTCTCCCCCTCTCTCCTTGAGCAAGAGCGATGCAGCGCTGCGCTACGTTGCATCGCCCCCGTGTTCCCGATATACGCTCCGTCAATACGCGAAAACACACAATCGCATTAGCGTGCGTCACGGCCGGTCCGGTTGTCCGGCCGTTGGCGTGACATTGCACGGTTATATACCTTCCGCGAGACTCCGAGCGGAAGGAAATTCGCGAGCACGGAGGGGTAGGGTCGATCGGTCTCGCTAAAAAAGGGCCGAGAAAATCGTATTCACCTCCAAAATGGCGAGGGAGCGGGCGGGGAAGCATGCGCCTCGCAGGCTCTGTGCACTCTCTTCAGGCGGAGAAGACGGCGACGACGGAGGAGAAGGAAGAGAAAGAGAAGGAGCTGGAGGAGGAGAGGAGAAGGAGGAGGATGAGGAGGAAGCAGCAGCAGCAGCAGCTCTTTTTCCTAGCCGCCGATCCCGCGGGCATAATTAAACGCCCGTGTTCGACTCGCCGTCGTGCAGACCGCGCACCGCGCCCCGGAACAATACACGCCTCGTCCTCGTCGTCGTGACCGTCGCCGTCGTTAGTCGTATACGCACGTCACGCACGCACGCACACGCGCACGCGCACACACACACACACACACACACGCACACGACACACACCGCTGGTGCTCGCTCGCTCGCGCGCGCGCGCGCGCACGCTCTCTCTCGCGAGAGAGAGCGAGGAAGCAGCGAGCAACAACGAACTCGTCGGACACGGCGTCCAACTTGTCGCGCACAGATCCAACGACGATCGTGAGGATCACCGTCCTCGAGAAGGTTTCCTCTTCTGCGTTTCACCGTTCCCGATTTCGCCCCGTTTTATACTATACTTGTATACCGTACACTGTACACACTACACTAGGCACTAGGCACACACGAAACACGAAAGCTGTCCGTCGCGATGGCAGTGGCGCTCTACGCCGGTCACGTTGCAAACTAGCCGCCTCGATACGCTTGCTTCTCCATTCTCTTTATCCTTTCTCTCACTCACTCTCTTTTGTAGGACTAGGTCGGAAAAATTCATCCTTATCGATCGATGGAAACTATATATGCTATAATTTTTATGATTTCTATATTATCGACAATCGATAAATTTACGTAACATTCGAAAAAAATATTTAAATAAATAAAAATTGTAATTAAAATAATGAATGGTAGTTTATTTTGAAATAATTTATCATAATATTTAGTGATATTGTATCCATTAATTTCATAATGAAAATCTGTACATAAATAGAAAAAGTAGCTTATTACGCATGTATTTACATACATCTTACAGTACTTAATATATTATTTCGTATATATACGTATATATAAAATACATACATCAATATTTATATATAATATATATTTATATTATAGATGTAAGATTAGTTTATATTTTTATTATAAATATAATTAATTAATTACAGTCGGACCTCTTATCTTACGACAAAAAATCCTCTCATGCTACGACCGCGAAAGGGGAATTATACCCCCAATCTCAAATTTTTGTCGTAGGATAAGAGGTCCGACTGTAATATTATAATATTATAATTAATTAATAAATATAATATATCGTTTAAAAAGTTATCTTAACTTTTAAGAATTAAGTGTATAATTGGATAAATGTAAAAATAAAATAAGAGAAAACAGAGATATACAGTCGGACCTCTTATCCTACGACAAAAAAAATCCTCTCATGCTACGACCGCGAAAGGGGAATTATACCCCCACTCTCAAATTTTTGTCGTAGGATCAGAGGTTTAAGGGAAAGATTCCGGACCGAAAATGTCGTAGGATAAGACGTCCGACTGTAGTATTTACAGGAGTTTCATTTTACTGTAAAAATTATTAATGTTTCTGCTTTGGTATTTGAGTATATGCATTTCCCTATTTATGTGTGCTCTAAATCTTCCATCAAGGAAGTGAGAAACGTATTACCGTTGATTAATCTAGTAGTGCCCACGACAAATTCAACATTCACTAAAATTAGATTTACGTTTAACTATGTTTTTATTATGTTTGTTTATATTTAAACGAATAAACACATCGTAATCTCACAAAATACTCACAGTCTTCTTGTTGCGATAGAAAGCGAAGAGCAGATATCTCGGCAAAAGTACATCCTCCGATAAAAAATACCATAATTAATTTTGGCGGTTCAGAACTAGAATCTTCGCTAGTAATAGAATTTCCTGAAATAAAGATTTATTATAGCTTAGACGTACACTTAAAACAAATATAATGTATAATAAAAAAGTATATCAGAATAAAAAACTTACGTTTCGCTGAGGCTGTATTGTATGGAACACTGTTTACTGTAGGACCTGGCAGTAATCCCATCACATCGTTTAATCCTTGCCAACCATTTGGTTGTACTAGTTGTTCCACCAGTCTCACACTCAGCGGTGCGTATATTGAATGTACATAACTGATATCTTTTGGTGTTATTTCACTTTCGTCTTCCACTGTGAGTCTTAATGCTTTCCTCAAAACTGCATACTGTCGTACTGATTGTTGCTGTTTTAGCAATCCAGCCTTCTCTAAATTTAATATAGTTGGCAAATGTTGAAATCCATAAGTGTGAATTATTTCTCTTTTATAATAATCTAAGAGTTTTGGCTTTAATCCAGAGTTTGTCAATGATTGGATGCAAAGAAGACGTAAAACTTTGAGTAAGGGTTGTTGTTGTGCTATCATATCTTCAATGTATGCATTTGGTTTGTCAGTGTCAATACAATTTAACAATTCTTGTTCAACTTGCAATGATTCTAAAAAGTTGCTTGAGTCGGTAACTTCTTTTATCATCTCTGCGATTGTAGTATCTAATTAAAAAAAAAAAAAAAATAAATAAAAAGATGGTAAATATATTATTAAAATAGGAGCAAAAAACATATATAAAAAAAATCATAGAAATGGTTCAATATGTGGATTATTTACGCCTTGCTAAAGATTGTTTTGTTGCTAACATATGTGGCAACCTTGCAACAAATTGTTTGATTTCTTGCACACTCTTATCTCCATGTCTTTCGTCGAACTGAGAGGAAATTACTTTAGCTTTCTTACTAAGAACTGGACCGACACCATTGAAATTCTTATCTCTGCAAGAATAAAGATTATAAGATTATAAGATTATAAGCTATATAAAAAATATAGAACTATATAGAAAAACAGATAAAATTACATACCTAATCTCAGCAAAAAGTTCTTCTCCTGAATTTAATATGATTTGTTCTTTTTCATTTAAAGATATTGCTGTAGGAGAGTCTTCAGAATCATGAAACTTTTTTGCTGGTAATTGTACAGTATCTAGAAAAATATTAATTCTTCACTGATATAAATTAACGAATAACATACGTATAAATTGAGGAATAACATTGAAATTAAGTAAATGCCATATTGTAATTGCAAATATATATAAAACTGGTATGAAATTGATACTTTACTACACTTTATCCCAAATATTTCATCAATTAGACCTTCATAAGTTAATTGCGTAACTAGGAGTGAAAGTAAATCTACAGATCGATCCAATAATAATAAATGTTCAATAGTAACAGATGAAGCAGAAATTGCTTTATTATCTTCTTCTTCTCTGTTTAATCTCTCTAATAATTCCCACACTTTACTAGCAGCTGGTCCTCTTCCTGTTACTTTTGAGATTTTTCCATATAATTTCTGTAGACCTTGTATAGCTTGCGCAACTTGATACAAACAAGTGGGATCACTTTCCAAGTGAAATTCTTTAAAGGATCCACTTAATTCCATCGATAGTAAATCATTATCAAATGGAAAAAGATCACATTTAAATTCCTCTATCAATGTAAAACTACCAAAGACACCACGATTTTGAAGCTTCTTCTGACAAAGTAGACTCTTGCGTGGCACAAAGAATAAATGAAATTCTTTACGTGGCCTTTTATCCTCTTCACTGTAATTAATGTTATAGCCTATTATTATAATGCAATTAATATTACAGCAAATTATAGTAAGATATTATATAATAATTTGTACTAAAACTAAGATCAATAAAACTTAAGATTAATAAAAAAATAAAACTTTTTCCGCCTATGTCTCTTTGGGGGGATAAAGAGGGGTTTGTAAAATTCTCAAAAATGAGAATTGAAAATACAATTAGATCTTGGTAAATACACCAAGATAAATATGTGCCTTGTATATTTATCAATTTCACAGAAAAATTATTTTTGAAATCGATGCACTACCATCCGCGTTCGGCTCTATTGTTAGTCACTTTTGAAGTTTTGTGTTTATAAACATTAAAAGCCTTATTTCTCAAGTAATTTTGTAAAAAAATAAAAGTTACAATGTTATATGTATGTAACAACTGTATATCAACAACTTTTATTATTTAATATTTATATATATATATATATATATATATATATATATATATACTAAATAATAATTTTAAAACTTCTTTCACAATATAGTTGTAGTTTGCTTTAAACTTGTTAAAACAATTATATTCTAATAATAATATATTATATATTTACCCATGAACATTTTCAGCAATCAAGTCCATAAGCTCTAACTGTGGTCTCGAGATAAATATAATATTAACAATATTAGGCGGTATTGTTAAAGTTCCACCGTACAATGGATACATTTTCACGACACCATACTCTTCCAGTAAATTATATTTTGCGACAAGACCGATTGGTCCAGCCAATGATTGATCCCATATAATAGCCTAGACAAAACACAATTAAAAGCTAAATAATATATTAAATAAATATATTTGTAATCGATATTTCTTTTTATCTTCAACGAGATTAGGTTAAAGTTAATGTTACTGTAATACCTTCGGGCCATCGCACTTTTCCAACAAGCAAAGCAATCGCTTTCTCGATTGCTCCTGTATGAGTCTGACATTTAATCTGCCTCCTGTCAAATATGCCGATGACATAATTATATTGTTTACAAAATATTAGCTACATGCGACATTATACAGAAATCGTCCTCTCTCTCTCTATCTGTGACATAACCTACCGCCGACAATAGCTGATTGTTAACCGCTATATATTTACCATTGAATTAAGCTGTGGAAGATAGCCAATCAAAGTTAAGGGTCGAGAGGATCCACGGTGGAGACCTCATGCGGAGACTTCGGAACTACAAATACCGATCTACACGACTACAAATAGTTACCGAACTACAAATAGTTGACCAATCACAGTTGACTTTAGAGAAGAATAATCGAATATGATTGGGCAACTCTTCCGACATCCGACTTACGATAGCTATTGTGGAATCACCCTAATAGCGTCTCTCCGAACGCGTCTTTAGTACGCGTATCAAATGCTCGGTGTAAACAAGGCCTTTATGTCTACTGGCCGGAGGCCGGAGTCCGGATTTCGGATACTAACCAATATTGACTAATATTGATAGTTTTTGTTTTACGTTTTTGTAAACGAATTACAACTAGCTTCGAGATGATTAATACATTCCGTCTGATATCTCGGCAAAATCTTCATCAATTTCGTCAATTTCATAAATGGTAAGATTGGGATGTTTCGAAAACGTGTGTATATAACTATACAAATGAACATGGTTATATAACCTCATTTGTATCGCGTGATTTTATTTCAACTCGGAAATTATTAAAATATATATAATTTTTTTTGGTAAAGATTAGTAAACAATAATTTGATTTCATAAAATTATAAGAAAAGTCTAGTAGTAAATGTGTCAGATTTTCTCAAGTTGGAAGCACTTCAAAAAAATAATTATTTCAATAATACATTTGTCATATTTATCCATCATGTGTGTGTTTAGCATTATTCAACGAATGGAATCGAGTGCTGCGGTGGCGACAGAAACTGCATCACAACCACCACCACCTCCATCAGGTGTCGACAAACCAGTGAACCCAAAAATCGACAAAATAGCTAACGACATAAGCGCTCTTAATCTCGTAGAAGTAGCACAGCTCAGTGATTTGTTAAAGAAACGACTAAATCTGCCAGATGCACCTATCGTACCCATGGGAGGATTTGCTGCTATGTCTCAGACTGAGGTAACTTGTATTATCATAATGTTATATGCATACATACATACATACATACATACATACATACATACATACATACATACATACATACATACATACATACATACATACATACATATATATATATATATATATATATATATATATATATATATATACACACAAGCTCCATTTTATAGAATATAACTTTTTTTGCAAGAATATTAAGTTCTTATTATATTTAATTAAATTTGGATTTGCTGCTATGCTTCAGACTGAGGTAATTTTTATTATATATAATTAAATTAAAAGAAAATAGAATTATATCAACTTTTGATCATTAGTAAGGTTTTTAGAGTTTTTTAAGACAATTATTTTTCCTGTTTAGGAGGAGGAAGAACAAATACAAAAACGAGTACAAACATCGTTTACTGTTAAAATGACAGGATTTGATGACAAACAGAAGGTAGCTCTAATAAAGGAAATAAAAAGCCTGCTACCCGATACAAATCTTGTTCAGGTATTAAGTTATCAACTTTTTAAATATTAAATGTTGTATTATTGAAAATTAATTGTTTTATTCTATATAAAAATAGGCAAAAAAGTTTGTTGAAAGTGCACCTACGATAGTGAAGGCAGATTTAGCAAAAGATGAAGCAGAAAAATTGAGAGATTCTCTGACAAAGGTTGGTGCTAAAATCGAGATCATATAAATCCATATGTGTAATTACATATATTGTTATGTGTAATGTATCTATAATGTAAAGTAAAATACAGTAAAAATTTACATCCATTTATATAGCGATGCTTTCGACTACTATATTGCATAAAATTGTATAGTATTCCATTTTTGTTATCACACTTTTGTAAAATGTTAACATTTAACAAATTTAATTATTTCAATATATATATATATATATATATATATATATATATATATTGTATAATACATTTTTTTAGAAGGATCAAATTATCTCACAAAATCGTATAACAATATCTTTTCTTTCGATTAATGAAGAATATTTCTAAAGGATTTGTAAATCTAAAAAAAAACAAATATAATTTACTAATAATATATACATTGTTTTCTTGTAAAATTTAATAAAGATGTTAGGGAAATATGTACTTATTTAAATATACATATAAACAGAGTCCAGTAAAGATTGAACCAATGCTATATATATATATATATGCGTATACACACAATTATTTTAAAATCCCATTTCCACAAAGTTATAAAAAATTATTTTAATTTTCTTACAAATTACCATCTTTTTTAATTGCTCATGATGATTGGATATATGAACATGTATATATATATATATGTGTGTGCAAATAAATTAGAGTATTAAAGTAATTTTATGTTGAATCTTTTTGAAAGTTACTGGATTCTTTCATTTTCACTCTTATCAATTTTGAAAGAGATAATCTGTATCACGAGTACAGATTTCGCGGAGTAAATATATATACTGATAGAATAACTAAGAATAGGATAACTTATTTAAAAAAATTGACAAAAATTGATGGATGATGTGATTTAAAACATTCTTTGAAATATGATTCAATTTATACCGCAATTATATTCAATAAAAAAGATTAAAAGATTTATTAGCAACTTAAATATTCAAAACATTCTAATACACGATAACATATAATCGAACAAGTATTCCAAAGTACTTGCGAATTGAACGAATGGCGCTGCGACGGCCATATTGATAAAATAAAAGTGTCGTCCTATATGGTCATTGGGCCCCGTTCTTTCTCATGTCCGCAATCTTCTCATTTAACGTTTAAATATAACACAAAAATTTAATATAAATTCACGCTCTAAAGAACGAGGTTTCCATATATTTTCTTATAGAAAGTTTTGACAAGAGTAGTCACTATAAATACGAGGTTGATCGATCGTCGACGACCGAGCCCACGTCGATGACGCTACTGTTAGCCACGACTATTGCCACGATGGCCGAGGAGGCTGATACAAACGATAACGCGGCGATGGAAAGTATAGCGCAAAACATACTAGAGGTGCGTATAACTTGGTAATGATTAACGGGCAACCTCGGATGAGCCAGGGAATAATCACCGATGTAGGTGATCGCGAATGGCATGCACGATGAGCGGCGACCAGAGGTTATAACTCAGAATGCCGTTTCTCTTTCAATTTTGACAGGTCAGTACCGGAGGTGTTGGCCCGTCATCCGCGGCCAACGAGGTGGGCGCGTTACACTTTCAGGCGTCGCAGGTGATCGCGCGACTCGAGCAAGCGGTGGAGCAAGAGGCCGACGGCCACGGTGGCATCACGTGGAACAATCCCTCAGGATTTCTGTCGCAACCTAAGAAACCGGACGAGATATTAGTATTGATACAGGTGAGTGAATGAGAGTGTGTGTGTGTGTGTGTATATGTGTGTAGTGTTCGCTAGCAAAATAGACGCGCGCGATTGGCCGTTTCGATAGCGCGATAACTTCGATGATTGCTTATCACGTGGCGGAATGTTTTGTGCTACGTTCTGTCATATTGCACGCTGCAACGATGCAGTGAATTTCTAACAGAATAAATAAATTTGAATTCACGATTTAAAAAAAGGTGCATACTTTAAAAAAATTTTTTTTTCAGTAAAATCTTGATATCTTTTTAAAAAACAAATGTTATTCTCTATATTATTAGGCTAATAGGCGTAATTTTTTGCATTATTTTCTTTTGATTGTCATGTGTGTGTGTATTTTATATTTTATTAGATTTCGTATTATATATTTTTATTGCATTTTATGTCATATAAAATAAACATAAGGAATATAATAAAATATATATTTACAATTGAAAAGATATAATAAACATGTAATTTAATTTTTTCTGTGACTGTAAAGTTAGAACATATCACTGATAATAACACAGGAACAACAAAATTTTTTTTAAATCAACTGGAATCAGAGTGTTTCTTATAGATTTTGGATTGTTGAATCCAAATTTGTAAATCGTTTTATTTCATTACGTTTAATTTTTTAGATAATCGAGAAAAGGTGTGGAAAATTTGTGGAAAAAAAAAACATTTGAAGAAAGAGCAAAAGTATAAGTATCACACTAAAATGTGTTTGCACAGAACTGATTTAATTAGAGTTTGGTTAAATAAAGTTAAACAAAGTGCAATTAATGAAGAAATTTATTTTAAATATGGATTAGAAATTTGAGAAGTTGATTTCTAATCTTTTTGAAACTTATACTATAGTAGCACCAGTCCACTCCATGTCCAATTCTGTGTATAACTTATTTAACTTACTTGCATACACCTTACTTTAACTTGTTTAACTAATCTTTCAAAAGTAACAATTGAAATTCATTTACTTATGAGACTTAAAACTTAAAAGACCTTCTATAACTTATGCAAATTGTTTGATTGTTTTTTCCTTTACATCGATTTGTTTTACATCATAGGCTAATAACATATAATTAAAGGTAGGTAAAATTTCTTTTTGATCACACTTTATTTAACTTATCAATAACTAATTAAATCAGTTCTGAAATGTATTTTGATTTCATATTTACTTTTGTTTTTTCTTCAAATTTGTTGTGTTTTTTTCAATTTTCATTGATTTTATGCTTCCTTTCTTGATTATTTAAAAAACTAGACGTGATGTAGTAAAGAAACGAATTACAAATTTAGATCCAGCAAAAATCTATAAGAATTACTCTGTCCTAATTAATTAAAAAAATTGTGTGGTCCTGTGTAATTAATATTTGACATATCGTGGGAAAATAAAAATGCTCGATTTCATTAGAAAATTTTTGTTCTACAGGATTTGGTAGTTCACGAAGACGCGCCGCAACCAGCTGAGGCAGAATCTGCGGACGTGCCGATCAGTCAGATTACGGCTCTGCCAACTCTAACCGAGGCAGTGAAATTGGCCTTAGTCACGCACACCGTTTCAGCTTACGCGGTAGCGTTACCAAAGTTACACGCGCAAAAGCTCGCTGGTCGTCTCGCAGCCGACACAACGAGATGGCTCAGTCACATCTTCCGTTTCGTCGATTGTGCGTCCTCCTTCCACGAGGATCACTTGGAGGGATTGGTTAGGGTGACGCGGCTCGCTCTACATCGAAAATATCCTCGATACATGGAGGAAGGCTTTACTGCACTCGTGTCTCAGACTCCTTTAATTTACAGTTCTGTCGCTGCACCCTTAGGCGTCGTTCAACATTTGTGCCGACAGGTGATATTCCTCGATTCTTTTTTCGGCGATAATATATATATATATATATATATATATACACAGCCAAAATTATTTTTTCTTATTTCTTAATATATGTGTCAAAATACGACGGCTATTCGGAAATCAATCTCCGGTAGGCTTGTAAAATAAAACAAAAAACAGGAGAAAAAAAATATATATCGTAAAAGAGTTTGAAGATCACTGATTAAAACTATGTAACATATTAAAGATCTGTTATGTTTCCGCAGCTCTCTCTGCCGCTTCATTGCATAAGACCAATCCCACATAACACCATGTTTGGCTCGAGGCATACTATGGACATTTCGGCATTGGAACGACGCTTAGCGGAAGATACACAATCAAACAACGTGACACCGTTGTTGGTATTGGCTGAAGCCGGTTCGGTATTAACGGGTCATTGCGACAATATTACGCGATTACGAGCGATATGCGACAAATACAATGTCTGGCTACATCTCCGAGGACATTCACTGGCTGCGCTCGCGTTAAATAACTCGACAAAAGATTTGGTAACTGTTTGCGTAGTATGCTATTAACAAAATTTAATAATAAAGCTCTTTTTATCATCAAATATCTTCGAACTTTTTTTTATTATTAACTTAACTTTTTTATTTATTTTTTTATGTTGCAGCCATCAAAGATAGCGGACAGCATTACATTACCACTTGGCACATGGCTAGGTATACCTTCACTACCAGTAGTTGTATCCTTTTATGATGTCTTTTGATATCTTTAAGAAATGATCAAATAATAAATAATAATAATTAATAGTATTTAAAACTGAATTAAAATGTTAAAATATTTTGAAGGTTCTAAAGAATTAACTTTTGCAGTCTTTATATTCTTTTATACAGTCGTTATGATTTATTTATTACTTTCTTTTATGACATTCCTTTACATATATTATTGTCAATCAATTATTGCTTTGATTTTCTTTAATATTCACTTATAGACATTGTATAGATTAGCAGATATTAAAGGAGGAAGGCCTACTCCGAGAGACACTACTCTGTCACTAGTCTCAGGGCTGATGGCAGATTCACTGTCGAGAAGATTGCCAACTTTACCCTTATGGGCCATTTTACAAGCTCTAGGTCGAGACGGAGTATACAACAGATTTAAAAGATGTTTTTTGGCTGTGGAAGAGTTGTACAATAAGATTAAAGAGTTCTCTTGTATTAGAATATTAGTAAGTTTCTTCTAAAGAATGTACAGAAGGCGTCATGAATGTCTTCTTGTCTGAAGATTGCCGAGTTTAATGACAATTAGTCCAATAGCATCGCGTCTATGTATTGAATTTAGAAGCGGTTATTTTTCGGCAAAAAAGGCATTCATGACATCTGTATTCCTTTCATTGAAAAAAGGAAAGTAAGCGAAATTAAATTTACCGTTCATTCTCTTTCAGAGTCAACCGCCAGGTGGTGAAACGGAGTCTTACACTTTAAGTGAATATCTCTCGAACAATCTTGTAAACAATTTGCAGTTATTTGAAGTTGTAGCGAGCGCGTTAGTTTTCCAATTTGTACCTGCGCACAAGGATCTTCAAACTACGGAGCGTATACTACCCTATTACGACAAATTAAATTCCTGGTTAGGACAGATTCTTCAGAGAGACATTGACAATGTACAAATAGAACTTTGTGATATAGAACAGTGCGGTGTCGCGATTCGTATCTGTCCGTTGGAGAATCCCGATCAGCCGCCTACGACCGAAGATATAAATAATTTAGTGACCTGTCTTGAACAACAAATAGTAAGAATACTTTGGATTTTGTTGATCTGTATTCCTACCGAACGTAATAATGATAAATGTATTCTCCTTTTTATCATCTCCTTTTAAAGGACTTAACTTAAACTGGCACATTTACGTAATGTTAAAAATACGGTAGGAATACGGTACCAAATGTCTCGAATTAATCATTGATACTAATTGTAAATTAATCAGTAACACCATCGCAATTTCGTTGAATAGGAAATATTACTAGCGACAGTGGAACACAAAGACACCTTCGTACGTTTAGTCTCAGAGAATGATTCTTTACATTTAGTGGAAATGCCGGGTTGGGCGGGTTTGGGAGGTGTACGTTACGCTCCGCCTACTTGGATTCACGTTATGACTGATCAGGCAAGGGAAGAATTGAACAAACTTAATACGCAATTGGTCGAAACGCTACGTAGCACGGACGCCGCATTTTCCCTCGGAGAAGGCGCAGACGGCTTGGCTTGCGTTAGATTTGGCATGGTGACGCAAGACACAGGTGAAAAAAAAGCGCGCTATTTTTTTTTAATATCGATGCAATTTCATATACCATATTATCTTTCATCAAAAACGCTATGACATTCTATTTTCAGATGTTGCCGAACTGTTATCCTTAGTCTTGCAAGTTGGCCAGGAGGTTGAAGTCAGTTCTAAAATGATGGACACCATCTCTGAAGTAGTTAAGAGAGGTATCGAGACAGCACAAATCGATCTTGAGAGAGAGAACGCGGAAAAACTATGGCAGGAAGGTATTCTTAGGCATGTCCCCGTGGTAGGAACTTTTGTCAATTGGTGGAGTCCTATTTCAAAGGAAACGGGCGTTCGGGGTCGTAGTCTAAATTTGCAAGCTGGTAATTGTAAATTTTACATGGAGATATTCATATGTAAAAAATTATAAATAATATATATCCTGTATATATCTGTTGAAATAGGTGTTGTCGAGAGTACGGAAAACATTTACAAGTATCACATGCAGCTGCAACCTAATTTCGCACACAGCAACGGTTCCGGTGCCAGAACTCCGCCTCAGCCGCTAGTGCAAACACCAGTCGGTGCTAATAGTCAGAGCCATAGTCGATCGTCCAGTCATTCCAGCCTACAGAGCGGTAAAAGCATGCCTCTGATAAGCAGTGCCAGTTTCCAGCCTCAAGTAAAGGAAGAGTCGGGGCAAGCATTGGAGTCGTAGTAAACATTTTTACCGTTTTATGGTCGTATTTTTATGGTCGAGAGCACATATTGTTCCCAAGTCATCGTTGAACTTGGCTTAAGGGCGATATTATTTTGAATATAAAACGCCAAGATGATTCCCACCTCCAGATGCTCTTTATATCTTATATTATAGCAAAGTATTAGACTGTAATCTGTAAAATTTATTTGCTGGATAAAACAAAGCGCGCGTAACAGTTAAATTTTTCCTTACCGCTAATACTTTTGACCAACTATTTCTCACCTTCTCACTAATATGTCTCCGTAAAATCTTTTTCACAAACTTCACTATTAAATTCACGATTATATTTTCGCTACTAAACAACTTAATCACGGAGTGGTTCATGTACTTACTAGACTGATACGTAGCGATGTTATTTTTATGATAAGTTCACGCATAACAATTTTACACTGTAATGCCTGTTAACGTATCAAACTTGTACGCGTATATTCATTTTGTTGCTTTGGCAATCATTTTCATCTTTATTTTTCTCGTAGCATGTCTTTTTATTCGGCTTCCCAGCAGTCCAGCTACGAAGATGCAGAAACAAACACGAATCTTGATGTATATTGCATACATTAACGGACAGATTCGTAATAATTCCATGAAGAATGCGAATTTCTTTCCACACAATGTGCATTGCAAAAAAGTGCATAGTCTGATACTAGCTTTATGAAACAATAGTTAGAACAAAACTATTTTCTCTTTTAATTAATAGTTTTTTTTTTTTTGCTTTTTCTTATATTTTATTAATATTAATTTACACTTGAGATATATCTGCAGATTTTTTTTTAGAATATGTTGCAATAAAACTATTTATTGTTGAATATAGTAAAGTTTTATGTATAATATTATATATATTAGGCACTTTTTAATTATTATATCCCAAAAGATGCTTATAGTGAATTTTTTTGTTGTCAAAATCATTTAAAAGCTTATTTTTTTACTCGATAATGTTTATTTTCTTTAGAAATCATTAATAATTAATTTCTAAATTGATTTTTCGCATTTGTTAAGTTTCAAATTTTCAAAAGCACGTTGTAATTAAAATAAGAAAGCTTTTTCCTCTTTTTCTCCTCTCTATCTACATTTGTATTTTTTATGAAAGATTATGAAGAATAGGTACTTGTGTATGAAAATATTACAAGAAAAGTGTTCTGAAGGTATTTGAAAGATGTAAGCAATGACTCGCCAAAGAAAAAACTTATATTCCCATCTAAATAAAATAGAAAAAAAAATGATATGTATTATTGCTCTTGTATTATATAATCAGTGATGAAATCAAGATAAAATATTGCAATGATTAATATCAACGAGTAAAATATACCGCGCAATTAGGAGATACGTATTACGTACATATTACGTATATTACGTAAATTGTTGAAAAATATTGAAGATGAAAGAAATCGAGCAGTATATATATTTATGTACCAAAATTGTTGTAATAAAGTATTGCTAATGACTATGAAATATTGCAATATAGAGAATAGAGATTAACCGCCTTTTTTCGCGCTCCACACACACGCGCACACACACAATCTATTTATAAATAATTAATTTTTACGGTTATATAACTTCATATCGCAACGCGATAAATAATTATGGATCTTAGAGTTTTATTTCTCTTTTTATAATATTCATGTTCCGTTACAATAGAAGGAATTAAATCCGGAATATGGCAATTATAGACACAATCATAATATACAAAAGTGGTATCGATTAACGAGCTTCGTTCTGTGTCGTCTTTTACACACATACACACACACATATATATATATATATATATATATGTATGTATATGTATATATATATATATATATATATATATATATATATATATATATATATATATATATATATATATATATATCGTTGAGATAAGTCTCCTTTATATTACATCAAAATCCGCATACTTAATCGCACACATACAAAGACGCAATAGAATATTATAACTTATTTAAGTTTCTGGAGTAGTCGAGTAGCCTCTACGTATTTTATAAACCAATCTCTTTCGCGTAGTGAGAGAAATATGCGTAAAAAAAAAATATATATATACATATATATTACTTACACTTTTGCTATAATAGATATAGCAAGAAAATTGCATTGGAAATGGAACGCAAGTTGAAAAAAATATTGAAAGGAAGATATATCGATGGATATTATTAAATATGTGACAGAAATAAACATCCCATCTCGTCTATTATATATATATATATATATATATATATATATATATATATATATATATATATATATATATATTTTACCGAACACGTGTAAAAGATTACGTACTTATATAATATACGAATATAAAGAAAAGAAAACATTAGAGCCCTGGATCCTTCGGTATATATCCAGTATCAGTCTTAAAAGGGTGCACAAAAGCTTAGGTCTCTCATTTTCCTTGTCTGTCACGCGTATCCATATCTGTATCCAATTCGATTCTCCGTAATTCTCTTTTTGATTTTCGTTTATTAACTACCTTTTTTTTTTAATTTGCGATGTGAAAAATTGCCGTAGGCCAAGAAAATTGATTCAAAACCGAGTTATTTAATGTATTATTATACATCGTACCACTTCCATTATCTTTGAAAGTAACGAGGTTTCAATCTCTCTTTCTCTTTCTCTCTCTCTCTCTCTCTCATACATATATATATGTATAATAGATAAATGCACATACATATTCTCTTTCTTTCAATCATTCTGCCTCCCTTTCTATTTTATTCATATTCGTTTCACAGATGCTCTCGCCTTTTACCACACACGCCATTATGTATTTGTCATATAAAAATCATGAGAAACTTAAATAATACATCTTTCACTCATTAAAAACTCTGGTTCATAACTTTGTGCTTTTCAGATTCTCGTTTCAACTACAGAAATTGAAAGATTATATAATAAAGGAGAATTTCATTAACAATTGTCTAGATTAATTCGTTAAGAGATGTTTATAACAACTGTTTCCTGTTCTAGAGATTATTTTGGAATATATGTTAAACGGGGTCGCGTATAAACTAGTCTCTTTTTAATTATTTATCGCCCTGAAATACAATTGAGCGCGATCAAATATTTGTTTGCAGAAAAAATATTCAAGTATGCATTTTTGACTGACTGACTTTGTCAAGCAATCGCTCGACATTTTTTTCCATCTGAATACATTGATCCCGTTTGCGCGCTTTATTGTAAAATCTCAAATCACTACAATTTCTTTTCGTTTCTCTTCGACTATGTAAGATGTCCACCTTCAGTGTTTCATGAACTATTGAAAAAGAAAGAAGAAGAAACAACATCAAGAAAGTGAAAAAAAACATTGATTTGAATCTTTCGTTATTTCTAGTTATAAAAAGAATAAAATTTTGTTTACTGTAAATTGACAACTATTCGGTACAAAATAAAACAAATGAATAAAAGATGTACATCTTTGCTTACATTTCGTTAAAACACTGAAGTTGGATCATGCTTATATTCTCTCTCAATAAGTATTTTTTTTTTATCTAGAACATGTATTGGGGCAATCACGCAAATATATATGCAGGATGAGAAAAAGGTATGGAAACCTTGAAAAATCTCGTAAAATATAAGTTTTACAGAAAAAGAATCCAAGACTTCTAAAAATCTTGCGATCGAGGAAGGATCCGGTCATCTAAGACAAGATCTATTCATTTTTTTTCATTTATTTCATATTTTATATTAAAAAGTATCATAACAAACTTTAAAATGTCTCAGGAAATTTAAAAATTAAATTTTGATTAAAACCGAAAAAAATTTTATTATAGTATTTGAAAAGTTCTCGAGGTAAACTAGAAGAATATCCAATTAAAAATAGGGTGTTCCATTTAAGAAATTGAAAGTGACCTTTTCACGTGACCAAGCGACTATTCAAAGTCAAATCAATCAACACCATCTTATGTCCCTTCGAAACCATAACATTTGTCTAAAATATTTTTCTATAAAACTTATATTTTTCAAGATTTTTTAAGGTTTCTATACTTTTACCTCTCACCCTGTATATATACATATATATACATATATATGTATTAATAGTAACGATACAAATATCTGAGAAAAAAGAGCAGTTCTTTTTAAGTTTTTTTTCTGGTTTAAATTGAGCCGTGCTAAAAATTTGGCAAGAGATCTTTTCATCTGTTATCGAATGTACTCAATTTACTGACTAGGATACTTTTCCATCTATCTTTCTCTCTCTCTCTCTCTCACATTCTTTCTCTCTCTCTCTCTCTCTCTCTCTCTCTCTCTCTCTCTCTCTTTCTACATATATATATTTATATGTATATAAAATGAACAAAGCATATTTGTTCATCTCGTATTACACGGTTGGTATACCACGTGTGCGCGTGTACACATTTAATATTTATCTCGTCGAAATTTAAATTAGCGCATTTAACTAAACTATATGCTACTATTTTATATGAGCTATCGCGCTCTGTAATAAATATTACAATTATTTACATTGGATTAAGTTTCTCTTGCTACTCACGCTCCTTTTAATTCTTGGTGTGTACTGCAATTATAATATAATTATTATTCGACTAAACACAAGTTCCTAAGAAAATTCTGGAAAGTGGTTTTGCGATAAATGCACGCGTTACATTGGAATGGCACGATTTTCCTTCCCGCATCCCGAAATCGTAGTCAAACTGTCAATCAAAGTGGCAAAATGCTTCCACAAAGCAATATTTTCGTATAACATCTAGATTCGATTTATCACACTGTTTACATTTATTCGATAATCTTAACTGTTACTGTTTATATACAGATTTACTGAATTATATGCGGATGCTGGTATAAAGTCATTTGTAATTGTTGAAAATCCATCGATTCTTACAAATTTCTAAATAGTGTCAATTAGAGATGTACCGAATACACTACAGTTTCAGGTACCCGCGGCAAAGAGTTTGAACAAATTGCCAACCGGATGCTCTGATAATCGTAAACATTCGTCTGATTATTCAGGCACAAAATTATTCTTTGATACTTGTCAGATCTAATTATTTGCGATTATAATATCTAGCAAGCGGGAAATAATTGCTGAAAGTTACATTAAAATTTTTAGAAGTTCTCAACCTTTTCATGTAAATGCTTTTCATCATTGTCACGAAACGTTTACGTGACTCTTCATTATTTTCATTGGTGTTAAAATAATTATTTGATGCATTCGTCTATTTGACGAATATCAAATAATCGTTAGATTATTATATACTCGGTATATCTCTGGTGTTACAGAATGTCTCTCAGGAAGACTGCACTCCGCAGAAAATTCATTCTCTATCCTTACAAAGTGTAGTGTAAGATTCAATTTTAGATCCATTTCTTCCACTGCCTTTAGAAAAGAGTAATGTAGTACTTTAAACAAGTACGACTTGTGTGGAAGTAGATTTCCCAAATATTTTTTATCGAAAAAATCGGACACCCAGGCGCGTGTTTTAGCTTTTTCTTTCGCACGTGAAAATTTGAAAACACATAACATCTGTGCTACCATCTTGTTTGTACTTAAAAAATATATTCGCCTAAGTATTGGCAGTATTTCGAGCGTAGTCAATCGAATTCTGCCAAACGTGTCTCGTAAAAATCACGAGACATTCGTGCGGTAACTAGAGATGTATGTGTATACGCGTTCACACACATATAAAGTGTATTGCATATTTTTCACAGAAAAATTCAACGCAGAGTCCATTGGTGATAAAATGTAAAAAGTATATATAAAAACCTCGACATCTCTCTCTCTCTCTCTCTCTCTCTCTCTCTCTCTCTCTCTCTCTCTCTCTCTCTCTCTCTCTTTTCTTCCTTCATTGTATATTTTGGTATTCCCTTCAGGACATTCAACGATATTTAACTTTCCTTAAGTTAAATATTGTACGCGAAATTAACAGCTAATTTAGAATGAACAAGAGAATAGTGTCTCTGTAAATGATGTCAATTTAAATATGTGAAAATCTTTGTGCTTATTCGTTGAGATGTAACTTTCCGATCAACCAACCAAGCAATAAATACGTACGTCATTGCTTTAAGTACCTATTCCTCTCTGGATACTTCGCGTACGCTCAAGAACGCGGTAACAAAGAGAGAGGCTAACATAGAAGGACATACCACAATCACTGTACATGATATACAAGTACAAAATCTCGGATATAAAGTCTCACACAAGTTTCTAAGTTCTCTAAGAATTTTTCGTCCTCTCCCCCTCATCCCTTCGTTCTCTCACTTTTATCTTTCCGCAGGATCCCCGAAATTGGTTTGCCTTTCTTTTTCTCTTAAATAGGAACTCCGAATCGCACGATTTGAACTTTATCGAAGAACAAAACTCTTTTCCGTTTTTCGGTAAAATGATACAATAGTTCAAAAATACGTTTCATCGAATGCGACATCGTTTCTCTCTTTATCACGATTAGAGTTCCGTTACAGCATACAGATTAGGATCGCTACCCTGTACCTGACTCAGCGTGGCCACCGTCGGCTTTTCTTGCCTCCCCTGCGCTCGATTATACGTACCGTACATATTCGGCACCGTGTTATTCTGCGTCGCGGTACCGTTGAACTGACTGCGCGAGAAATTTCTATCCAAAGTTCTGACCTGATCCTGCATCTGATCCTGGATACGAATGTTAGGCGCCTTGTTTCGTACCAACGATCGAAATTGATTCATGTTAGTCTGCGAACGCGACTCAAACTCCCACGTGGGCTGCTGCTGACTCGCGGGATTCGGCGGGAGCGGTCGATTTTGATTCCAGGCCGGAGTGGGACCCCTCTTCAGATTGGCCAGATTCTTCGGATCCAGCGTTTGCGTCTTTCGAGAGTCTTGGAAAGTAGCAAGATGCGCGGGTCCGTGTGAATTGTGAGACAGGGTACCGGTGAAGGACGCCACGCTGGGCGTCCAAGGTGGTTCTCTACCTGTATAACATAGAATGTTATATTCCCATTTCAATTTTAAGAACTAGGAAAAATGATGCGCAAAAGAAAAATCTCGTCGTTTCGTTTTAAATCCGCCGAAAATGCAAATGTTACAATATAAATAGTTTACATATTAAGTTTAGAGAGCGTTTTTCTTTTATATTTACCGGGCCCTGCGGGGGCGTGCCCTCAGTAGAAGTCGCTGGATTCTAGTGTCTTGCACTGTTTGCTCAAAGTCGCGTACTGGCCAGGTTGATCTCCGAGTCCAGAACGGTGCTCAGCTCGTCCACCCGTTGATTGCTGATTATGCTGAGACGATTTATGATCCCCGCCTGTTCCGCTCCCGTTAACACCCCCACCTCTGTAAATGGCGAGGAAGAACGAACCAAGTTGCAGCATTATCTTTGTTTAACATAATGACCGTTGAGCTTATCTAAACATAAATTCAAATTCAATCACGCCTGCAAAACCGTCTATACATTATGTTTAAGAGTTGATAAGAGATTAGGATTACAAAGCGCGCTATACTAATTTTGTAACGATGTTACAAAAAAATCAAAAGTGTTTGCTAAAAAAATTATTAAATCTGTTCCTAAATATGCTATGTCTCGCGCAAAAAACACTGAATATTTAAATAATTAAAACATCAAATATAAAATCAAGACAATTAATCATATGATGCAATTATTACACTTTATCTCAGGTATATTTGTTAAAAGCACGTACTAATATAAAAATGTCGATATAAAGTTTTTTAATAATGATAAAATTATATATGATTGAAGCAACATCCAAAGGAGACGCACTGAACCTAATATGATATTTTAACGTGATATTCATCGATCTTTTAATTTAATTAGCTAAACAAATTAAAGAGAATAAACTGAAAATCTCATGCACAAACTTTAGCATGCTCTCGTGCAGTTGACGTGCTCGAGCAGTCGCAGTAGCGTAGGACGGTGGGGGCGGCGTTAGCAAGAGAGGCTGCTTAATCGTATTATGAGTGCCAAGAGCATTCGAATTAAGCGTAGGGGCTGTAGGCGGGTACGACCCTTGGCCTCGAAGGGTTCGCGCTGCTATCGCTTGCGAGGCTGCCGATGGTGGTAAGTAAGGATCTTGCTCATCTACTTGATGGTAATCCCTTCTGGAACAAGCGTATTACTGATTACGCTTTGTTTAATCTTATTCAGCAGATACCACAAGACAACTCTTAAAGTAGAGTGTGAACGATCCCGTAGTACCTGCTGAGGCGTGAAAGATAAAAATTCTTTGCTGTAACTTTAATAATAAAATATATAATGATATTCGCAGGTATAAATTCTCATAAATATCAATACGATTACCGTTTTCTTATATATATCCATGTATGCGAGTCCACCCAAACCAGTACAGTGAACAAGAGACCTGCGGCTAAACTGGCTATTAGCATAAAGCTCAATCCGTACCTAAAACATATCGCAGAATTGTAAGAAAAAGTTTACATATTTACACTCAGCTTATAAAACCCATTTAAAATATTAACTTACAATCCCAAGTGACATAAACTCTTAGCGGCATGAACGTATTGCTTGTGCAGAGGTTTACAGTCGAGTAATGTGGCCAAGCCCGACACCAGTCGGTCTACGTTATTAACATCCGTGGACAAGCTACTGAGCTTCGGTTGGAGCTGTTGATCTTTAAACAGTTCTATCGCTAGTCGAGTAACGCTGTTCAGATTGTGCCTCATGTTGTCCACTGCGCGTTGCGCGTCTCGCAATCTCTGTGTGAATGGATTACTGCGCGTGTTCTCGCAATGCGTGTAATACGAGAGTACTTCAGAGGCTAAAGTCGACGGTACAGCTCTGCTTAAATAACCGTCGGGCGATACGCAGAGATCACCTAGTGCTACAGAAGTGGCCAGATATAAGGACGCCATGAGCCAAGAGACGATTACCGCAAACAAGCCGAATACTGAGAATCTGAAAGAAAATTCTGTCAGAATGACTTCGTTTTGACTTCACATTTGTAAGGTTTATAGAAAACGTAATCTTTCTGTAATTTATCAATATAATTAAGAGTAAAATATTTAAATATTTAGTTCAAGAACGAGATTAAAAAAACGTACGTTATGAGGACGCATCTAGAATGTCGTGCAACACCGACCAGCAGAACCACACAAAGAACAAGTAGAGCGCTCAAGACTGCCATAGTGATAGGCCATCTTAATTGCTCGATTTTCTCGCCCATTCCGATGGCGCCAGCGAGACTGATACCGCTTAAAGGCTTTCGTATCTCGAAACTCCGATTTACGGCGATGCTCGTGTTTTGCTTCATACCGTTAAGTGCCACCAACAGCCAGCCTAACATAGTTTTATTGCTGACCGGAGCGTCGAATTCGTCACCCAGGGCGGTCAATTGGAGTTGCACTTTTTTCTTTAAAGTCGCTTCTATAGTGTCAGTCTGCAGAGAAATGTATAATTATGACACAGCTCGGATCCTTAAAGTTAATTACTTAAACTATACTGATATGAACCAAAATTCTCAGCTTAAATCTACTCAAGAAAATATTCTATTAAATATTGTATTGTACATTTATTGTACATTTTTTAACAAAATAATTTTGTCAAAAAAATATAAATATATATACATATCATAAAATTATTTTTTCATATAAGAATTTAAAATAGCTAATTTTACAATGACTAACTATTCAACATTTACATTTTTATCAAAATGTTTTATTATTGTATTATTATGATAAAAATAAAAATTGTATTATTAGGATAAAACCAAATGTAACTGCACTGCACAAAAATTAAACCTGATTTCTGACGCCCATGAGGATTCCATCGACGTTTTTCGCCGCGGCTACTAGTTGCACTAAACCGTTGTGAACATCGTCGTTGCCATAAAGACCAACAGCAACTGCTCCACTACAGAGCAACGCTAAGATGGCCAAGGAACACTTCAGCGCGGTTATCGACTTCTTGGGGCGCGGCCTCCGGTCGCAGCATCTCGTTACCAAATAAACCAGCAATACCAGCAACGTTAAGATCAGCCAGGCTGCAGGCAGACTTCCTAATATCCCGAGACTCTGAAAAAAATTATATCCAACCATGGCTTTTTCCCTTTTTAATAATCCTGCATATATTTTTTTTTTCATTAAAAAAATCTTTTATCTTTTAATATATATTTTAATTTTCTTCAAATATAGATATTTTTAATATATATAAAATACATGTATGTAATTTTAGATATATAAAAGTTATTCAAAGAATTTTATAAAATGAATAAAAAATTAATTAGTTTAAAATTAAAAAAAAGATTCTCTCTCCCTTTTATATTTTTGGTCTTAAGAAGTTTCGAGTGCATTATCCAAATAAACAACGTCCAAAAAAATTGGAATCACGCCAAGATTTGTTCATTCCGTTACTCAAAGATGCGGCCGCATGCCAATAACGTTATCATCGTCGAGGACTGTATTGTGACACCATACCGGATACACTTTACATATTTATTAGTGCCCAAACTACGCTGTTAGGACCACCTCGTAACTTTTATCGTTCTTTCTTCTTCTTCGGCTCTTCTACTTTTTCAGGATATTTATCTCATTTTTAACTCCGTCGATTTACCCTACTGAAAAGGCATGACGGAAACGTGCGTCGAAATGGAGTTTCAAAGTCGACTCGGGTATCTCATTCCATAAATTCGTTGACTTCGACGGGAAAAACGTGACTGAAAAAAGGGAAGAGAGCAGAAAGAAAGAAAGAAAGAGTGACACGATGGCGGAAACGCCGGATGGTGGAAGGACCGAAAGTAATATAACGGGATATACCGTGGTCCACAACGTGGTCCTGAGCACGTTGGAGAAGGCTCGCTCGTGAGTTGCCCCCGAGGCGCATTATACGAAAGCCTTTGTGCATTGTTTGAGCTTTCCCAGCCATTGTGCTTTCCTACAGTTACATGCAGCCCGGATTCTTTGCGCGTTCACGCTCGCGGCATCCACCTGCCCGTGTCGTGTGTTTGCATCCTTTTTTTTCTTTGCTCACTTCTCCTTTTTTTGCTCCTCTTTTTTTATGTCCTTGCCGTGTTATGTTCGCTGTTATGTTTCGTTGCCGGCTGCCTTCTCGTGGACATGTGAATCATTTCTTTCCTCTTTTTTTTCTTCCCCTTTCAGGTCTTGCGTCGCGCAAAAAAATACGGATCGATACATACGGGCTTTCTTTTCTCGTCTCGTTTCGCTCCTGATGCTTCTTCCCTGAATTTCATCACCCATTTATCGATGTACATACATCAAATCAATATCGCAAATCTACAATCAACTGACTGTAATAATCCATAATGTCCTTCCGTAGTAGGTAAGAGGATACCCCACGGGACAGTCGTGTCGAGAGATTTTGATTTTGCAACACCAATGTATTAGTTTTATTAATAGAAAAAAAAGGATATTTCTCAAACGGGATTCAGTTAATGTAATATCCACTTATGCAAAATGTAAACTCGAATTAAAATGTATTAAAAAATAAATAAATACACTACGCCAAAAAATTAAAGCATTACTTTCTTCTACATATTCTATATATATAAAAAAGGCTAATTTTCAAGTAGTTGCAACTTCCTTAAGAATAATCAGAATAAGATCAATAAAAAAGCGTATTAAAGCTTGAAATTTCTAGTTTCAAAATCTTTAAATGAATTTCAATTTTTTCTATTTGTTACAAAATTACATTGTAAGAAAGCGACGTCCGTCGATTGAACAAATTTTTCAAGAGTTCGTCCTAGAATACCGAATTTAAAAAAATCCTAGTACCATCTCATTAATTGGCTATTAAATAGTAGAGTTTTAGTTTTAACTTCTTTTTTTAACCAATGTTCTATGATTTCTTTTCGCCGAGATATTCATTATTAAAGCAAAATCGAGTATTGACTTTGAACGCTTATAACTAGTGAAAAAACGATAGAAGCATTTTAAAGTGCTAATTTTTCTCTTTAAATTGCTTTTTTAATGATTATTATACGATCATTTTTTCACTAGTTATAAACGTTAAAAGTCAATAACTCGATTTTGCTTTCATAATAAATATCTCGGCAAAAAACATCATAGAACATTAGTTAAAAACAGAAATTAAAGTTAAAACTCTGTTTTTTAACACTCAATTAATGAAATCGTGTTAGGATTTTTTTTTAATTCGGTATTCTCTTAAACAAACTTTTGAAATATTTGTTCAATCAACGGACGTCGCTTTCTTACGATGTAATTTTATAACGAATAAAAAGAATTGAAATTCTCACTTAAAGATTCTAAAACTAGAAACTTCAAGCTTTGAAACGCTTTTTTATTGATCTTATTCCGATTATTTTTAAGGAAATTGCAACTACTTGAAAATTGGCCTTTTTTATATGGAAGAAATTTTAATTTTTTTTTGCATAGTGTGTATAAAATAAGTCAAAATCTGTTAAAAATTGACAACTCGATATTAAAAAGAACATTCAAGATATATGAGCGAAAGGTATTGCATTTCAAATATTTATATCAATTACATGTGTTTGAAGTACATCGGCCGGCGGGATTGAAAATAAATGGATATCCTCAGGAGAACATTTCAACCAGCGTACGTACACATCTCCGATTTGAATAAAATATTTATCTTAAAACTCTCCTGGCATTTCGGGATTCGTACGAAATCCGAATCTTCTCGCCGAGCAATTCGTTTATCGATCCACGCGGGAAAGACTTAAAGGCTTAGGTCGATTAATCGGGGATGCACTTTGTTTTAAATCAACGGAGATCGGTTCGCGCACAAACAGGATGCCAAGGGGAATGCGATAATCGAGGGAATCCAATAATAATAAAATTACGACGAAAAAGAGGTCAAATCGAGAATTTTTATATCCAAGATGTATGTACCTCTAAATAGATTTCCGAGTGCGGATTGAACGTATTATTGACCGAATGTAGAGAGACGTTCAGATGCGGCAGACTGTGAAAGATCCTCGCGTACTGTGGTACCGTGTACTGCTCCGGAAGCTGTTGACCGCCCGCCATTTTGCAGAATCCTTATCTGCCAAAAATCCTTGTCGAAACGTCTCTCCTACTCGTCAAGACATGCTACGCGCGAGCGCTGTAATTAAATAATCAAAGATTAGAATCAAATTAGTAATTTTGAAGTGCGAGCAAAATATTCGGAAAAATCGATATTGTGTAACGAAATGTTATAAAATAGAATATGGATTTTGTGTTAATTTAAATTTTACATTTATACAGTTATATAATATAAATATATGTATATTATATATTATATATTATAAACACACACACAGATATATACACACATATATATGTATATAATACATATTTATATTATGTAGTTATATAAAAATATAACATTTCAATTAACAGAAAATCCACACTCAATATATATATCATAAATATATCATGTATATTATGTATATTAATTTAAATATGTCATCAGATCTTCTAACATTCCATTGAAATAAAAATATCTCATAATTGAGAATAATTTTTTCCCAAACATTGTGACATATATTAATGAAACATGCTTTTGATCATTTTTCATTTAAATTAAAACAAAGAATAATTCAAATGTCAAATCTAACTCTTTGTCAATTTTCAGAGTGATCTTGTGAATAAATTAGAAAATTAATTTGTGAGATAGATAAAAATAGAATGAGCACACGCGTTTAATTTCTTCCATTTCATTTACGTTTCACCCATTAACTTCTCGGAATATTCTTGTAGTTTATCGAAGAAAGTTGCTCACAATTAAATGTCAAATTTTCTAAAAAGCCTCATCGAAAGTTTTAATTCGATTATCGTTTCGTATTAGCATATTGTGCTCCCACGATGCGCTCTTTCTGTTGTGAGTCACGATTCAATCTCGGCTAAATACGTCGACGTCACTCAGTGTCGCAAAACGTTTTACTGTAGTGATTCAACTCTTCCGTAGTGGAATCAACGCGCGCTTAATTAATGAAGTCTGCGCCAGTCAGCTCTCTCCATCTCTCTCGCTTCATTGACATCGCTAAAGCGCGCTGAAAGGATTTCCGAAATGCTTTTTAGTCCTCAAATCTACTGAAATGAATTTAATGGGCTCAAAAACGGCAATGTGTATTATCTTTTAAAAATTTTTGTCAAACTTAAATGTTTGGAAAAAATCTGTGTACGTATGTGTGTGTTTATTATTCTATTATTCTTACATTAAACTAAGAAAATAAATTTGAAATTGTATTAATATATATACTGGAACACAAATTATGATATAAAAATCTGAGAAGATAACATTGCAATTATTTTCTAAATTAATAATCGATTGATCCAGAAGAGTTATTTATATACACATGGAAGTGCATAATTTTTATATATATTCTTTAAAACTTTAAAAATATTTATATTATATATATAAAAAAATTGTATTATTATTTTTTAGTCTTGATAATAAGAAGATTTAAAAATTTAATTTATAGGATAAAAGTTTGAAGTCAAGTTTAAAGGAATATAAAAAAGTCAATAAAATATATAAATATACTTTAAATTGTGTAATTATACATAACTTGTATAATTATACAAATACGTTGATAAATTAATAACGAAAATGTGTAGGTGTGTGCTCATTTTCGTCGATTGAATAAATAAAACACCTACGTATGAGGAAGGCGGAATCTCGATCGGAATGTTCCCGTAATAGAATGTGAGAATTAATTTGCTACATACTATAATAAAAACCTGCTCGAGTGTTACAGTGTTAAATATGATGTATAACGGGGTCTTTCAACCGATTAGCTATATTTTATATACGCCACATTCTATATTGAATCCCCTGCAGACGAGCAACAAATACCTATCTCCGTAATAAATATATCCGCGGATCGATAAAGTGCAATGTACACATACGGTTTATTAACCTACTTTCCTGATTCCATTCTATCCTCGAAGTATACATCATCTACTTTATACAGTACGCTTCTCTCAATATACTCGATACATTCAAACGAAGTAATTCATCGATACATGCTCTTTCATTTCCACGAAGAACCAAAAATAAATTTCCTTATTCTTTAAGGAAGTCTTTTAAGGGGTCATGCTCAGTCAGGAAGCCAGAAAAAAACGTGACTTTTGGGAATTTTTTTTTCAAAAACTGTGAAACTTAAAAAGAAAAGTTTTTATATTCGCGAAGAGAGTAAGTTTTTACAAATTTCATATAATTTTTTTATTAAAAAATATTAATAAATAAAAAAGATATAACAATTCTTTCGAAGGTCCTTTTGAAAAACTTGTTTTAAGGGTGATCACTGCTACTCGGATCCGAATCATCCGAAATAAAAAATTCGCAAAGATTCATTTAATATATTAAATTATCTAGTCCTTGAACGAACAGTTTTTTTTTTTTTTTTTTTCGAAATATTGATTTGAGACAAAATGGCGAACGTCTAAAGTTAAACTTTCGATTTTTGATAAAAAAATCGTTCGTTTTTCGTCAATTAAAAAAAAACTATACATCGAAAGAAAATCCTTCAAGGACTAATTTTTTATATCTAAAATAAGCTTGCATCACGATTCAATGAAAAAAGATCTATCCGCGATTATAAGCGATTAATACAAAAAATTTTTTTTTATTAAATAAACGTAGACGCAATAACGAAATAATCGGCAACTGTGACTTACAGCTTTTGTGATAAATGCAAATAATCGTAAACGATTTGCAAATGAGTCACTATGGAGTATCCCATTACGCAAAAACCACAAGTGATTCCGTCATTCGACAGTGTTCTACTTTATCGAGTTTAATATATAATATCCAACCATAGAATCGAGAATCTTTCATTTTCCATTTTATGGTACCGCCGAAGCGCGAGCGGTTATTCATTTTCGTCCGATAAAAACGGCAATTTTATCGCTATGCCGCGAGAAATCACGAACGTTATTCGCAACAGAGACTCGAATATCCTATATGTATCCATATTTTTACTCACCGTATGCGTATGCTACATGCGTGCGTCAACGTATAAGTCATAGAAAAATAAAGCCATCGCCAATCGCGTTGCGGTTTTAAATGAAGATTATTACGCGATCGTCCACCTGTCTTGTCACGCTAGCTTATGTCGTCAATCTTAGCCTTCTTATTTTAGAAGCGTATTACGCAGTGCATTCGTTTTCAAGCACGGAATAAATTTATTTTATTTTTTAAGCGTGAAAAATTTAAATACTATGCATAAACAGACGGTTATGATTCATGTTATTTTAAGTTAAATTTTTTTTCAATACTCTCCTGCTCGATTTAACATAATTCTAACTACGTATTATTACGTAATTATGCAGTTATCCTAATTATATATTTTAGCATCAGCTCAGTCGACGTATGTATTTTTGGACTTTACTTTGCAAATCAATACCATAAACTTTAAAAGATTCAAACCATAAGAAAAAAGATAAAAACCAATTATTAACTTGCGCGATAATTAAGTCTAATAGAAAATTGAAAGAAGACTTAAAGAAAAGAATTAAAGCATTTGATATTTAAAATAAAATCTATTAATTATTATAGATGGTCTGTAACAATACAGTTTTATATACATTTACTTGAAAATGATTTAAATAAAAATAATTTTCGCAAAAAAGACGATAATTATAATATAATATATATTTTTTAATAATTACATTAATATAATTTTGAGTAATCTCAAATATTTAAAACATATTTCTTTAGTCAGATAAAAAATTGTGAGTCTGGGCAATGAAAAATAAAAATTTACATAATTAAAATCCACAGTTTGACAAATTTCTAGGTATAATATTTTTCTTTAGATTAAAGCAACGAACGGAACCGTTATTATAGGACTACGTTCACGTCGTCTTTTTTGCAGTTTTATTCTTTTCCTTTCTTCTCGGGCTATTCACTATCCTTGTTTCATTTTAAGTATATATATGCATAAAATATAGAGGGTGCATGTAACATGAACAGAGTTACCTAGTAATATCGGATGAAGAAAAGACCGTGCTGTTTTGTCACGAGAGATAAATCTAAAAAAGTTTTTCTGAAGATAATAAAAAGAAGCTGAAATTTTATTATTAGCACTTTTATCATTTATTTCCTTTGTTATATTTTAAGACTTTTTTTATTCAGATACGTAATTTTATAAATCTACGAGGGATTATAAATAATCTTAATGGAAAACACTTGTCTCAATCTACACAATAAATAAGATATGTCAGTTTTTAGTTTCACAGAAGTATCTTAATGAAAAAGTAACTTGGATTAGCCGTATTAAATTTTTATTTTGTGACATTAAAACGGTAATCAATCGTTGCCGACTAAAGCGTAGTATCTCGTGAATCGCGAATTGCGCGCGCAAAAAGTCATCGACCGATCTTTCACAGTCGTTTGGCAACGCGACATGCAACTGTGTGCTCGCGATCGATTGACTATAAACGCGACTATAACGTTGTCCATAAAGCCGTGCGATGACTTCAGAAGGGATTCTCGAGACGAAACGAGAATGTTGTTTACGGTTTTTGCATGCTTGAACGTGTCACTTTGGACAGATCGATTCGTTATACGTGAGACTCGTGCGTTTCGATCACGTGTTGTCTGCGTCTTCTAGTTCTAGATCAAAGCGCGATCGCGAATATCGCACTGAAACGAAAATCTTGTTAAAAATTAATTACGTATTTACTTTTTGAGATAAATGACGTGTATTGATAAGAGCGAAATTTCTAAATTTTGAAACTTTTTACAAAACACACACACATTCACATCGAAATACGTAATACCTTTGATTATACACAAGTATGGACTGCTAGCACTTTCATTTTGCCCGTTAGTGCAAGCGAGAGGTTTTGCATCCAACATAGATTGATTTTCTGCGCCACTATTAAATACTAAAAGCCCAGGAGATTTAAATCACGAGGGCATATTAATTGTAGAAATAGTAATGATACTTTAAATTTTAAATTCTGAAAAATTTATTGGATACGTATGATATTTATTATATTTTTTATATTTTTTATATTTTACAACATTTCTACATATTTATTTTAATTCGCCGTTTTTTCGTTGATATTTTATAACGTTGTAAGCGTTTAATGTTAATAACAGATCTGAAATTTGCGTTAACAGTCCATACTTACATATATAGTCAAAGCGTAATACACTACTACGTAATATATTACGAGACACATTATATCATATTATTTCTCGACATTACAAAGTTAACGATATATAAATTGATGAACCATAAACGTTTTAGGAATAATTTCTTGAATTGTTAAATATGTAAAATGTGTGCATGTGAGACACGACAAATAAATCTTTCCGGATAAGTACCTATATATTGTTCATCGGGCACAGAGGTTTTTTTTCTGAAATTTCTAAAATTTAAAAAACTGATATCGAATATGAAATTAAAAACTATTCTCAAAGTCTAGTTCTATCTGATTAATGTTGGTATATTTTGGTTAGACATTTACTCTGACGATTTAACGCTCCAAAAATTGGAGTTTAAAAGAATAATTTCTCAAAAAAAAACATGCCGAAACACGCACGCATGTGCGTGCGCGTAGTGTCTAATAAATTTTTTCGGGACTTCTGTGAGACTTGTTCGCAGTTAGATCTCATAGTGTATCGCATACACGTGATTTTTCACTTGAATGACGCATTTCTAGATCTCTCGGTGTTTTCGCCCGTCGAACTCAGGTCGGTGCACGCTATCGCACGGTAAAAAGTCATCGACCTATCGTATAATCGCGGTAGCCTGCTCCGTTAACATCCGCCACCTTCGATCATATCGTCGCTTTGTGGTTAAAGTCGTCGTCGTCGTCGTCGTCGTCGTCGTCGTCGTCGTCGTCATCGTCGGCAGGCCGAGGATGACGGTGTTTCTCTTCGTCGCGAAGAAAACGAACGGACCCGTTCGATAATTTCCAACGCGTAGAGAGACGAGTTATCCGCGCGTCTTGTGTGTCAAAACTTTTCTCGCGCGCGAAGGAAAAAAGGCGGTTTGTACTCGGTTTGATGTTGTTTGATCAGCCTCAACGACGATTTTACGAGCGTCCGGCTTTTATGGGATAATCGGCCCACGCTACGCAACATCTGGCGAGATTTCTTTGGTTTCTGGAGAGCCCGCAAGACGAAATCCAGCCCCTATGCACTCCAGTCTCTCATTCTCTTTCTTTCTTTCTCTCTCTCTCTCTCTCGTTCGTTCTCACATACTTACACACGTTCCAGAGTTCATATAATGTATTCTTGCACCCACACACTGTCGCCCCCACCGTGTACCGTGTATCGATCCCCGAGAGTACACGCGAAGACGACAGTGAGCGCCATCAGGCTCCTCTATTTCCTTCCACTCTTTCCCACTGTCTCTCTCTCTCTCTCTCTTTCTCTCCCCCTCTTATGTATGTATATACTTTATGTCACTTCCTCTTTCTCGCGTTCTTGCTTATCTCGAGGATGGAAAGGCGCTGCTTTTATCGAGTACGAGACAACGTACTACGTTACTCCAGAGCACATTACGACGGTATACAGTACGATACAATGTACATAGGGCGAGTCCGCGAAAGCCTGTGTGTCACCGGCGATTATCTCGTATAATAGAAACGCGCGACGCGGTGATTTCTTCTTTCTTATCCGAGATGAGTAATTAATGACGCACGAGTTCCTGCGTTAAGAAAACGAATTCTTACCTCGATTTTTTTTCAGTAACAAGCTCGTACGCTCGCGTACGTAAAACGCGATCAACGACATACACTACACATACACCCGACGAAGGCCCGAGCCCGACTGACGAAGAGGTGGGGCGGCGTCGCGGCCAATCGGTCCCCTCACCTCTCTTCTTTCTCCTCTCTCCTACTCCCTTCCACCAAACCTTCCTGCTGCACTTGCGCGCGATTCCACGAAGGATTTCCGCTTTCCGTTTTCCGCTCCTAGATCCGTTCAGCTTCGCACTTTCGTTTACCTTTTAAAACGAGATACGTATATAGATAAGTTCAGGGAATCGATCATGTAATTTTTTCTTCGTGAAAAATTTCTTTATCCTGATTAATTAATTTTTGAAATTAAATTGGTTAATTTAAAAAAAACCCACTAAAAAAAAGTACAGAAAGATATTGTATACACATTGCAACAATCTTTCACCGCAATATTGCAAATTTATTGCTGCACTATTGCTGTAGGATTGCAGCAACGTTAAAATGTCCGTCTTTAAGAAAATCGCAACGAAATATTATAGCAATATTACAATGTTGCATATAAGAATATTTTTGTTCTTGATAGATAAATATCAGAAGCATATAGACACACAATACGAAAATGTTGAACTTAAACAAATATGTAATTTAATAATTAAAATTTCATATTTAAATACAATTTGTATCTTCATATATAAATAGTTAAATTGAAACTGAATAAGATTGACATACTTGCAAAAGGACTGCTATTTAAAGTTAAACGTTTAATAGAAAAAAAATACAAAGAAGAGAAATATTTCATATTTTTGATCTCATGGTGTTTATTTTCAATTTTTCGTCAAATTATTCACGATTTCTGCCATATCGTCGATAAGATATCAGTGTTGCGGTGTCTTAATTACTTAAGAGTCCCGTTATTTGGTCACAATTAGAACTTTACACTCGCATTAATTAGCATTAAACTTAAAAAGATATTCAAAAAGACAAAGTATACATGTACGCAATGCAGGGTAGATCATCATGATATCTTTCTTTCTTTCTCTTGTAAATGTCTAACAAAATGCAACGCACAACGAGTGACACGAAAGCCATAAATCGGAAATGACAAAGTTACATATCCAACGTGCATAAAGTGGAATGACATTTTTTTCCATATATACATATTCTCTCTACTCTTATTCCAACACAAAAGAGTAAATAATAATATTAATAATATATCGATTCTTTTTCAGTCAAAATTTACCGCAATTTCTAAAATCATTATAATAACGGGTAATAGAATTGCGTGAATCTCACGGCTTACATCGTTGCTAATCATCGTTATATGCATTTCCTACCTGTGCCCATGATACGTGTGACTAGTAATATAAATGTTAATTAATAGAATAATTAAATAACTTAAATATCTTTCACTCTCTCACTCTACACACACACACACACACACACACACACACACACACACACACACACACACACACACACACACACACACACACACACACACACACACACACACACACACACACACACACACACACACACACACACACACACACACACACACACACACACACACACACACACACACACACACACACACACACACACACACACACACACACACACACACACACACACACACACACACACACACACACACACACACACACACACACACACACACACACACACACACGCACGCACGCACGCACGCACGCACGCACGCACGCACGCACATCATATATATTATATATATATATATTGATGTAAAAAAAAATATATATATATTTTTTTTACATTATCATTATACATACATATATATATATATATTTAATATAGATATAATATATATATATATATATATATATATATATATATATATAATATAAAAAAAATATATATATAATATAGATATAATATATATTATATGTTAATATATATAATATAAAACATATATATATATATATATATATATATATATTCTCACTCTTTTCGCTCACATTCGCACTCTATTTAATATCCGAATGGAATGATTTAAAATTGAGAGATTAAATATTTAATCATAAGAAATCAACTATGAATTTAAGTTTTCATTATATAGAAAAACCATTCCGTCTCTTTCTCTCTATCTTTTGTAAATTAATTGCCTTTTTGCATCAGTGGAGTATTGTGTCTACACAGTTGTTGGAAGAACTCGAATGATGAGTTGTAGATATAAGCTGCAATTCATATTGTTTCTAAATAATGAAAATTAGAGAAAGACATTAGAGAAAAACTGCGAAACTAATATAAACTCGATGAGTTTTGCAAAATAAAGTCTCTGTATCTAAAATAAAACGCTTACAGTAGTAAGTATGAATAATATGCTTACAATTTAATAATATGACGTGTGTATCAGTATTAATTATTTAGATAAGGCCACTAGTGGAAAGATGATACATATAAATATTACAATTAAACATAGATTCAAAGCAATGGTCAATGGTTACATAATATGTCCAGAAACGAACGATATTGTAAAGAAAACATGTATTAACGCAGAATCGATAATGTATAAATTTTTTGTTATTGTCATATACTTTCATTGTAAGATGACACACAATGCTTACGATGTTTACGTTGACATGATATATTAAACGCGTTACACAATTGCACGAAATCGTTCCGGAAATATCTTTCCTTCCTCTGGACACAATGTAGAATTTAGTTACCTATTGTATTGAAGTTCTAATTATATAATATATAATATAAACAGTAGAGATTTCTTCTTCTCTCTCTTAAGAATACGCGCGATTCTTCATATATATATATATATATTGAGTATAAGATTCGTCTTCTTTTAAAAAGCTATCTTTTAGCAGCTATTATATAATACAATCCACGCGAGCTGTATATAAACATAGTATTACAATTACAAAAATTACTAATGCCTCGTATTTTCTATCATCTTGAAAACATTGCCTGCGTGTAAATTCATTACACGTTTTCGAAAGGACAGGCGCAGAGAGAAGCATGCCGCTGAAATCCATGTTATTTATCTCAGCGTCTCTGTACGAAAAAAAAATTCTATATAAATTCGAGATAAAGGAACGATTTTTTGATGTCTCTTAATATATCGCCCCTCGTTCGGTAATCGAAAAATAATGAATTTATATTCTATCAGAATAGTCTTTTTTATTTTCATCTCACCCCACTTGATGTTTATTCAAACATCACGGCACACCAGGCACTGTACATTGAGCATCGCTCGAGCCAGACATTTTAGTCTGGCTTATATTGTGTGTTACAACGTGGATTCGTGTATCACGGTTGTGTTTGGATCACTGCTAGCATTTTGAATTATTGCTGATGGTATATATGGTGTCAATGTAATGGATGAAGTTTTCCGCACGGGTTTCGGGGAGGCCTGCAATCAAATATTAGTTTAGACAGTTACTTCTTTTTTCTTTCATTTTAGTATTAGGGAAAGAAAATAAAATATAATAAATGAGATAGAGACATGTACATACCCATTCTCTTCTGCAAGGAGCCTCATCATCTGAATAGTGATCTATCTGTCCAATATCAGTTTCTGTCGCCGCGTTTTTCTTCTTTGGCTGCAAAGTCGCGTAATTACCACAACCTCTAGTGAAATTAGTCATGTTTTTTTCCTCGACGATCTTCTCCTGGCATAGTATCTCTTGTGATTTACTTTGCTTATTGTTCGTTACATCACTGGTGCTCTTATTATTGAAATAAAACGGTGGCATTTTGGATACCCAATGATCTAAACCGGAGCCGGCCGAGCTCGTAGACGCCGCGGATGAATTTCCCGTGGAGTTATTGGACAAGCCTCTTCGCTGATAAAATAACATATACGCCGCGTTTGTTATCAGATTCGTGTCGTTCACCGCTTCCACCCGCGTGTCGTCGAAGCAGTACCATTGCGTGTCGTATGGATTTCGACAAAACGCCGTATAATGTCCACCCTGGAGATCTTGTCCGTGATGATTGCATATCGCATAAAGATCATATACATTCTCATCGTACTTGGGGATATTGTGTTGCCGCGGTCGTGGCTTCTTCCAAGGCGACCAGCCTAGACCACCCAAGCTGGTGACGCTGTTATGTGTCGCCTGAACGCCATTGTGGGCCAGATGCGGCGTCATATCGAAGCCGTACAAAGGAAAGTCCACCAACATAGTTAACTTGGATGTCGACCGCTGCTTAGACTGCTGACGGAATCTTTTCAAGTGTATGACTAATATATCAGGCAATGACCAAAGGCCTAGTTTTTTTACAACTTCTTGTTTCTTGTTGCAATAAGGACAATGCCACGCGTCTTCTGCGCCCAATATCTCCGCTCGCGTGTATAGATCGAAACATTCCTCCAGAGTGACTGCGCCGCCCAATTCGGAATTAGTCTTTAATTGTTTCACGCTGGCGTGCTCCTCAATCTGATCGCTGTCGTCCTGTATAATATTGCGTTTAGTAGCCTCATCCCATTCGAGGATCAGCTTTACGTGTTGCGGACCCGAGTCGTCCGCGCAAAGTGCCAACGCTTGCTCGATCTGCTCCGTGTACAACGGGTGCTCCACGCAAGGATCGATACACGGATGCTCGTCTTGAATCGGCGTCGCTGCCGGATCCGCCACGCGAATATTGAAAAGCCCCGGGTTCTGACTGGTCGTGAGAACGTCATCCGCCAGTGTACTGTGCATCTCCTTGAGTAGTAATTTCTGCAAATCCTCGTACGACGTTTCGCGCGAAACTTGCATCGTGTATGGACTGCCAAAACGATGTTTCAGATCTCCCTTTACCAGAACATTGATCCACACCAACAAGATGTACGCTTGTTCCGTAGGTTCCTTCAATTGCGGCAGCTCGATACAATAAAGCGGGTCGTTCTCCATAATCACGGATAAAGGTTGACAGTCGGAAAAGGTTCTGTTGAGAAAAACATGAGATATAGCTTTTATTTTCTTAGTTTTTTTTTTTTATCGTTATTCAAGTGTGTGAGCTAATTATGTAAATATCGTAAGGCACTGCAAAGTGTAATTGAAACAATATACATGTAAACTAATGAAATAGTTAAGAATATTTCTCGTACTCTTTCACTTTTTCATACTTTTTTATTATAATATGCAAATATAAAATTTTACTTAATTATTTTTCTGCGTATATATTTGCTTTATATCATTATTTATATTTGTAACATACATTTTAACGTGGACTATTTAATAGACACAGTTTACTAAAAACATTTTTTTTCGTGGTTGTAGGTTCATTGTCATTTACCTGTGAAATCCTTCGTCATGGATCTCGGTCAATAGCATATGATTCTCATCTACGCCGGTATCGCTAGCAAGGATCTCTCTCAGCTCTCTCACATTGGCCGCTTGGTTCACGCTCACGCCAATCTTGACTTGTCGCGGTTGCTGAGACGTGTAGAGAACGTTCACATAGAGATTCATCTGACGGTGATTCTGCGGTACTGGTACCGACACACACAGAAAAGGATCGAAGGTGTTCGATTGCCGGTGACATCTCGGACAGGTCAAACTAGACCGAAACTGTGCTTGAAACACAGCATGCACGAAGGAGTTGTTACATCGTACGTGATTGGCTAATGTCTCGGCGGCGACGATGTCATCGGGTCTACCAAATGAGTTCTGTGAATAGAAAAAGAGAGAAAGAGAGAATATTACGATAAAATTAGAATATGTTAAGAAATTAATATTCTTTGTTAAGAATTAATAAAATTATATAGTATTAGAATAATAAGTAACAATCATTCATCCTTAGCAGTGGCTGTCGTACTCTGTGTAAGGCATTCACATCTTTCAGCTTGAAAAATGATTGTTTATAAACAATATTTTTACGGACTTGAAAAATATGTAAGACACGAATGGTTGAATCAGGAATCGAACCCGAGACCTTTTATTTTCGGGACAACTGCTTTTGCCATCTGAGTTACTCTCAGACCTCTTAGTATAATAATAATAAATAGTATATTAACCCTTATTCCGTACTGATGGATCATTTTTGTCTGTGATTTTTCTAACAACGTCAATTTCTCGAAAGTAAATAATCATAAAAAAATATGTATTTAAGTAAATTATTTTTCAAATTTATTATTTTAGTCTTTATTTAGAATGTTCAAAGAAGGTATATACATTTTTTCAGATTTTTTAAAACACTTTTACATATTAATAAACTTATCGAAAATACGCTGACCCACCTGTACAGTTAGAAGGTGTCAAAAATAACAGTACAGAGTAAGGGTTAATAAGATATAATAGTATAATAATTGTGAAAGAAAATAGCCGTAGTTTTCAATTTTAAGACATACAATGAATCTTTCGCATCAACCTAACTAAATAATTTTTTTAATAACGGTTTTACAATGCGGTTTTTATGTAATCTAATTATGTAGGACAAAGCTGTCTAATACGAAGCCGTATACAGAATAGCAGATGACGATAGCGAACGAAGATATATTCGCAGACATATTATTCGTTACGTTAACGTGAAACTCGGTTATCGCTTCAAGGTGCATAACGACAATCATTTGTAAACTATTAATAGATCACAGCCGCTTGACAACTCCCTTTTCCGTATCGGTACGCTCTCTCCTCCTCCTCCTCCTCCTCCTCCTCCTCCTCCTCCTGCTCTTCTCGCTGAAGGAAAGACGCGGAACATCAGAGAAAAGTGCTGGCCGAACGCTAATGAACTCGGTGTGCCAAAATTGTCACCGATGTGTTAAAATCTATGCACTCATTAACGTCACATTTAGCGATTTAATGTCAGGAGATATGTTGCGTGATGCACGATTTACAACATCAAAGAATCTATTAACGAGAACAATTTACTACACATACATAACATTGGAAATATGACCTTTACAGAAAAAGTTTATTTCATCTGAAGTCAGTGTGTGGAGGAAGAAGTCTTGTAATCATCTATAAAATTATAATAATATATAGATAATTATTTTTTGCTATTTGTTGAAGGATGTAACTAAATGATTTAATACACCTGTATATATATATATATATATATATATATATATATATATATATATATATATATATATATACGTATGTGTGTATAATCAAAGCTTACGCGATGCTATCTTATAATATTTTATTATCATTCGTTAAATTTATTTGTAAATATTTCAAGAATATTATCACACAAATCTAGAGCAATTCGCATAAATACTTATCTCAAATAATCAAGAATTTAACTTTATCAAATAAAATTTAATCAATAAAATCTTATTCGAATTAAACATGAAAAGTATCATAGAAGAAATAATTTACAAATAATTAAATATTTTAAGATTAATTTACTAATTCTATAAAATATCTACTAGTCTAGTTTCAATGTAATACAACGTAAGATACGACGATAGATACCGCGCAAAAGTTGCTCTTAATAAGATAATAAATATAAACTTGCGTTTGTTACAGCCATTTGGCTAGCTTATGTTGATATAAACGCGATTTCATGAAGAATTATAAAAATTTAATCTCACGAAGTAGCCGTATATCGTGTGTTCAACGCAGGTGGTAGAGAACTTCATGCCAACAGCTATTTAAACTTACTAAAGATACATAGTAAATTTATATAGGAAAGTTAAAGTTATATCAACTACTTATTCGCACATGTTATACGCATTGTATAGATTTCGTTAATATAAATGAAAGAAATATGCATGCATGCATGCATGCATACATACATACATACACACACATACACACACACACACACACACACGCACGCACGCACGCACGCACGCACGCACGCACGCACGCACGCACGCACGCACGCACGCACGCACGCACGCACGCACGCACGCACGCACGCACGCACGCACGCACGCACGCACGCACGCACGCACGCACGCACGCACGCACGCACGCACGCACGCACGCACGCACGCACGCACGCACGCACGCACGCACGCACGCACGCACGCACGCACGCACGCACGCACGCACGCACGCACGCACGCACGCACGCACGCACGCACGCACGCACGCACGCACACACACACACACGCACACACACACACACACACACATACATACATACATATGTATATATAAATGGGTTTCCATAAAGTCTCGCCCCACCCCTATATTTCGGAGACGACTCAAAATTTTGAGAGGGATCAATCGGTGTAAAGAAAACACAGTTGTCCTAAAGAAAAAAATATGTAGTTGCTCGTTGCAAATTTATATTTTTTTTTCTTTAGGACAACTGTATGTTTTCTTTACACCAATTGACTCGTCTCATTATTCTGTGCATAAGAGTATTAAGATAAGATTACCGAAAATTGAATGTTTTACAAGATATTTTGTATTTTATGTCAAAATATTGTAATTTTTGAGCCTGATAACTCGAAAAGTACTTAATAAAAAAATTCTTTATTATAGTGTTTTTAAAAGCTCTCGAAGTAAGCTACAAGAATGTGCAATAAAAAATGGGGGGTTCCATATTTAAAATTTTAAAGTTGGGGCCCCCGTTGTATCCCTTTAAGGGGACGACTCTCCCGACCCTCTTAAAAGAGAAACCCCTCGAAATGTTTGAACACGTGTTTTGCGATTTTTCAAAATTTTGAGCCGTTTCCGAAATATAGGGGTGAGGCGAGACTTTATGGAAACCCTGTATATATATTTGTGTGTGTATATTTATATAAAATTCTATATAATTAAGTAATTAAATATTAAAAAGTGGAATAATAATATTACGCAAAAATATGGATAACTAAAATAAAACATTATGTCTGAGCATTTTTTAAAGATATAGAAAAATATTTAATGTAGAATAAAATTAAAAAATTATTATTATTTTGTGCCAAATTCATAATAAAATCATTGTACAAAGTTATGTATAACATGTTAATATAAAAAGTGTCTTGATACAATGTGATGTCGATATAAAATTATGTTAAGATGTTTAACACTCTCTCTCTCTCTCTCTCTCTCTCTCTCTCTCTCTCTCTCTCTCTCTCTCTCTCTCTCTCTCTCTCTCTCTCTCTTATGTAATATCTTAAAGATATATTTCAATAATAAAGGATACCGGTGACGAAAGTCGTTAACGCAAAATACCGCAACTGACAGCACTCTATACAGCGTCATGCAATATCGCGTTCGAAGTCGTATAATTTATAACACGCGATGAAAAACCACAAAATAGAATAATTATCTGACTTGTCACACAGGATGTATCAACGATCTGGTTGCCGGAAGTAATTTTCGATGCGTACGACTGAAACGACTTGCGTGGAGCTTACAATTGGTCAATGTCAGATCAGTGCACGTGCACTTGAGACTCGTATGTAACATATATTTTGTTATTATGTAAATGTTATACATATATTTTGAATTGATAATGGATCTATATGTGCATCGGTAATTTATTCTATATACGAATTTCTGCCATTGATCTTCATTTACCTCTCCTTCGTCATTGTCAATTGATCAGTTAGAAAAAAAACTTTAATTTATTTAATATCATATTCTCAAAAAAGAAATTTTTTACAAATAACGAGCAGTATTCAGATAATAATTATAATATTAGTTATTAAATATTAAATGACCGCATAAAAGATGCCAATTTTATATCAATGATCAATTTACCATGACATGATTTTTTTCATAAAAATATGTTCTACATAATATTCGCAAATTATATATATATATATATATCAACTTACAATAAATGTCTATATTTTTATATATATTTAATTTATAATCTTTAACATATAATCCTTGATTATTAGACATAAAAAATTTTTACTTCATAAAACCGTTAACTTTCGTGTGTGTGTGTAAAAGATCGATATGTCGCCAATGTTTCTCGCGATTTATATCTGCAGTAATTTTAGTCTTCGAATGCGTGCATTGTGTGTGCATACGCAATTATCGATGTATAAAATTCGAAATGTGCGCAGAATCAGCATAATATGTTATCACCATCGCGTGTACGAAGGATGATGGGCGTGACGTTTTTTTCCCCTGTATCCAAGCTACTCTTGTACGTGAGCTATAAATAATGTTATGTAAATATTTTGCTAACAATTACGTTGACTCTTTTCCTCTCTCTTTTTACTAGAAGATCAGTTACATTCATGCTATCGGTTAGATTAATTATATTCGTCATTTCTTTTCAAATAAAAATATTTAGGTTTGTTTCAGCTATATTTGTATCAAAGTTACGTATGTTAATAGAGTTGCGAACAATTCATCATGACTTTTTGCTACCTGTGATTCACAATTAAAATGAATTTGATTAAAATTAAATATAATAATTAAAATTAGTGCATTATATTGCAAACAAGAGATCAAGCTACTTTTTCTGCTAATAGGAAAATTTGAATATATTGAGTATTATGTTATTATATATAAATTAGGAGAGTCAATATTAATATTTTTTTTTGATAATTATTTTTTATTCATAAAAAAGTTAATATTAAAATATTGACAATATTATTTTTATTTAATAGAATAATATTATGAGAATATATATATATATGTATAAATATATTAAAAATTTAATAAATTTATATATAGATATTTTTTTAGATCTATATGATTTATAAATTATATATATATTTATGAATTTATAATATTGAGCATTATGAATAATGTGTATGTTTCTGATAACAATTCATGCTTCTACATTAGATTAATTATGGAATAAAAATTATAAAAATATAGATAAATTTTTGTAATTTATATTTTATAATTAATCTAATAAAGAAGCATGAATTGTTATCAAAAACATACACATTATTCATAACAATAAAAATTGATAAATTAAAAGAAAATCGTACGACAGACTTAATATCATCAGTTATTATTTATTATTATTATTTATTATAATTTCGCATAATTACCAAATTTATTAATTGTAATATATATATTATATATATATATATATATATATATATATATATATATATATATATATATATATATATATATATATATACAGGGTGGTCTATTTTAACCCAGCCAAATATTTTGAAAACTGAGATCGGTAGAGAAAAATGTTTCAGACAAAAGTTGTATGATTTTAAGGGATACATAAGAAGATGATAATGATACGACCTTGGATAGTCTTTTGAAGATGACATGAAGGTCACCTTTAAAAGACCCATATTGTAACTTTCGAGCCTTATAACTCGAAAAGTACTTAATGAAAAAATACTTTATTGTATAGTGTTTTGGAAAGCTCTTGACGTAAGCTACAAGAATATACAATGAAAAATAGGAGCTCCTATTTAAGAAATTGAAGGTGACTTTCATGTCATCTTCGAAAGACTAGCCATTCATATTATTGCCACCTTCTTATGTCCCTCTTAAAACCATACAGTTTTTGTTTGAAACATTTTTCTCTATTGATCTCAGTTTTCAAAATATTCGGTGGGATTGATTAAAATGGGCCACCCTGTGTGTGTGTGTGTGTGTGTGTGTGTGTGTGTGTGTGTGTGTGTGTGTGTGTGTGTGTGTGTGTGTGTGTGTGTGTGTGTGTGTGTGTATATGCATTTGCAAACATATGCGTGTATTTCGAATATAGAATTATATTTATTAGGACTGACAGAGCCAAAAGTTGGTCAATTGTAAAATGTGAAATGCACATCGTAGCGCGAGTATGTTGGTGGCGGACAGTTAAAGTCACATACATGTATATACGTTGTAATTCGCAAAAAGCACACGGTAATGCAAACTGATAACTGGATCTCCGTGGCCCCATTCAAGGCCGGTCCTCGTTACGGTACTGGCTCCTGTTTCTTCGTGCTCGACTTTATGGAGACGTTCGCGCGCGCGATGCGACGTTTCGCGCGAATGTATGTCGCGGTATGCGTATACGTGGTTTCTCAAGAAGTATTCTCGAGAAAAATGTGTGCGAGATGTACTCTTTTCACTCGAAACCAAACTCGAGAAGATAAAAAAAATTTGTGCTTCGTTGATGGTCCGCGTATCTCTCTTATGCTTCGCGGACAACAGCGGGATAAAAATAATTAAGTATTCAGTTTAATTAATATATTAGTCTATTAACTTATTATCTCTATAATGTTCTTAACAGTGAATGTATGTAGATGCATCAAGTAGCGTGTTTAATCTAATTTTTACAAATTATATAAAATAAATTTATAATTTATTTTATATATATTTTAATTTATTATTATTTTATAAGACGAGAGAGCAATAAATGTGAAAAATATAATCATATTATTTCCAAAAACATATCATTTTCTAAAAAATAAAAATATAGCATTATGAGTGTATAAATATAATTTGACTCGTTTTCTTGTTTATTATAATTATATTACTTCAAGTTTATTTATAAATTAAAATGTTCTGTACGAGAAATTTCAATAAATCAGCATTTGTTAATTTCTAATTTTTATCTTTCATAATATCGACATTTTTGTCATTTTTTTAACTTCATATATTCAAAATGATACATCAACAATTAATGTATATTATATATTTAATTTAAAAATATTTACAAACGATTACAGCAAATTATACAAGAATTTGCCTGTTTGCACGTATTTTGGTTTAAAATACGAAAATTTATGTTGCTAACTGGAGATAAAACTATCTTTTTCGTGATTTAAAAAATATCATCTCTAATGAGATGTCACACTTTATTGATACTCGAATCGAATTATCGAACTCTTCAGTAGAAGAAAAACAATCTTTTATCTTTCTGGCTCAGCAAACGATTTATAAACGTATCCGAGAACCGAATGATAAGATAACAGTGGAAGATGAATAATCGCAGAAACATGAAGACATCAGGATGTAACAAACGCATTTGTTTGCGCATAATTTACAGAGTATCTAAATTATTTCTATGTCCCCTCTCTAGTGGATAAAAAAAATATTTTGATCAGATTATTACAATATTTCTATTTTCTTTTTATTTATATTATTATGCTAAGTAATTATTTCATTTAAACTGGAAGAAATCATCCATGTTTTTAATGATAACGATTGATAATTGTGACATTTAAACAATTTCATGACACGTATTATTGAAATAATAATAAATAATTGATAAGCGTGCACGTTTAATCTAAATGATTTCATAACAGGTTTTAAATAAGCAATTTATCAACATTATAAATTTTATGGGAATTCTAATAATTCAATATATTTAAGTATATAAATAAATGTATTACATTTACTACTGTGTCACAATTATCTGACAGACTCTAGTAATTACTTAAGGAAAAAACACCAGAGGCTATTCTTTTCATTGTCACGTAATATTTTTTTGACTGAACATTATCTCTTTCCCATTTGTCATTCTGATATTTTACTCTCACACAGTCAACTTCTTAGAATTTCGAGGTTAAAAAATGTAATGTGTATTTTCGAACGTGAAACAAATTTGGGTTAAGGTCTCGACGTGCTGGTCGTTTTAACTTACTTGATTCGCGAAGTGAATAAATAAAAGAGTGATAAATAAAAATTGAAGCCAAGTCTATCGGTTACGATTAACCTGTTTTGTTTATAATCAAACTATATTTATATGAGCAGAGATGTGGATATTTTATTTGAATAATAAATAAAAAAAGAGACATTTTATAATTTATTCAGGACAAATGCATTTGCATTTCAATAACAATTTATTCAAATATTTAAATAATTTTTTAAATAATCCGAAAAATATTTTCGTTATCTCAATTATTTATACAAATTATTTATATAAATATTGATATAACTAAAATCTTGTTTATCGTATACGCACATATTGATTAAAAGAATTTTAATTTCAGAATTTATATTAAAAAACTGAAATAAATAAATAGACAAATTTGAAAGAAAAATTCAATCATATATAAATGGTTGCTTACACAGTTAATGAAAATTCGAATAGTATTTATTGTATTAATTATTATCGTAACAAATAATTGTAATAACAAATAATTCAAATAAGATAGAATTTTAATCAAACAATAGAGTAAATAAAAATTTATTCGACTAATGTATGTGAATTTCTGCTTTTGAGAACATATTAATATTTCAAAAACAATCAACTTTTTATTTCTCAATAATCAAAAAATATCAACTGTTTTTCTCTTCCTTTTATCTTCTTTCTTTCAATCTTTTATTCTATTTCTCTGTTCTAATAATGAGAAAATGTAAAGGAAAAAATGCACGATATAGTAAAAATTTAAACGTATACTTTTCTCAGAAGGACACGCACTAAGACAAATATCACAAAAGGCGGTCACCGGTTGCCGATATATATAATTGAGAAAAGATTTAAATAAGCGACTTTTTAAATAAATAAATAAATAAATAAAAAAAAAAAGAAAAAAACGGTGTACAATCTGTCTTTAGTACTATCTTTTATTATCGCGTTTCCGAATTTTCTCCGAGACACATATGTTTAGAGTTTAAGATTAAAGCGCCATGGTTATTCTCGGCTCGTCCATTCTTGGCGAATGATTCGAGACGAGTCCGAAAACAGAGGCCGCCTCGTGTGTTCATGCACGCGAGAGATATATTGTCAATGTAAGGTATATGTATATAGTGTAGCATCGCGTCTATGCATGATATCTGTTCCGTATGTACACACGAATGGAAGGTGGGGGGAGGCGAGAGGGGGGGGGGGGAGAGAGAGAGAGAGAGAGAGAGAGAACTTTCGTCGAGCGTTTCTCATATCGCTGGCCACGACGAGTTAAAAAGAAAGTTTCTTTTGTCGTGACGAGCAGCGTCGACGATTAAATTACCACCGAGGAATGCAGTTAATTTTAAACGGCTACCACGTGTTCGTTTTAATTATATCCGTTCTGCTTCAGTTTTTACGAATTTTACTGTTGAGATACCGTTATTTTAGATATTATACTAGAAAGTGTCGTTGTGTGTTTTTCTTTCCTCTTTTCTCGACGATATTGGGTTAATAACATTAATGTTAAATATAATGAGTGGCCCGAGTGAAACTCTAATATTATGTAGGAGCTCGGTCTTTTTACTTTTTCAAAAGGCATCTACAGTATATGGCTTCAATTTATATTTCTGGATGAACAACAAATATTTTCGAAATAAAATTCAAACAGTTTTAATTATATTCCGAATTAATTATATTTTTAATTATATTGTAATTTTCTTAATCGTCAAATAATAATATCGTATTTTTTGAAGAAATAAAACCTACATTTCTCTTTCAAATGGTCATTTGAACTAATACTTGATATTTCCGTCATAGAAACACATCATGGCACAGTTTTTATTCGAGGTCAAGACACGTCGAGACGTGTCATATTTATTTGAATAACCACGTGTGATACATCATTTTCGTTTTCACGCACGACCTTATGCTTCGATATTACTAAAAATATGCTCGACCACACGACTAGCAATGTCTAAAAATAAAAGAGAGCAATACTCCTGCGTGAAAAATTTGACGTGCGGACAACTCGAAAGATTTAAATAAAAAAATGATATTGCAAAATGAAAATTGAATTACGGGATTTAGTCCTCGCGAAAACTATTCTATTTTCGCTAAAATTAAAAATAAAATGTTATTAAAAATGAAAAAAAAAAAAAATTAGCTGATATCTGATGAGGAAGCCCATTTTATGATAGTCCTCCAATTTTTATATAAATGATTTCCAATCAATCTAATCGATAGATTTTTGTACAATTATATAGTTTGACATATCGTTTAGACATTTCTAGAAAAAAAAAAGTTATTTAAAAAACTTTGAGGGTTTACTTTACATTCAAACAGATTTAAATTTTGAAAAATTCTTTTCGTAATAAGTCTACAGATCAAACTACAGATTTTTGTTTACACATTTACAAACATCTTGAATTTTGATTTGCACATTTGCAGAAAAAGTTACTTAAACTCAAAAATTCAGGCGGTATATAAATATACAAATATATCGATTTATTAAGTTGATTGAAAATTATTTTTGTAAGAATGAGGATGGTTTACGTAAAATTGGCCTTCCCAAAAATTTTTTTAACAACTTCTTTTCTAGAAACGTGTAAACGAAAATTTAAACTGTATGAATTGTACAAACAAAAATTTTCTAATTAGATTTGATTGGAAATAATTTTGATAAAAATTGGGTCTATCGTGAAGTAGGTGTTCCAAAATTTTTTTTGAATAACTTTTTTACTAAAGATGTACAAACAAAAATAAAAAAAGTGCATTTCTGTGTAAACGATGTGTAATCGAATCATGTATACTTCTAAATCAAATTTTTTCTAATATTGGAGGGTTAAGTTAACGTGCGTTAAAACTCGATAAAATTCGCAAAACGCGCGTTTACGTGAGTTACGCGCGCTTACCTTTATAATCTTGTATTTTTTCTTAGTCGCTTGATTGAGATCCTCGTGTACTTTGTCGAGAAGCCACAAAAGGAATTCCTGGGCGTCGTGTTGTAGATTACCGCGGTATTGACTGCCGTACTTGTCGACGACGCTTTTGAAGGCGGTGCTCATTTCCGGATCGTACTGACAGCTCCAAATGGCCTTGAGCAGGAGTGCGAGCTGCTCGGTAATCTCGCCCCTAGTGCCATACTTCTTCGAGTTGAGCTTGTTGCGGCGTGACAGATCGATCTTGTACTGATCGAGGACAAAGTACTCGGCGAGGATGTCCGTGTGCGAGAGGCACTGCAGCACCGCGTTCATGAAGCACGTGTTGCCGTGATTACGTAGGCCGATGACGCCCGGCACTCGATCGGGCGGTATGTGCGCCGGCCGCGGCGGCGGCGGCACCCTAATGTCACCCGCGCTCGACCCGAGGTCGTCGCCGCGTTGATGATGGATCGACGCGGCCGCGGCCGCGGCGGCGGCAGCAGCGGCGGCCTTGTGACCCTGAACGCCCACGTTCGACATGTGACGCACCATCTTGTTGATAAACTTCCTCCAGGAGGGTCGGCGAAATACCTTCTTGCCGTACGGGGCTTGTCGCTCCTGGCAATCTTGGACAATCTGCTGATTATTACCACCGCCATGCAATCTACCGGTCGCGGGATTCTGTCGTTGCTGCTGTTGCTGGATAATGGTTTCCGTCGTATGTCGCGCCTGGTTCCTGGCGTTCTCCTTGGCGCTCGGTGTACCGTTGTTACCACATTCCTTCGAGTCGCAGTGAGCCTGCTGCTGTTTCGGACGTCGACGCGACATCCTGTTGCTGGCACTTTGAAACGGGTTTCTCGGCAGTGTAAAGGTGCGCTTGAGCCGCGTGGCGCCGCGTGGCTCCGTACGTTTAACCTCTTCCTCCACGCCCAGCTCACCCTCGGACACCGATTTCATCACCGACGTCGTTGTGCCGCGTGCCGTTCCCACGGCGACGTTCATCGCCAGCCGCCACGACTGGCTGACTGGCTGGCTGGCTGGTTGGCTGGCTGGCTGGCTGGCTGGTTAGCTGGCTGGCTGGCTGGTTGGCTGGCTGACTGACTTGGTTGGTTAATTACAGCTGGCTAGCTGGCTAGCTGACTGCCTGGGTTCGGCTGGATCGCGCGAGATCGCTCGGCGTGTTTCGTAGAAAACGGCTTGCGCTCGCCGACGCTCACATCACATTCCGGTGGTCGTTATTTATTATCTCGACCGCGACGATGACGACGCGACCGCTGTCTCGCGCGATCACTACCACGTTGCTGATCGAGACAACACCACCAACGCTGCACGTATATCGCGCCACGCGCCTACGCGGACCCGCAACCCAACGCGCTCATATACGCGCAACACCTCGTACGGAAACTGCACCACGGCGGCCATTTGCCGCGTATCACACGAGAGCCAAGAGCCGAGAGCCAAGAGCCAAGAGCCGAGAGCCGAGAGCCGAGAGCCGAAAACCGAGAGCACGAGACAGGATTTCGCGCACACACCATAGGCATAGGGCATAGACGGCGCGCGAACCGAGAAGCGCTTTCGTTCTTTCGTATCGCGTCGGGCGTCGGTCGTGCTGTCACTTTTGCAAGATTGTCTAGTTCCTACACTATAGTCCCGCCATCTGCATTGATTTTAGAATCCGAAATCGAGAGAGAAGCCTGAGAGACATCACGGCCCGATTTTACGTAATCCCTGAAAGCGATATGCCCTCTGTGGACATAAAAACGTGGACATTGAACTACATAGCCAAAGTCTACGAATGTTCTCAATGGATAACGCATAATGTCCACAGTTTTGGTTGCGATCCGTGCTATGTCCGCCAAATTTATTAACACATTTTGATTATTCCCTTTCCCCTAAAAATAATTTGTTATTTCTCCACACTGGCAATAATTTACTTTTAATATCAAATAACCAAGTAAATATTATCAATATTCTAATTTTGCCAATAATATCTTGATTTTTTGTAATTCTTTTTCTTTTATTAAACGCTATTTTTACATTCTACATTTTACAAATTAAAACTTATTTTATATAAAAAAGAAATTTTCTTTCAACAATTTAATAATTTAAGAGTATTATATTGTTCTACAAATACAATAATAAACTTTTAGATATCGATAGATTCAATTAAATGAAATAAAGATCAGATATATATATATATATATATATATATATATATATATATATATATATATATATATTTTTGTTGCAAGAGACTCTTATATAATATATGAATACATAATTACAATATAATTTTATTTTATTTAATTACTTATTTTTGTAATTCTATCCATCAGTTGACTCATTTAATTCATCTATTTGTCGCTTTCAATTTACAATTTTAATAGCAGAACGTTTGATATATTAATTTCGGGAAATGAAACTTTATTAATTACTGTTAATTAATGCCGATTATGCAATTGACATACTCATACGCGATTAATAATATGTGTCTTTTAATATCCTCGAAAGTTCAATTTTTATTAATAAAATATTTTACATAAATATCGGCAACGTACTTCACGAGCAGTAATGTATTTTAAAATGCTCGAAAATTCGCTTCTGAATGAATAGGAAAACATATTTCGCAAAGAAGGTATCGTTCTTCCCGCGGATTTTAGCGATACCTTCTTTGCGAATCATGTTTTCTTAATCATTCAGAAGCGAATTTTCGAGCGTTTTAAAATACATTACTGTTCGTGAAGTATGTTGCCGATATTTATGTAAAATATTATATTAATAAAAATTGTACTTTCGAGGATATTAGAAGACACATATTATTAATCGCGTACGAGTATGTCAATTGCATAATCGGCATTAATTAACAGTAATTATTAAAGTTTCTTTTCCCGAAATTAGTGTATGAAACATATTCCGTTGTTAAAATTGTAACAAACCAAATAGATGAATTAAACGTGTTAAACTAATAAATAGAATTACAGTAATTAAATAAAATAAAATTATATTAAATTATTAATATGTATATATATATATATATATATATATATATATATATATATATATATCATATATATAGTTATATAAGAGTCTTTTGCAACAATAATCTCGGGTAATTAATTTTGATAAGTAATATTTCTTTTCTTTTCAAATCACAATTAGTTGTTACAGAAACTGTCTCGCATCAACTTTTTTATTAATAATACAAGAAATTATAAGATTAAATATTATAAAATAAATTGCTTGTTTCTAAAAAAGAAAGAGAGAGAGAGAGAGAGAGAGAGAGAGAAAGAATATAATTCATCATTGTGTTTTCTCAATTTCTAATGTTATATTTATATATAACAATTATGTGTTAATGTGAAATATATGGGAAACATATCTCTACATTTGTTTAAATATGAAACATATAATCCAACATATTATATCATCTCTCACATTTTAATCATAAGAATCTTAATACATTAAAATTATTTTTAAACTAATAAAATGCAAAGTGAAAGTTTGATTAAAATGATACACGTCATAATTCAAATAATTTTTATTGTATCGCAAAAGTTACGATAACTTTAAAATTATGTTTTCAATAAGACGTATAACTGATCGTGGACAGCATTACCGATCTTTATACATATTGTTTTATTAATAAAAGTCAGAAAGACGAACTTTCGAGAATGTTAGATGACACATATTACTAATCGCGCACAAGTATGCCAACTGCATAATTGGCGTTAATTAGCAGCAATTAAAGTTTTCCCTTTTCCCGAAATTAGTATATTAAACGGATTCTGTTGTTAAAATTATAATAAACCAAAAAGGAGAATTAAACGTGTCAAACTGTTGAATAAAATTATAATAATTAAATAAAATAAAATTAAATTAAATTATATAAATAACATGTATTTATATATATTCTAATATAAATATATATAAAATGTAACTTTTCAATCATTCAATAAAATAATTTAATTTTGTGCTTATATATACATTACTCCACTATATGTATATACTAAAGTAAAAAAGGCTACGCGCTATTAATAATATGTAATAAAACATACTAATATAAATCCATATTGTTTCATATTTTGAGTAATAATAACTCAGAAGCAAATTTTCGAGCGAATTTTAAGATACATTACTGCTCGTGAAGTACATTGCCGATATCTATGTAAAATATTTTATTAATAAAAATTGAACTTTCGAGGATATTAGAAGACACATATTATTAATCGCGTACAAGTATGTCAATTGCATAATCGACATTAATTAATAAAATTTTTTTGCCGAAATTAATGTCAAACATATTCTGTTGTTAAAATAAATTAAATAGATGTATTAAACGTGTTAAACTGATGAATAATATTATAATGATTAAATAAAATAAAATTATTATGTATTTATATATATAAAGTTACTATAGAAGAATATAATATGTTGGATTATATGTTTCATATTTAAACAAATGTAGAGATATATTTCTTATATACATATTTAGCATTAACAATTATATATATAACATTAAAAATTGACAAAACACAACGATGAATTATATTCTCTCTTAATCTCCCTCTCTCTCTCTCTCTCTCTTTCTTTTTTCAAAAACAAGCAATTTATTTTATGATATTTAATTTTATAAATACTTGTATTATTAATAAAAAAGTTGATGTGAGACGCTTTTTGTAACAACTAATCGTGATTCGAAAAGAATAGGAAAATTACTTATCAAAATTAATTACCCAATATCATTGTTGCAAGAGACTCTTATATAATATATGAATATATAATTATAATATAATTTTATTTTATTTAATTATTGTAATTTTATTCATCAGTTGACTCATTTAATTCATCTATTTGTCGCTTTCAATTTACAATTTTAATAGCAGGACGTTTGATATATTAATTTCGGGAAATAAAACTTTATTAATTACTGTTAATTAACGCCGATTATGCAATTGACATACTCATACGCGATTAATAATATGTGTCTTTTAATATCCTCGAAAGTTCAATTTTTATTAATAAAATATTTTACATAAATATCGGCAACGTACTTCACAAGCAGTAATGTATTTTAAAATGCTCGAAAATTCGCTTCTGAATGAATAGGAAAACATATTTCGCAAAGAAGGTATCGTTCTTCCCGCGGATTTTAGCGATACCTTCTTTGCGAATTATGTTTTCTTAATCATTCAGAAGCGAATTTTCGAGCGTTTTAAGATACATTATTGCTCGTGAAATACATTGCCGATATTTATGTAAAATATTTTATTAATAAAAATTCATATTTTAATCGAATAAATTAAATAATATAAGCTATAATAAAAACAGGCACATCTAATAAAAAACTTTTTTATAATAAACAAATATTAAAATATTAATAAATTGTATTTAATACATTAATTTTTAATGATAGAATATCTGTTCTTTTCTCTCTTTCTTTTTCTTTTTCTGATAGAAAAAAAACAAACATACATAATATATATAAATGAATAATTAAATAGTTACGATGAAAGAGAGAACATTTATTTAATATAATATGACAAATTTCTATAATTACAGAGAGTTATACATATTTAGTAAATGTAATAAGTACAAGCAGTAAATTTGTGCATATTTTTTATTATTAATTTATATTTAATTATTATACGTCTATAAATATATGTGTGTATCTATAATATAAATTTCTATCGCTTTTACAAATATATGTTCACACACACACACACACACACACACACACACACACACACACACACACACACACACACACACACACACACACACACACACACACACACACACACACACACACACACACACACACACACACACACACACACACACACACACACACACACACACACACACACACACACACACACACACACACACACACACACACACACACACACACACACACACACACACACACACGCACATCATTAATATAATTTTTTACGAATATAATAAATAAATCGTGCAATTATAATAGTCATACAGTAAGTCATAAGATTGCTTCCATTGAAGTATTTTACAAATTTTGTAATCGCGTTTCATGTATTTTAAATATATCGCATTAAATCGAATAATAATATTATTTTAGTTAAGGAATTTTATATGTATTTTAGAATCATTTGATTGTACATATTTCAACGCGTTAAATTATATCACGTAGTATAGTGCGTATTTGTTATTGTCTGGCGCAAAGAGAAAGAGAGAGAGAGAATAAGCATACTCGACCTTGTCTTTGACGTCACGCATTCCATAGTAAGAGAGGGGAGCCCGGCGCGTACGGCGTACGTGACTAGTGACAGCCATGAGTCATTCATTCTTACTCCGGCGGGCGTAGTGTGCGCACGTGTTTTTATTTCGATGTCGGCGCCGGCGCCGGCACGTGCGCCTCGCGTTCGGTCACCTCGAGTTCGAGCGCGCTGTACACGTTTCTCGCGACGATAATATACGTAATAATATTACGATAAATCTTAACGTGTTAAAATACGTCTAAAATGACTCCGAAATAAAATAATAACATTCAACCTTGGTGACATATAGCGCGCTATTGTTTTTGACATTCGTCTCGGTTCTCGGCTCTCGGCTCTCGGTTCTCGGCTTCATCGCGATCGCGGTCGTGTTTTCGTTCATATTTCCTGATTTTGATCACGAAATTATGTTGTCGGGGATCGTATTTGATGCCGACTAACTGGGATTCTCTCAGCGTTGCTTTCCAGTGAAAAATGATTGATTGAGGAAGATGTTGCCAAATGGATGTCGATTATCGGCGTTTAATTTGCATTTTTTCAATCGTCATTTCTTACCGGGCAACAACGTTTACACACCTCAGTATCGCGGTTGAGGCGAATGCCGGCCGCGTAGAACGTATGTTCAGTCTAGAGAGATACATGAATGCGGTTAATATCGAGCTTATAATCGCTTTATATTTAACGCTCGATAATCGGTTGTTGAGAGCACGGTCTGTGCTTCGGCAACGGGTTTCGGTCCTAGTCGATTAGAGGTCGGTCGATTGTTGGAATAAATCGTTGATGGGCCCTTTTTCTTGTACCGGCAATACGACGTATCGCATTGAGAACGTCGACTGGAGGATTTAGGTCATGATTTACGCTCAGTAAAGAAGTCCGATCCAGTTGATAAATGTTCAGATTGTTGAACATTCATGAAATGGGTGTTCCTCTTGATCCGTCTACCAGCCCTATGACGTATCATGTGGACTGTCTGTATGATAGACACATATGCTCATCCGAAATCGTGCCTAATGAGTTTGAGTCGGTCTGAGATGCGGAACTGCACGAACGAGAATCGAGCGTACCCCATTCGCGATCGATTCCCTCGATCTTCCGTCCTCTTCCGATTCGGACTTAAACTCTTGCTCGGAGTTTGATCGCGCCCGACTTGTCGACTTCAAATATGATTCTCGTGCGTGATGAAATGAGATTTTCGATCGTTTCGAAATTCGGGAGTGCCGTCAAAGTATCGCGCGTAAAAGTGCGGAAGTGTCGTCCAAACTATCGCGCGTTTTTACTTTCGTACGGTTTAAAATATTGCGCGATTTTATTTTTGTGCCGTTTCAGCAAATTAAAAAAAGTATATCGCGCGTATAAAACAATAGTTCCTGACGTCCCTTACAACCTGAGAGGAGGAGGAGGCCTAGGAGAAGCATCCTGCATCGGCGGAGCAACGCCAGGGTAAATATAATTTGTATATTATTATTTGTAGATTAATTATTATAAATCCTTTATATGAATTAATTCGATTCATTTATTTGAATGATTTAATGAAGAGAAACTCAGAGATAAAGATTTTTACATAAATCTTATAAAGTTTTTATTTAAAAAAAAATTTTTTTTTAATTTACAAAATTGTTCCATATTTATATATATCTGTTTATTATTGTACGCATCGAATATAAATTTATTACATATAATAATAAATTCTTTAATATTAATTATTTAAAATCGCTGCTATAATTTGGACTTTATATTTGTATGTTACAGATAACATATAGCTTCAATATCGACAACTCCGCTGTTGCGCATCAGTGTCGGTGAGTGACAAAAAGCTTTTATTATATTTTAAAGCAACGGATTTGTGTAGAGATTTGTAGATGTAGATTAATAGACTTGTAGATAAAGATGTAGATTGTAGATAAATTCGTTGCTTTAACCCTCGGACGGCGGAATGCATGCATGCCGTGCTCTGGGTCAATTTTAAATTATAAAAAAATTTCTTTTGTACGTATTCCAAAAGAAAATTTTATATTACATTTTTCATTTACTTTTTTTTTAACTTTTTGTTAAAATAGGTATATCATTTGTATATTAAAATTGAAAGAAAAAGAAAAATATTTAAAAAAATAAAAATATATGATTTATTCCAGTTTTATGCAAGACATACATGAAATATTTATTTTAATTATATATATTAGATTTTTATAAAACAATTTTAAAGATACAAATGTTTAATAACCCGGCGACAGAGGGATTGATATGCATGCTAATATATTTTACATACACCGAAAAAATTATATTCTCAGCTTAAGAATATTTCATTTAACTTTATAATATATTTCTTTAAAATAAACATTAAGAAGATCTTCTTACAATTAGTTTAAGAGAGAAATCTTCTAAAGAGTACTTTCAGATATTCTTAGCAAGTAAGAATATACTTATATACTGAATAGAATATTTTCTTATCATTATATTATTTAATATTTGAGATTATGAATCCCAATAACAAAAAAAAGCAATTTTACAAATGGACATTTGCTATTTATTAAAATTTTGACAAGTTATATATACATAATATATTAGTATATACAATAGTTTTAATTTCATTATAAATTAGGTGTTTTAAAATATATCACGGTAAAAAATTATTCTTATTTATTAAGAATATCTATTAAGAAGGCTTATAAAGTCTACATTTTGAGTACAATTTTTTTGGTATATACATGATTATGTTTGTTATATATCTTTTGCAATTTTCGACGACTAATTATACGCATTTACAAAACGATTGTATTATAATATCATACGATTCTAAATGAATATAAGTCGTCTTATTTGCCGGTGATAATTATTACCGACAGTAGAAGAAGTTGTTTTTCTTCCTCAATTCTTGGTTCGTAGAAATCGAGTCAGAATGAATAGCCAGGAGCAACAAAAGGTAGGTCCAACTGGCTGGAAAAATGGTAATACGTGATTAAAATGGTAAACTGGCGAAAAGGCGTAAAAACTATATATGATCGTGATTTCCTAAATTTTATTGCAAATTTCCAATTAGGATCCCTAAATCGCTTTATCACGTATTTTTGCTAGTGTAACCAGCAAGTAGAGTGAGATCTACTTGGTCTGCTATGGCTATTAGGATATTGGAAAAGAAAATAAAATTTAATAAAATTAAATCTAAAGCTATAAAATTAAAGCTCTAAAATTAAATTTAAATTTAAGGGAAAAAATATAAAAATAATGTAATATTTTTTCAGAGAAATAAAAAAAAATCATTAAATATAAATTATATATAAATCATAAAATATAATATATAAAAAAAGAAAAAGAAAACAATTATATAAAAGATTATTGGATAAAAATTAAATTTATATTTATAATAAAATTTAATTTAATTATATACACATTATATATTTATTAAGATTGTATAAGATATTATTGTATAAAATTACGTTTGCATTATATTTCTGTATATCTATTGTAAAAAAATTCAATTGTAAATTACACAAAATTGAAAGACCATGTACAATAACACAAAATTTCATTAAAATTCCAGATTTTCTTAATTGAGAAAGACGTAATCGAAATTTATTAATAATTTTTTTGGTCGTGATAGACTATCAGCTACATTTGATCTAAAAACTTCTAATAAATTTTATATCATACTTTGTAATATATATTTATAACATAATTAATTCTATGTGTAACACACATATAATACATATTTATATAATACATATTTGTGTATATAAATGTATTACAAAATATAAGGTTTCTCCTCAGAAAATGCACTTTGAGAAACATAAGGGTTTTTAGTGGGTATACCACTTTTTATAGACGGGGAGTCTCACACTCCCTCGCTAGACCGATCGACGAGGAGTGCGTAATGCATTTTCCCCTTAAAAAAAAACCAAACTGGAATAAAATATAAATAATAATCTAATAATAATTTAATAATAATCTGAGAACTTAAAGAAAAATGTGTTGAATATGAAGAAAATTATCTACATTAATAAAATCTTTTTCTTTATGATTTTTTCTGCTGTGAAAAATTAACTTCGCGATGAGAATTGTCCTCTCTGTGATAAATTTGGTTTTCCCTTTCTCTGACTTATTTTTTTTTTTAAGATATATCTTTGTCTTTGTGTTATTTAAGCTTAAGTATCATTCATGATACTGACCGTTTAAAAACGTTATTACATCATTACATTCACAATTTTTTTCGATCGCTTCTTTTCATAAAACTATTATGACGCTAAGTATCTAATATCTACTTTTATAAAAATGTATAAATGGATCATTCGACTTAAGGTTTTTGACACTGATGAGAGTCCAAACAAAGACAACGTTTGTTATTTGCTCTTTTTAAAAATTTTTCTAAAATCTTATGTCTCCTACTACTTTTATATAATAATTAAAGATCTCGCAATTATAATAAAAGTCTTCAACTACATAAAAGAACTACATAAAAGGTCTATGCATTTTTGAGAATGTAGCTGAATGAATAAAATATTCGTATAATTTATAAATAATTCGTGCAATTTTCTTCAATCAATTGTCAAACAGCCAGTAATACAGTCATCAATCTTCTATTATCTCTGAGCCCACTTGACAGTCATGAAATTTACCTAAGATTAATGATCTTAAATAATATCTTATCGATGCTAAGAAAAAGTTGCCCGTATAATTATAGCTTCAGGCTTCTTTCTGTTCTAATATTGCTATACGATTTCGTCATGGAGAAAGGAAAGACAATAGGAGCACAGAGTGTAAAGAACGCAAATAATTCAAATTTTTTTAAATAAAAGAACGCATTTATGTGAATGTTTCGGTCCATCTTCAACAACTCAACGTAAGAATATATAACACATTAAAACACTTAAAAGTACGCAGACACACAAAATGTAATAAGTTTCTTACCAAACATACAAAATACTGTACAAAAATACACTTTCCGATATAACGCCGGGACAAAATTACTGTACGATTATTATCTGATCAGCTTTTTCCAAAAGTTATTAACATAAATCGCATATTAGTAAACGCAAATAAATGCATTTACAGTGCAAATAAGGTATCGTTCTTCCCATGGATTTTAACGATACCTTCTTTGCGAAATATGTTTTTCTAATCATTCAGGAGCGAATTTTCGAGCATTTTAAGATACATTACTGCTTGTGAAGTACGTTGCCAATATTTATGTAAAATATTTTATTAATAAAAATTGAACTTTCGAGGATATTTGAAGACACGTATTACTAATCGCGCACGAGTATGTCAATTGCATAATCGGCATTAATTAACAGTAATTAATAAAGCTTCATTTCCCGAAATTAATATATCAAACGTCCTGCTATTACAATTGTAAATTGAAAGCAACAAATAGATGAATTAAACGAGTCAACAGATGTATAAAATTACAGTAATTAAATAAAATAAAATTATATTATAATTATGTATTCATATATTATATAAGAGTTTCTTGCAACAATGATATTGGGTAATTAATTTTGATAAGTAATTTTCCTTTTCTTTTCGAATCACGATTAGTTGTTACAGAAAGCGTCTCGCATCAACTTTTTTATTAATAATACAAGTATTTATAAAATTAAATATCATAAAATAAATTGTTTGTTTTTGAAAAAAGAAAGAAAGAGAGAGAGAGAGAGAGAGAGAGAGAGAGAGAGAGAGAGAGAGAGAGAGAGAGAGAGAGAGAGAATATAATTTATGGTTGTGTTTTCTCAATTTCTAATGTATATATATATATATATATATATATATATATATAATTGTTAATGCTAAATATAATGCTTGATCCTCCGTTACGGTCACACGTGTAATATCAGTGCGATACAAAGAACTAAAAATCGGACATGTATTCAGTGAATCTATTTCCCTATAAGCATTTTTATCTAATTTAATTTTATTTCTATTTTTATTATTATTCTTTAATTTACTTTTTATATATACGAACTAGTCAACAAAATATCAATTTGTCGTCAGGTATTTATTTAATTTAATTTATTATATTAGAATCAATTTTCCTTCACCTCTAAACTGCATGCCTCGCGGCCTGGAAACCTTCGAGAAATGCTTGACGGAAAAAATGGGAGCATTTGGAAAAAGTCAATCTTTTTTTGAAAACATTACTTATTAACAACTTTAAAAATGTGATCAAATAATTTGGAATAGTGATATTAATTATACGGTTATAAAAAGCGTTAACTGTTCATTCCGATAATATAGCAACTGGTCTAATTTTTTATCATATGTTCTTATTATAAACTGACGGCGTGTTTATTATTGTTTTGCGATTTGATCTTACGATTATGACTTTCGATATTTAATTGCACATTACTTGCGTTTTTTTATGTGTTGCGCTGAAGAGGATCCGAATGAGGATTGAAACGTTCGCGTATCTTATATCAGTATCAGTCAATTAATTTACTAGTGTATCAATTATCAATATACTTTCTTGACACATTAATGAAATTGTAGAGTTTAACCTATTTCGCTAACCAAAGCTCCTCGCTCCTATTATCTTTTATCTATCTCTTTATTTATTATTAAGGACCTCATATTTAATTTTATAAATTTTATAAGTAAAATTATAATAAAATAAAATAAAATTTAAAATTAATTTAAATTAAATTTTAATATAAATTCAAATTAATTTTTAAAAAAGAAATTATTGTAAAATTAAATAAATTGAATTAATAAAAAATTGAGAAAAAAATTGTAAAAAAGGATTATTAGAAAATAAAAATTAAAAATTTAATTATAAAAATGTAAAAAAGTATTTAATTGTATAAAATTCATTAAAGGTAGATTATATTATATGTATAATATTTATACCTCTTGTACATCTGTTATACATATAAAAATCTATTGTACCTATATATATATACATATTCTATATTTATTGTAAATCTATAATAAAATAATCTATTGCAAGTTGCGCGAAATTGAACAAACATACACAATAATACGAAATTTATTGAATTAACATGATTCGATAAAAATTCAATTTCGATGATGAAGTAACCCTTAATGTTAATAACAGTTATAATTATTAAATATTAACCTTTTATTCTCGAAATTTGTCAGTCGCGCTTTTGATATTGATATCGATCGCACAAAAATATAAGTATATTCTAAAGTAAAATATTACAAAGTTTAGAATTAAATATTACGAATTGCGTACAAGTTTGTTAATTGCATAATCGGCATTAATTAACATTAATTAATAAAGTTTCTTTTCCCGAAATTAATATATCAAACGTCTTGCTCTTAAAAATGTAAATTCAAAGCGACAAATAGATGAATTAAATAAGTCTGATGACTGATAAATAGAATTACAGTAATTAAATAAAATAAATTTATATTAGAAATATGTATTCATATATTATATATATATATATTATATATAAATATATAATATATATATATATATATATTATATATAAATATATAAATATATATATATGTATATATATATATATACATATATATATATTGATATAAGAGTCTCTTGCAACAATGATCTCGATTAATTAATTTTGATAAGTAATTTTCCTTTTCTTTTTAAATCATGATTAGTTGTTACAGAAAGTGTCTCGCATCAACTTTTTATTAGTAATACAAGAATTTATACGATTATAAATATTTAGCGGGGACTTTTTTTTAGCTCTAATGCTTCAGCTATATAAATTAACATGCTTGTCAAGTAAAAATTAAAACTTTTATTTTTTATTTTATCTTTTTTAAAATAATATGTAATGAGAATTAATGAAATTTTTACGATTGTGACAGCGAACACAATATAATTCGGACAATTTTTACTTAAATAAGTAAAAAATTAATATTTTTTTCTAATTAAAAAAATTTTGTATGTTTACATATATATATATATATCTGATCTTTATTTCATTTAATTGAATCTATCGATATCTAAAAGTTTATTATTATTGTATTTGTAGAACAATATAATACTCTAAATTATTAAATTGTTGAAAAAAAATTTTTTTTTCATATAAAATAAGTTTTAATTTGTAAAATATAGAATGTAAAAATAGCGTTTAATAAAAGAAAAAGAATTACAAAAAATCAAGATATTATTGGAAAAATTAGAATATTGACAATATTTACTTGGTTATTTGATATTAAAAGTAAATTATTGCCAGTGTAAAGAAATAACAAATTATTTTTAGGTGAAAGTGAATAAGCAAAATGTGTTAATAAATTTTGTGGACATAGCACGGATCGCAACCAAAATTGTGGACATAATGCGTTATCCATTGAGAACATTCATGGACATTGGCTATGTAGTTCAATATCCACGTTTTTATGTCCACAGAGAGCGTATCGCTTTCAGGGATTACGTAAAACCGGCTTCTCTCTGCCGAAATATACGTGACATTTTCGTTTTTATCGACCATATTGGAATCTCGGCTAAATAGGGTTCGCTAAGATTGATCTTCATATGACCTTTACACATGCAAAGTCAAATCAATGTTATCGTTTTATGTCCCGCATCAAATTAAACAACTTTTGTCTGAAGAATTTTTTTTTATAATTATAATATAATAAGAAAATTTTTAAAAAGGCAAATTAAAATAGGGAGATCCTGTATAGGTATATATTATTATGTATATATGAAATATTATACTCTCGTCAAAAAAAGCAAAGAAAAATAAATTAAGTTTTTCTGATAAATATCGATCTCGATTTTGCCGAAATAATTATTCTAAAACAAAGAACTCTGTATACTTACTTATAATCTTTATTTTTAATCACTGTATAATTATAATCCTTATTTTTAATCATAAATTACTCGAGAATGTTTTGCATTTTTATTAACTTGGTTACAAGTTGATTGTTAATTTATTACAAATCTAATGATTTTTAATCGTCTTGAATATATTTGTATTCACCAAAGATAAAGTAAGTATACGTACACATGGATTAATGGCTTACTCACATACACATATAACTGTTTATTATCAGGTGATGTTTACTAGCTCATTGTTTTCTTTTTCTCACATAATGATTACAAGATATTATAATCAACATTACTGAGAATAAATTATTTTCTTTGAGAAGATAATATGGCAGAGTAAATACAACTGTAATTAAAGTTAAAGAATCACATTAAAAACTACAGCTGCTTGTCGGCGTCTATTTAGATTATATATCAACGCAATGCAAGTAATTTTGACACTGGTCAACTTGTCCATATATTGATCTACAGTCACGTAACCATGAATCAGTGTGAGTTTTGTAAAAATCTTTCATTGATCACGGCTGTGCTAATCGTGATTAAAGTAAACATCATGAATATGCTAATTATTATATTTACGCGATTGGTTGTTCAACATTAAAAAGTAATATTTGCAAATTATACTTGCTATCTACAAGAACGTTGCCAATTATATGACTAGATCAGTGACAAAATAGAACTCGATTTTTCTATTTCTTTAAACTTAATTCAGCGATTGCTCGAACAACTAATGTCATAATGTTAAAAAACATCGACATAAGTTCGAGTAGGTTTTTTTCAATCGCGAAGAAATAAAATGTGAGATTGGTTGTTCTATCTTATATATAGAAGTAGGAATTAGAATAAATATAATTTTTCTGAAATTATATCTCGAGGCTAAAAATACGGAAAAATTAATGTACTTTGCGCTAACTTCGTATCTCCCTTGCCTTAAATAAACGTGGGTATCATTTCTACGTCTAATGTGAACACTAAAATTATCAATTTCAATTCCTGCTTACAAGACTTATTGACTTATATATAACCGCGTACCGTAGTGGTCGAAAAGAAGAAGACTTTTGTCGCGCGCGACAAGTGGTTCCTACTCCTCGGAAGATTTAACCAAAGGATGAATGGCTACAGAAGCACCCGAGCAACTCACGGTGTTCTGTATATAATCCTGGAAGTTACTCTCGATAACCCACATAAGTCTCTTATATCCAGATATTACTTGGGTCGCCAGTCGACACAAATCGTTGCCCTTTTGCACTAGAACGAAGTTCTCTGGCCTAAAGGCTGTCTCGGTGTTCCACAAGTAGATATCGGATTCACCTGAAAATAAATAAGCCATTTTGTCAATTTATTTATTTATTTATAAAATATAAATAAATAAATATATTTTAATTGCAAAATTGCATTATATTATTGTACAGAAAATTCAAACTTACCCTTGTATCTGAAGAAAAGAGAGCAACCGTTATCATTACCGAGAAGAACCAATTTTTCTGGCTTCAATCCAACTTCTACGACTGATCCTTGGGTCACACCTTTTCTTAAATTCTCGGTCTTGATCGCGAAAAGTCTGTTGCTTCCCAAATAAGTGAAATACAACACCGACGTGCCGCAGCTCTTCTTCACTAACGACGAGTAGAGAACATCTCTTTTTTGAGTACTGACAGTAACAGCGTTTGGAAGGATCACTCGGTATCCTTTATCCGCGGTGATGTTGTAAACAATGATGCACTTGGAGGCAGCGTCGGTTATGTACGCATACACTTCACCATCTTCCGTGTAATCGATTGACAGATATTGTAAACGAGATGACGGATTTATTAAGAGACTCAAGTCAATCACTTTCACGACCTGCGGGAAACCATATCTTAATATGAATCATTTCTCAAGAATACTATATTTTTATTTTTGATTCATTATGAATTCTAATGAAACAGTATAAATAATATTTAGTAAGATTTTTGAAACTAGAGTCACGAGAGTAATTGTGATTCATAAATTGTTATACGATAGAAGATTTTTTTTATGAGACTTTCTTTTCAACAAGAATAAATTTATGTGCGGCTACACATGCACATCAAACAATTAACGTATTGTATATAATTTATATTTAAAGAATTTTTCTTATTTTTACAAAATATAATCTCGAATTTATTGAAATATTTTTGCTAAATTAAATACTTTACTTTCATAAACCCAATGCAAAACATTTAGAAATAAACATGCTTATAATTTTGACAATTACTTTTTTTTGCACAAAAAGAGGAATTATAAGTATTAAAAAATTAGAAATGTATATCTTTTAATTATATGTCATTAATTTCGAATTTTTCGTACCTTTCCGGATTTGACGTTAATTCCGACGACTTTTGGAGGACATCTGCGGATCGGTTGTTCCAAAGTGTTTACGATACCAACGTCCAATACCCACAGAATTTCCTGAATATCCAGAGTTAGGTCCACAACGCTCTGTAGAGCCTGGCAGTTGCCTTCTTCCTGAATCGCCCAGCAGGGGAACGGTGTCACTTTCGGTGTGCAATCTTTCGTTTTCAATGACACGACACCTAAAGTGAAGGGTACGCCCGATTTGTAGCGTGGCATCGCTAAGATCAAATCCTCCCTGTAAATCTGCGCTCTTGTGCTGATGACATTCCTGGGAATGTAACGTCCATTCGTTTCGTAAATGTTCCTCGTGCTTTGACATGGCCAGTCCAGGCTGTAGCCCGTTAAAAAGAGCGATAGTTCCGGTAACAACTGCTTGTCACATACTGTCAACGATAAGCTACTCGCCAGGATCACCAGGCACAGACCGCTCTTCGGGATTCTCATCCTGCACTCGTCGTTTTATGACAAGTTAGGATAATATGTATTCTGGATCGTATTCTATAAAAAAGAGACACACAATAGAAATTTAATTATTACATTATTTTGAATATAAAAATCTCCTAAAATGTGAATTCTCTCTTATATAAATCTTTTCGAAAAAATTATTAAAAAATTATAAAAAATGATATATAAAAACAATTAAATGGGCACCAAGGAAGAATGTGAAAACTTACAAGATTTCCCGTGCAATCAGTTGGACGAAAATTTTTGAATGTGCGACTCATTTATACTGCTTTATACTTATACGTACGTTTTGATTATGAACCGATTGAAAATGCTTACATTTTTATGGTCTTCTTGCGCAATATTTTGTAACAATTTTCTTGCTTAAGATTAACGGAAATTTGTAAAGAGGAAATGCTTTATGAAATTTATGTTTAAATGTTGACAGTAAATATAATAACGAATCCAGGAAGACATGAAAAGCGGAACACTTTACAATAAAATAAATCAGGAAATGTAATGTATATCAGGAAATTATATCTCGTTCATTTTATCAACTTTTTTATATTTTTGATTTCTGTTTCTACAAATAGTTGCTTCCTATAAATTTTCTTAATATATATATATATATGTATATATATTTATCGTTTAATTTTTACTTCCAAAATTATAGCATCATGTCTATAATTTTTATTTCATCTACAGTTTTTGTCGCATCATTATTATTTAAGCAGATTATAGTAACAAATGCAACTATCTAAGATATTTGATACATAATTGTGCTTTAATTTTTGTTTTAAAACTGAAGTTTCTATCGTATTATTATTAAGTGTAGAAAAATGCAGGTGTCTAAGATATTTTCACAAATTTGTACTCTTTTATCTTTGATACATTCTTTTCTAACATATAAATAAAATTTATTGCATTTATTGAATATTTTATTTTTATTTATATAATTATTACATATTTTTACATTATATATAATTTTTAAGTTATGCAAATATGTTTGTTTATTGAATAGAATAAGAAAATATTTTGATTTCAAGAAAGTAGAAGAATCATGATTTATATGAAGAAAAATAATTTAACATGCGCGAGATTTGTTAGCTAATCAAGTGTTGATGAGCTCATACATGTATGCAGATTGTTTTTTATTTACTGTTTTTTTATTACTAATTCTTTGTGTTTACGTCCGGTTTTGGCAGTTCCATTCCATACATTTATACATAGTAGTATACTGACTCGCGTGCGGAACTCCTTGAATAAACATAATGGTTGCGCATCGCGATTAAATGTTTTTCAAACTGAGACATTTCGTAACGCGCGGCTGTGATGTGACAGGATTATAAAATTGGCGTAATTCGGAGATCTTACAGTTTACGATCCGATCCGATTTTATCGAACGAGACGCGATCCGAGGCGCGTAATTCAAAGGAAAGAAATTTATTTCGCGGAAAGGACGACAAGAATGCTCTCTATACGGGCGGTGACGTTTATCGTCGCCGTTGCTCTCGTCAGTGCTTATGAGGGGCAAAAGTACGAGAAGAATAATATCATGTGGACTGGCGGGTCCTTTGAGTGGCCTTGCTCGGCTACGAAGAACTTGTTCAGGAACAGTGGCCGTTACATCTCGAAAAATGTCCTAGCCACCAGGGCTGCAATCTACAAGGACGATGCCATTCTCGCTTTACCTAGGTATGGAAAATATATAATTTGAAGATTTACGATAAAAACAGTTACGACAATATATCTAGTTATTGGGATAGTTTTTAATATTATTTCTGCTATAGTTATATCTACGCACAATTTTTTGATAACCCTTCTATCATTATATGATATATAATGAAATTATAGAGAAAGAAACCAAGAGTAGATCAGAATAGAGAGAAAATAAATTTTTGATATGCATTAAATTTTTAATGATGAAATGTTTGATTATAAACTTTCGTTTATTAACGTGTCTATAAAAATAGATTTCTTTAAACTATTTTATAAAAAAATAAATATTAATAAAATAGAGAATTATTGATATAGATTGTAAAGATTTACAATATATGTATCTCGTAGATTCAGATTAATCTTTCTCTATAGTAGAACTTTTAAACGTAACAAAATATCTATCATATTATTTAAAACTCATATCTATAAATATATTATATATATGCGTTTACACATGAAAAAAATTTGCCACAAAAATAACTATCCACAAAAAAGCACATCACCATTTATAATTTATATAATTTCTCTAACAATAAGTCATGCTGATATTATAATGAAAAGTTGGAGGAATATATAATAGTAGATCGTGCTTGATTCACATAACGAAATCGTTCGTCTTTGATGGCGTTTCAATGCAGCAAAAGGTAACCGCATTTCTTAAGCATGTTTACTGGTTCCATAAGAGGCAAGCGCACTCTCGTGTTGCGAATCACGTGTGTTACGTTACTACAATGGTACGCACACCGTAGGTTTTTGTACATAGAAATCGTTAACGAGATCTTTTGACGTAAGTCGATAACAAGGGAGGGCGCGGTCGTAATTATAGAATTTCTCCAATGCGGAAAAATAAAACATGTGTTGATAACATTCCAACGAAAGTAGATTATAGTATTGAAGTTTCGCTTGAACTTTAACAGATCGAGAGAAGCAAGGTTGTAGATCTTGTTAAAGGTTACGCGATATGAATGTCTACCTCCGTGCGTAACAATGACGTTAATCGAGCAGTAATTGTATTCATATAGTACATAAAGAATATTTACATTCATAAACGTAATATAATGCATGACGAGCAATTGAAATGTGCAATATTATTGCTAATAACTGTATTTTTATATAGTAACCGATATTAATTAATCAATAATTATTAAATTATGCACAAGACAAAAGCATATATTCACTAATATCTATTTTTAATTTTCGCTGGTATAAATCGATCAAGAGATATAAAAAATTGCGCTTTGCATTTCACGTAATTAATATTGGCAAAAATATTTTATGATAGATTTTGTACGCTTTATATGTTGTTATCTTTAAAGCATTGTAATCTTACAATCAGTAATAATCAATAAATAAACGTCTAACTCATAAATTGACAGAATATTTTATGCTAATATTTTCCAAAAAAAAAAAAAACGGAAAAATTAGTGATTTTTTAGAGTCTAAAAATATATTTACTTGAAATGTTTTTTTCAGATTTAAGCCTGGTGTGCCAGCAACCTTAGCCAAAGTCTCGTTGAAAGATAAGAACTGTCAATCGGCTAATCTCTTCCCCTTCCCTTGCTGGTCCCTCCAAGAAGAGGGAACATGTTCCGCGTTGCAAAATGTTGTGGACATTTATTTGGATCCTCAGGAAATCCTTTGGGTGTTGGACACAGGCGTTGTAAATTCCCTTGAGCAGCCCGAACGTAAATGCTCGCCAAAGGTTGTCGCCCTGAATATAAAAACCGGCAAGGTAAGATAATAAGATCCGTGTATATCTGAAGTTAGTTGTACCGTAATAAAACGGCACGTGTGTCGTTTAATTTTTCTCTAAAAATTTTTTATCAAAGGACAAGATCCTCAAGAACAATATCCTCGTGAAATTTACTACAACTTATAAAAGGAATTTGTGCTCTTATTTATATAATCTTTTGTTAGCACGTATTATATTCATATTTCGTGTATGTAGCCACATTACTCATTCATGTTGCGTTTCCTTTTTGCTTTCGTAAGTGTTATGCAATGAGAATCTTAAATACCTTTTCTACCGTAACAAATCGCCGCGTAACATATACGATTAAAAGATAATTAAAAGACTATTTTTATTGTTTAAACCGTATAATTATTAAATTAATATTAATTAAAGATAAGATCTACGATCTTGTTAATAAAATTGCGATGCTATTTTTATCTTTTTAAGAAGGAAAGATTTTGTTGCTTTTAAGAATTAGAAAATATGCGGGAGAATACAATCGCTAAGAATGGTGCTTTGATATGAAAGTAAAAAGACTGGAAATAAAAGATAATATTTTACATATTTTTCTCTCTGTCTTTTCTAGTGAACTCTATTCTATACTGACAATGAAATGCCTAGTTCTTTGTTTGAAAATGTGAAGAGCGAGAGGGAAAAAATTACCATCTTCCTCCTTGTTTAGCAAATTCTGATTGGCCAATGATTTTCTATGAACTTTTCTACTTTCTAAACCATATTGTTTATAGTTGATATAATTCTTTATCGCACAATATTGTTACATTGTTCTAATCTTGTCTTTCTTTTTCATTTTATAATTTCTTTGATATTATACTTATTAGCTGGTTAGGTAGTGGAAGTTATTACTGCACATTTAAATAAGTTAATGTTTTTTTAGTTCGAAAAATAATACAGATAATAAGATTAGAAAGAGGAAGATAGCAATTTTTCCCTCGCGCTCTTCACATTTTCAAACAAAGGACTAGCCATTTCATTGTCAGTATAGAATTAAGTTGACTAGTCTTTTCTTAAATTAAAAAATAAGTTAAAAAATAAGAAAAAATAAGAAAATGCAATGGCTATTTCTTATTTAAGGTCGTGAAAACCGTCGATCTGTCCGGCCTGTCGAGCTCTTCGTCCCGACTGCAGTACATCGTAACGGATTACAGTTCGGATGGGCGGGTGTTCATCTACGTGTCGGACGCGGCCACCAGAGCGATTTTGGTGTACGACGTCACTTCAGGTCGCGGATATCGCGTTGTCCTTCCTCAAGCCGTGACCATGAATTGCAGCCGCAGGGACGTGCTGTACCTCGCGCTGATGCACCGCCAGGACGGTAGCACCTGCTTGCTCTTCACTTATCTTGGCAGCACCCATCTGTTTTCCATCCGTACAGATCATCTGCGAAATGGAAACGCTCAAGGCAAGATACATGATCTCGGCTTGAAACCCGCCAAGCTCGTTATCCTGGGCACCGACAACGGTAGCGCGCTCTTCTTCCGTTACGAGGGCAGCGACGAGGTATACAGATGGGACAGCGAGACGCCCTTCCTGTCCGTCAACTTCCAGCCGGTCTATACGAGCTCCGAGTGCGCCCTGGCCACGCACATCGTGCCCGATTACAAGAGGGAACAGATGCGCGTGCTGGAGAGCAATTTCCCAGATTACATGCAGGGCACCGTCGGCTGCGGCGCCAATCATGCGTTGAATCTTATGTAAAAGAGCGAGAAAGGTCTCTCGCTTCGCCGATTGCGACTAGTCAAGGAGGTGATATCGTTATTATTACGGACGCGCGCTAATAACAGCGACGGAGATTTCTCGGCTTTCTTTTTATGTCGGCAAATCGCATTCAATTTACATTCATAATTCTCGATGAGTTTACCTCCCCATGGTATAACTCTAATGTACTTTGCGCTAATTGTTGTATCTCTATTGTCATAAATATGTACATAGAGAGATCTTTCTTAGACATATAAAAAAAATACACGCATACACACACATAAACGCATGTTTACTTTCAACGTTACTTTCTGTAGAAATTCGAACTCGATGAAAAATTATGTCAGTTGCGACGCGTTCTTTGCATAGCCGACGAAGCAAAAACTCTTCAACGGTAAGCAAAATGTCAATCGCTGACATTTGATAAACGGAGAAATAAACGTATTCTAAAAATTCATTCAAATTGTTTTTTAACTTTGCTTTGCATACGCAACGTGACAAAGTTCAATTTATTATAGCGCGATACTATAAATCTTAAAAGCCAAAAATTTAATTACTTTATTCATATTTTAATTTTTTTCTACTTAATTAATTTAATTTGTGAATTCATTACCCAAAAAAATATTTTGCTAATGTAGATAGACTTCTAGATGTCTCAATTTAAATTTATTGCTATTTTTTGTGTCTGTTAGAATATTGCTTCTCACATATAAAATTTATAGCAGCAATATTCTAGCAATACCTCTAGAAAATTTAAATCCCATTGCCAAATATTAATTACAAATATAATTGTTTTTAATAATAGGTTTTAAAAAGATAGGCACCACAGAAAAATTTGCTGTTTAAATTGCACTAATAGTACAGATATATAAATTCTGCCTCTCTGTCATTTAAATTGATTAAATAAAAACCATATGCGGTATCACAGTATTTGTTAATCATTTATCTGTTTTAGTTAATTTTTTACACCTAGAAAATTTTTGTTGAAGTTGCAAAATCATTTTTTTGAGTAATTGTTTTCAATTGAGTGAATACTATACGATAAGAGAATCGTATATCTCATTTGCTTTAAATTCATCGAAAGTACTCTTCCAGGTCTAACTTTAATATAGAACTTTATGTATATCTTTTTTTTTTTTGTTAAGAAATTAAAGAGATTGTTTTCTCTTTATTTTAATCAAATTACGAAACTATATGTAATTGATGATTTTAGGTGTTCCTTTGAAATGAGAAAAAAGAAATTTCGCTAAATTGTGCGTAATTAAGATATGTAAAAAAGTTAATTAGCGTGTCAATTGTGTACCTAGTATAGATATAATAGTATAAATTATACATGACGGTAGATTAGTACGTGATTCGCCAACACATTTTTTTACGTTTATCCTTTTATAACGTTCGGAATAATTAACAGCTTATCGAAAACGAGTTTGGTTTTTAACGTAATACTCCATAATTTTTCTTTCAAATTCTTATGTCCGATTTATCGAGCAGCTTTTTACAATGTATGTTTAATGAACGTTTCTGTGTCTTTCACATTTATTAACAGGTGGACATTAAATCTAGAAGCTATATGATACTAAACTTTCAATGAAAATTGATATTCAAGATCAAATTATCTTCCTGGTTTTATACGATACTATGAAAGTTTGAGTGTATTTAATTACAGACACATAATATGTATTTTCATATTTCAAATTCACGATATTTACTTATAGCCCCGAGATTATTACAAAATAATATTAGAGCAAAGTAGAGAGATCTTATTACATTTAATTAGGATTTCTTCTTTTTTAATATAACAAAATAGAATTTTAAATTTTACTTGAATGTATATATAATTGGGTATACATATTTATATTATTACTGAAATCTTTAAATTGAAAAAAATATTATAATGTAAAATTATGCTTAATACAAAATTATGGGTCGTATTATAATAATAATGCATTGTTTAATACAAGGAAAATGTTTTGTATGAATAAAACTTTATCGATGCAAATTGACATGATAATGAAATAATATTTACTTTTTAATTTTCTTTATCAATTATATTCATCGCACTTGATCAATTGAGCTGTAATTTTTTTCTAATTAATAAATTTGTTTGGTATAATATAAGCTGTAACATATATTTACAATTTAATGAACATGAATAAATGTTAATTAGCGCATTGTAAACTTTAATTTTAATCAGTCAGTGTAGCACTGACTAGAAAGTGTGTTAGGTTTCATGACAGTCAAAATTAAATCTGTAACTCGAAGCGGTTAGTCGGCCGATGGTACAAAACATTTCAGTGCAGCGAAAGGAAAGGTCGCTACTTATTATTATTCAATTCAATGAAAGAATAAAAGCTATGTTTTTGCATCTCCTTTCTTGGATTTTCCAATTTATCCCAAGTATATACGTGCAGTGTATTTTCGAAATATTTGTACTTGATTTTATTATGATTAAACTGACAATAATACTCGTTAAGTTATAATATATACTTGTTAATTATAAGCTATAAATTATAATTACATACCTGGATAGGATTGAAATAATATACATATGCAATTCAATTGGCATTACAAGCAGCTGACATTTATTTATATGCCTCAATAGTCACACTTGAATAATTTGAAGTAAACGGTTGCTGTTTGAAAAAAAAAAAAACTCTATTATTGTTAATTCAATGTTATTGTATTTTGATAGCGTCTCGAGAAAAAAATGGGTTTAATATGGTCAAACGTAAAAACATACATAGTTAGATATAAAAATATCTGATAATATATATAATTTTATATAATTATATATAACAATATCCGAAAAAATAGCGCGATATGATTTTATATGACCATATCTTTAACAGATTTAGATCGAATATGATTATATAAAGATAAGATTATATCACACGAAATTTCGGATATTACAATATTATGTATGATCAAATCATATCGCGTCAAATTTCGGATTTAATTAATATATATGGGCAAATTATATTATATAAAGTCAGATTGCGCCAAATTTCGGATTTAATTGTATATAATTATATATAATCATATACAATTACATAATAAATTAATTTTTTCTCAGGGTATGATATCTTTAGAAATATGAGAAATATTATGTTAATTTTCTGCTGTTTTGCTAGATTTTTTTAGTTTTTAATAAGAAAAAGAGATTAAAATAGAGAAATAAATATATATAAAATTTTTATTTTTATTACTATTATTATCATATAGCTATTATTCTATATAATCATGTTTTAGAAAAGTATTATATACTGATACTTTTATTTTTGACATGAGAGATTAAACTAAATTTAATCCGGAATTGTTTTAAAGTAAATGATTAATGTAGTAATGTACGCGAGTTTATTTTCATGTGTCATTTCCTGTGTCATTTCATTTAATTTATGGAGCAAAATCACGCCATATAATCACCTTCATGTAAATGTCCTTTGAAACTAGTCGCTTTTATTCCCGTGATAGATTGAGAATTTACTTGCTGATCTTTTCAAGTCGTCATTCCAGGTCGATAGTGAGCAACTTCCACTTCGTCGTGGGAATGGAGGGCGATCGTGATCGTTCCATGGTATTTCCCATAGTGTTCCAAGCGCGGTATTGAGTAACAACAGAATATCCGATTTCTATCCGACACAACACAGACTCACAATAAATACGTGGTCGAATAATCCAACATTACCATACCTTTTACATACCATATCATTTTCCTATTTTGCGCCGAGAATTGCGTACAGTTGCGATAATTAAAGATTATGCACTTCGTTGGCGAAACATCGCATTATTTAGCTTTTTCATTAGCACTTGTAGCATTGCGAAAAATTCGAGATAGTAGCATAAAAAATGAGTACAAATGCACTGTAATCTTCTTATATTGAACAAAATTTATTTACATGTTATATTTTAAAATAAAAAAAAAAAAAATTTATAAAATATATTAAAAATATAAATAACATATCTCTTTCTTTACGTACTTTTTATTTAAAATAGATTAATATTACTCATTATTTTTGATATGTAATTGATATAGGATAATAAGTTACTTTAGTTCTGTAAAAACGCATTGTATATATGATATCGTGAAAAACTGCATGCACCAATAAATATATTAAAGAGAAAAATTATGACATAATGATTACACACGATAGAATTAACTCATCATGTTTTCTTTTGATTGCATTCAGTTAAAAGGAAATTGTATTTAGTTCAATGGGTGTGGTCTTTAGTTCCGGGTACTTTCGATCGAAAGCAAGGACACTTACATATTGATTATAATGCTATAGTTCCAACACGCAAGTGTCGTTTGGTGCCGCATTATATTATGGCATTTTGTAATATTACGCCAATGATGATTTGACGTTTTACATATGGAATATTTCACCTTAAACACTTTTACGTAAAAAGTACAAGGATATGGATTGCTAAAAATTGAATAGTTTACAAGATGTTTTATACTTTACTTTTGACATAATTTTATATGTATAAACTATGAAATATCTCGTAAAATATCTATTTTTTTCTTATTTTATTTCAATACTTTTATGTACAGAGTAATAAAAGGAAGCAAATTAGTGTAAAGAAAACACAGTTACTTTTAAGAAAAAATATGATGATAGTTGCACATTTTTTCTTTAAGACACCTATGTGTTTTCTTTATTAATTGATTCTTAATCAAATGATTCTTCTTATTAATCTGTGCATAAAAGTTTCGAGACAAGATAATCGAAAAATGAATATTTTGTGAAATATTGCGAGAATCGATTTATATAAAAAATGCTTAATTTTTCCGTTTAAAAAAAATAAGGTTGATCTCTATATAACTTGGCACGTACCATAGATTTAATATATTTATGGCGTACATACGTACATACAAGATCAAATTAATATGCCTATCTTTTTTCCCCCTTCAAGTGAAACAACTTTTATCTGAAACATTTTTCTTCTAAAATTCCTTTATTTCCAGTTATTTTATTGTATTTTTTAAAATGAATTTTGTTTATAGTATATTATGTTATGTGTCTGACGCGTGAGATTAATAAATATCATGGAGATTTCATTTTTTACAATCCATGTCAAGTTAGGCGTTTTGATTCTCGTAATTGATTTTTAACGAAACTTACATAACTGTACTTGCATAGGTTAACATAACTATATTATAAACAACATCTCAGTTTTTTATATAAATATTAATAATTGATATTTTTAATAAGGATCACAAGGTAAATGTAAACAAATGTAAACAAATGTAAGAAATTGTAATTTTTTAAGTTAAAAAATTATGTCACGGAAAGATGCTAAATTAAATCTTAGAAGGAAAAGAAATGTAGTCTAAGAATTTAGATTTCTTTAAGATTGTTTCACTCGAATACTATCGCTTAAAAGTTTGGTAGCATTTACTAATTGTTAACTATTAATTATTAATTTCTGAAAAATGTGGTTAGAAAAAAAATGTTTTATAAAACAAAGTAATTGAAATATACAATAAATTTTTATTATAAGCGTTTTCTTTGAACATAACAACAGATTGTTTGTTTAATTAAAAAATATAACTATTTTAAAAACTTTTAAACGATAGGTATAATCTTTGAATACTATAATTTTTACTTTGCTTTTATAAAAAAATATATTTATTTTTGACAGAGCAACTATATAATAGCTATATCAATAATATAATATCTAAAGTGCCACTTTCTTCCATATAAAGAAAATCACTTTTTTTTAGTAGTTGCAACTGCCTTAAAAATAATCGGAATAAGATATAAAATCAATAAAAAAGCGTTTCAAAGCTGGAAGTTTCTAGTTTTAGAATCTTTAAATGAATTTAATTCTTTTTATTCGTTACAAAATTCGTTAAAAAAAGAAATTAAAGCTAAAATTCTGCTCTTTATCATCCAATTAATGAAATCGTGCTAGGATTTTTTTTTAATTCGATATTGTTGTACAAACTTTTTAAAAATTTGTTTAATCGACGTCGCTTTTTTGCAATGTAATTTTGTAACCAATAGAAAGAATCGAGATGCACTTAAAGATTCTAAAACTAGAAACTTCAAGCTTTGAAACACTTTTCTATTGATCTTATTCCGATTATTTTTAAGGAAGCTGCAACTATTTGAAAATTGGCCTTTTTTTATATAGAAGAAAGTGGCCCTTTAATTTTTTTGCGCAGTGTATTATAATACCTATATGAATATACATTGCCAAAGTTAATAAAATAATAAAACTGAATCGTGATATTTTACCTGTGAATTATAATTAATCGTTATTACTTAAAATTGCTCGCAAAGCTTATTGCAGCATCAAGTTGGAATAAATATGAGGGTGTGGATGTCAAGTAATCACGAACCACCTTTCTCCGCACTTTTCAAAGACATGTTTGCACGAAAGGTTTGGTCAGCGTTTGAATTTTAGTTACGCAATGGTTTATTCGTGTAAGTGAACTGCCCCTGCTTAAAGCGATTGTGCGTACATGTGAGTAAAAGTACATAACGTCTTTACGTTACATATATATGATGCATTTGAGTTACAGTGTTTTGTTTTCTAGTGAATTGCAAGTTCCAGGTTCCAGGTCGATGCTGGAAAATTGGATCAGTCAGTATTGTACTAGTGGAGCTTGGGTACACATCTAGTATATTTCTCGCGATGGTATAGTTTCACGTTTGTGCAGCGCGAATTCGAGTGATAGTTATTGTTACGTAATCTTCGTTCCTTGTGTTGTTTGAAGAGTGATAAAGCTTCCTGCTACTACATTTTAGTTTTAAAATTTTGAAACATGAGGTAAGTAATGAATGTAAAAAATTATGATGTAGGAAAGATAAAAAGAGATAATTTTAAAAAATGGTAAAAAAGAAATGTTATATTTAGAATATACATTGTGTATAAATAGAAATAAATAAAGAGTATATTATTATTTAGAGAGAATAGTTTAGCCTCTTCTCCTCTTTAATACTAGTTATTTTTCCGCAACAATCTTAATGTCTATTTTTCATAAAGTATTTTAAAAGTAATATGTATATATATTTTCCAAAATATTTGAAAAATAATATAAATACCCGAGAAAAAATAGGTTTAATATGGTTAGATATAAACATACATAATTAAATATAAAAAATAAAAAGATTTAATAGTATCTAATTTTATATGATCGTATATAATAATATTCAAAAAATGGGGCGATTTTATATGATTTTATATGACCATATCTTTAACACATCTACCTAAATATGATTATATGCATAAAGATAAGATCATATCACGCCAAATTTTGGATATTATTCTATATGATAACGCGCCAATTTTCAGATTTAATTATACATATATATGGACAAATTATATTACATATAGTCAGAGCGCGTCAAATTTCGGATATAATTACATATAATTATACATAATTATATGTATATAATATCATAATAGGTTTATTTTTTCTCGGGCAATATTAAAGATTTCATGAGCAAATATAAAGTCGCCTGCAAAATGCGACTAATAAGATTGTAACTATCATACTTTTGTCAGTTTAATTTCTGATACAATTCCCATACAACAGATTCGAATATATTGAACTGATTTTAGGAAAATCAGACAGATCAATTTGTACACATATGTAATCAAATATATAAGTTTGACTATGTCATATCTGATTATGTATAATCACATTATATTTAATTATATATAATCATATTATACTTATATATAATCATAATTGATTATTTTATATCTGATTGCATATAATCACATTTGTTTATATGAGATCATATCGCGCCATTTTTCGGATATAACTATTATGGCCAATTAGATATCATATATGTATAATTACGTAAGTCCATTTTTTCTCGGGTATCTCTTTATAAAAAGAGATATTAATTTAAATACATGTCCATTCCTTAATTTGTTTAGATGTATGCTGTTCTTGCCGACAATTCTGTTACTCCTGTTTGTCAAAATAAAGGCAGAAACGTTGGAAACCGTAGCGCAATGGCAGTTGCTTGATTTCGCATTGCCGTACGATCGCGGTTTTCTCAATCAATATCGACGGGAAAATATAGTGCTGACTGGTATCGAAATAGCTTGGGACAGAATTTTTGTCAGCACACCCAGATTACGTGCCGGTGTGCCAGCCACCTTGAGTTTCTTCTCTAGAAGAGAACCTTTAGGAAGTAGTCCGCAGTTTCATGCATATCCATCGTGGGACTGGCACGGTGCTGGGAAAGGAGAAATCAATTGTACCAAGTTGATTTCGGTGTATCGAACCAGGCTGGATAGTTGCGACAGATTATGGGTTGTCGATGCCGGTGTCATGACGTCAATCGACGATTTCATGGCCGTTTGTCCACCGAAAATTGTGGTCTTTGATTTAAAAACCAATCAGGTAGTTCGTCACGTCACTTTTCCGCGTGAGGTAAGCAAAGTGACATTTCTTTTTAAAATAAAGAAAGTGGAATAAACGCGCCAATAAAGAGAGACTGATTTTTTTATTAGAAGCAATAAAATAAATATGTAAAAATAATTGAAAAAACCAATAATTGAAAAGAATAAAACAGTTTATAAATAAAAGTAAACAATAAAATATTTATATAATATCTATATAAAGATAAATATTTTTATTTATTAAGCTGTTAGACGCGACAAATATTTTATAATTCTATACATTTGTATGTATTTAAATTCAAATGTTTTCACGTTCAAATTTCGTGAGTATTGAAATATGTTGTACGACAGATGAATTTATAAATAGAATTCTATTTCAAATTGCTACAAATTATTGTAAAGGTCATTTAAAATAGATGATAAAGAATGTTACTAAATAATTTAAAAACTATCAAATATTTATTTTATTTCAACTAACATCAAATTTTCTAGTATATCATGTATTTATTTTAAATAATAGAGATACAAAGTGTATCATAAATTACGCCTCATTTCTAGAGAATGAATTGACATAATCAAAACAATCTACAGTTGGCAGCAGTCAGGAGTAATAAATCCAAAATAAAGAATGACGATGTTATATTTGTGAATCTTTTTTTTTTTTTTTTTACACAGACTAATGTTGCAGCGAGTGAGAAACTTTCTTTTAAATTGTACTAATTTATGCATTCAAGTTGATGGTGGATTATTTAAACACCTGTAATTCTATCTTTACTGCTCATTTGTTAGTTAATTAATGTTAAGGTTTTTAACTTATTGTTATTAAAACAATCACAAACTTTTAATTCAAAGAGAAATAATTCAAAAATAAATTTTTTTATTATTTAAACTATATTGTAACTCTTCAAATGTAACTTTGTTATTCTTTACTTTTGACTTATTTTGACTTCGTCAATTTATTTTCTAGAGAGTGACTTATAATATATTCTGTATATTATTAAAAATCACGGAAGAAAATGAAAAAAGAAGTGTTGTAATTATCTGTAAATAATTTATATAATAGCTTTAAATTACAACTAGAGAGAATAATTAAAAACCGGTTTTATTAGTTTACATAAAAAGCAAAATAAAATTGATTTGCAATTTTAGTAATGCGTAATATGTGTACGCTAGCTTCTGAGAAACGTTGAAAACATCGTTATTCGTTATGTATAAAAATAATTGTGTTCTTTCTCGGTTATTATTATTGTTTGCCTCTGTTAGGTGTTGAGGCCAGATAGTTTGTTGACTAATTTTGTCATCGATGAAGTTTCGGCAAAAACATGTGATGATGTATTTCTCTATATAACAGATACTCTCGGCCCAGGTAACACAATTTTTTATGAAATCATTGATATCATATTTAAAAAAGATATATTCTAAACACAATAATATTTTGGATTTATTTAGATAAATAATGATATAATTCTGTATTTTATTATTATATTGAGATATAAGAGAGTAATTTAAATATCTTTCTTCAATATGATTTTTTTTCTTACAACAATTTTTTTCAAGCTATGTATATAGATCATGTTTCTTTTGCAATTATAAGGAATTATATATAAGAACTATTTTTTTAAATTCTTGAAGAAAATTAAAAGAAATTCTAATATTTTTTTTAGGAATTGTTGTTTTCGATGGCCTTAGAGATAGGAGCTGGCGTATTGTTCACGCATCCATGTATCCTAATCCAGACGAAGCAACATACAGAGTAAGCATAATATTTGATTATTTAAAAAAAGATGCATAAATAAAATTAAAAAATTACAGTATACATTTAAATAGTTTGATAAAGTTTTAAAATAAAAATAAAAGTTTTGAAAGATAGATACTACTTATATGAGGGATAGTCTAATTTTACAATAGAATTGAAATTGACGTACAAAAGGCCGAAGCGTTAAGTTTTTTTTTGTACATTTCAAAAACTTAAATTAATAATCATTGTACTATCATTTTTTCACTAGTTATAAGCATTCAAAGTCAATAGCTCGATTTTGCTTTAATAATGAATATCTCGGCGAAAATAAATCATAGAACTTTCATTAAAAAAAGAAATTAAAGCTAAAACTTTCTCCTTTAACATTCAATTAATGAAATCGTGCTAAGATTTTTTTTAATTCAGTATTCTTGAACAAACTTTTGAAAAATTTGTTCAATCGACGTTGCTTTCTTTCAATATAATTTTGTAACAAATAGAATGAATTCAAATTCATTGTAAGATTCTAAAACTAAAAACTTCAAGGTTTGAAACGCTTTTTTATTGATCTTATTCCGATTATTTTTAAGGAAGTTGCAACTACTTAAAAATTGGCCTTTTTTTATATAGAAGAAAGCGACCCTTTAATTTTTTTACGTAGTGTAAATATTGTTCAATACTTATTATAAAAATTTGTTATAACATTCATTAACATATATTATGCTAACATATTATAAAAAATATAATATATAACTTGCTATGTCATCATTTATGCATGATATATGATACACAATATATTTAAGTGTACAAGCAATGAAATGTGCCCAATTGTATGTATCTCGTATATATCAGAATATATTATGATATTAATTATATTATATTGTATATTTTAATTTTATTATTTATATTAATTAAAATTATGTTATATTCTACATTAATATAATATTAATTATATTATAACATTAAATAAGTATTTATCTGTAGATCGGAAGCGACACTTTCGAGTTTCTGGATGGCATAGTGGGTATAACATTTTCACCGAGACTCCGAACCGTCTATTACCAACCTCTGGCGACCAGTCGTATCTTCAGTGTATCCACCTCTGCTCTAAAAACTGGACCACTTTCTTTAGGACAACAGTTAACTGTGACCATGATCGGTAGAAAGTCAAGTCAAGGTCTGTCACTGGCTCTGAATCCTTTGGATGATACAATTGTGTTCGCTCCTTTAACTGAGACCGCAGTTGCGTCGTGGCAACCGCAAACCAATCAGCAGAGGTGCGAAAACAAAATTTCAACAATTATATTTTCAGCTATTAAATTAATTACAGAATTAAGCTATTAAATTAAATTATCAAAAGAAATTTGATAGATAAATACGTAGCATGTCAGTTTAATGCGAGTAAATTTGTAAATTAATGTTTAGCAAGAACAATCTCTTTAAAGAACGGAGGAAGACAATTTAATTATTAATCTGTGTTTTAAGAGCATATATTTTATAATGTTTTATAATAAGTTTTTATAATCGAAGATAAAAAAATTTAAAAGAAAATCTTAAAACCGGTTTTATCATATTCAATTCAAAATAATTAAAATATACTGTATAAGTCAATCTTATACATATAAATTGCTTATAATATAGTTAGGCTGTTAGGATTTTCCAAGAGGAATTATGTATGCATATACATAATTAGTTAGCTGTGACGTCAGTTGTTTCTTTTCCGTTATCTTTTATCTAAAAAAAATGCAAATATTTGTTGCAAATATTTTCTTTCTTGCATGTAAATGTTATTGATCGAAATACTACCGCTATTATTTCTTTAGTAATATAATAATTTAATTAATAATATGAATATTAAAGATACAGGCAAATAAAAGTCGAGCGCGAATGGAAAGGTACAAAAAATACCAAACAATAAACTATAATTGCAAATTAAATTAGATTGTATTAACCATTTTCGATACTATGTACCTTTGGTCTATCGTAAATCCTGTAGAAAAAGACGAAATACAAAAAAAATTATTATATAATACTTACTTGCTTGTTTCTTTAATGTTTATATTTTTTTATCTCAGATATTTGTTTTATTTCATTTTTAATTTTATTGTTAATAATCTTAATTTATAAGTGATAGACTTATTGATTTAAAAACAATTTTGTAATTTTGTTGTTATCATACAATAGATTTAAGATGGAGATAACATTTTTACAATGTCCATTTTCATTCGATTGTTTCTTAATTTTGATAATTATTAAATTATTAATAATTATTATTATTTATAAAATTATATTTACTAATTATGTAGAGCAGGAATAAATATATTTTTATTATAATAATATGAGCACAAAATAAAAACAATTACTTTTTATCACATTACAAAATTATTCAGAAAGTACAATAATTACGTAATTAATGTTTATTTACTGAATTATTTTGTAATATAATAAAAAATTTGCTTTCTAATTATCGCGTCTTAGCTCTTATTTGCGTTTTTTTTTTACTTATTACTAGCGTTTTTTTATTATATTTATTATAATTATAATTATATAAATATAATTAATTAATTACTTTTTTTTATATATTTTTTTAGAATACTCGCTTATAGTCCAGAAGAATTACAGTTTGTTGCTGAAATTATATGGGCAAAACACGACAATGGCGACTATTGGGTAATGTCATCGAGATTCCACAAGTTCTTCCTGAAAAAAGTTGATACTCGTCAAACTAATATCCGCATCATGAGAATCAAAATGAACAATCAGTTGTTGAATCCGTCTCTTAATCAGCAGATTGATCCGTATTTTTCACTACATTTTTACAATAATACTCTAGGTTTTTGAAAAAGAGCATTAATTGTAAAAATGTCCAAATGAAAAGAATCATGCCAGCGCAAACGACATTAACTACGTTTACACCTCACTCTTAATAACAGGTTTAATAACATCTCCATAAAACGTATTGTTTATACAGAATGGTTTTAATGTAACCAAATGTATTGTAATATATTATTAATATTATTTTATTACCGATATATTATATAATTTTATTTTAAATTGGTAATGCAAGCACAACAAAACTTACTTAAGTGTTTATACAGGTTTCTTTAAAACCGGATTTACAAATCTGCTCTTTTTCTTTAACAACAGTAGCGTTACACAAACAGTTATACAAACATCGGCGTAAAGCACTTATATGGCATGTTATACGACATGTAACATCGGTAGTCGCAACAACAGTTGTTATTAAACCGGATTAATGTTACCGTGTAAACGTCATTGATGTTTGAAAAAAAAATTCTTATCGGGACTTGACATGGAGATGAAATTTGTGATAAAAATGTAGTAGAAAAGCAAGAAATATCTGCAATGTATAAAAAATGCTTTGTAGATTTTTGTAAAATAAAATATTTTGTATGTTCAAATGTTCTTCGACTTAAAATATCGATATTCTGTTACAAATTTATATTATACAAGGTGAGGAAAAGTATGGAAGCTCTGAAAAATCTCGACAAATATAAGTTTTACAGAAAAATGTTTCAGACAAAAGTATAGTTTCAATAGGGACATAAGATGATGTCATTGATTTGAACTTGAATAGTCACTTGAAGGTCACGTGAAGGTCATCTTCAATTTGTTAAATGGAGCATTCTATTTTTAATTGCAAATTTTTGTAGCTTTTCAAAACACTATAATATATTTTAAAATTTGTTACAATTTTCAATATAAAATATGGAAAAAATTAATAGATCTTTGTCTTAGATGGCCGGATCTTTTCTCAATCTTGCCTTAGATTCTTTTTTTGTAAAACTTATATTTTTCGAAATTTTTCAGGGTTTCCATACTTTTTCCTCACCCTGTATAATAATTGAAAATTGTTATATAAACTACAAACATTTCGAGAGATTTTTCAATTTTTTATTTTTACGTAGTGATATCTTAAATACAATTCTTAAAATAATATAAAAATTACTTCCTTCTGGATCTGCGTTTATATATAAAATTAAAGTATTATTCTTTATTCTCGTTGCTTGACTTTTGAAAAAAACTTGTAAGTTTAACTCAATATATTGCCGAGTTCGCAAATTCTTGTACGTAATAACGAAATGCGCATTCTTTCGCAATTTATACAGCCCAATATCCAATATCAACAACTTACATTTACGAAAAATTTAAGATATTATATTAAATGATATTGATTTTTAATACACTATTTTCCAGCTTATGCAACGCATGCTTTCTATTTTTTCATTTAAAATCAATTTAAGAGCTAAGAGCATATAAAGAGATGATTTATATCTAATTTTCTTATAAGCAAACACTAATTTTTTTTCGCCAATTAAAATATGAACATATTAGAATTTTATAAATTCAATGTTGTATAATAAATCTATCGATTGGAGTATAATTAATTTGTAAAACATGTATTGAAAATATTGTGAAAATTATGTGCTTAAAATTGCACTCTAAGGAGAGAAAAATAAACATGGTAAAGTTAAGATGAAATATTTCATATTTAAAATAGTAAATTTAATTAATTTTAATTAAATCTATCTTACAGTATAACTCTATTATATATTATTATTATATTAGCTGTTATCAAATACAATTACTAATTATACATTATTTGCACATGTGTCATGTTATTTCGCAATCAAGGATTAAAAATCTTCTTCTGGTTTTATCGAGGAATACAATAATAGAATCTCAAATAATGAGTTGAATGCGAACGATTCAATGCGCAAATTGTTTATATGTTGTACATATATATATATATATATATATATATATACATGTATTTCGCTATTGATTTCAGCAAATGTCGTCATTTGATATCTGAAAAAAAGGACGTTAATGCAAATAGTAATATTCAGATGACATCATCGTTGCATCATCATCTTTTCAATTTAAACTTGTTAAAATGTCGGTAGTGGCCGATGATAGTAGATAAAGCGAAATAATTTTTATTATAAAAAAATGTAATTTTTTGAAATATTTATTATATAACACACTAACTTCGGTTATATCATTATATTTATCGCAAGTAAAATTTTTTATATTATTGATAAAAATTGAACGAGTATTTTTACATTTTTTACAAATTTTATTTCATATACGCGTGTATATATTTATTAAATATTACAAATTAAAAGAAAAGAATTTTATTACTGTTTTTCCTTTGCTTTCTCTCTCTCTCTCTCTCTCTCTCTCTCTCTCTCTCTCTCTCTCTCTCTCTCTCTCTCTCTCTCTCTCTCTCTCTCTCTCTGTCTTTTGGTTTATCATGAAAGTTTTTTTTATTTTCATAAAACGGTTACAATGTTTGGAATAACAAGAATTCGCTAAATCTTATTCTTGAGATACACGTGTGTCCTGCAACGTTTTTTTTATGCGACCCGTTGACAAGTAAATTTAAAACTGACAATGAGATGAAATCGAATTAACGTGTGAATACACTCATATGTACATCGATCAATCAGCAAGTAAGTCTTGTGTAAATCGCAAATCACTATAGTTGATAATTCTCTTTTTTTCTTGCAATTGAACAGATAATCTTATTATTCAAACACAATGATAAATAATCACTCGCGTAATGCGCATTAATACTTCCCATGCGTAATTTATAAAAAGACACTTGGATTCTTCACTTATGTATGTACCACGATTCGAAACGTCTGTTTTTATTTCGAATAAAACCTCAGTAAATAGAAGGTATCCATCTCTCTTCGACGTGTTTCTATTCCGGTGGAGCGGAGATGTTTGGATACGTTGAAAAGTTACGCGACGACTCGAGAAATCTCGCAGTCGTTTCTCGGGCGTCTTGTAGTTCGGAACGTGAAGTCAAAAAAGAATCTCTTGTATTCTCAAAGTATTATTTATATTAAGTTATCACTTTTATGCTCAGAGTATTATTTATATTGAATTATTATTTTTATCAAGAGAGAGAGAGAGAGAGAGAGAGAGAGAGAGAGAGAGAGAGAGAGAGATAAAAAGAGAGCAAAGTGATGTTAGAAAGACCATGTTTGGTGTGCATTATACATCTGTTGAAACATAAGGAGAATATATTTTGAGAAAAGAGAAAACTACGAGAAAGGCGTAACGAATGATCAGTAGAGGGTAAACGCAAAGGCAGTTGTCGGATAGCCTGACCTAATTGTAGCAAGATTGAGATTTCGGTGTTTGAAGAAAAAGAAAAATTTTTTGGTTTTGTGTCTTCTTTCGAATTTTTCTTTCCGTGGCAGTGAAAGTGTCGATAAAAAAAGGAAAAAAAACGAACTTTTTAACTATATTCATATTTATGAAAAAACGAGTAAAAAGGATGTCATTGCAAACCAGTTCTTTTCAGAATTCTCGAGAAGATGGAAACGCGTGTAAAACTGCGTCACCGTTCGTATTATCACTGACAATGAGTGCTACGGTGACGTGAAAAAGCGCACAGAAATCGTAAAAAAATTTATCACTAAAAATAAAACTATGTAACATAAGTGTTTATTGAAAGAATCGCAAATAAGCATTTGCAAAGTGAGGATTTGATATTAAAAAAGCATCGTATTTTTAAAAAACTGTTAACAAGTATTTATATCTATTGACAAAAAGACACATTATTATATATATATTATTTTTATATATTTTTTATATACTTTAAAGATGAAAGAAGATTAATAAAAGATTAATATCTGTATATTAAAAGTAATTTTTTGAAAGAATTAAAGGGGACATTCTTTAAAAATATGTTAAAATAATACATATTAAAATTAAAATTAAAATTTAAAATAATAAATAATAAAAATATATTTAAATATTAAGTATAAAAATGTATTAAAATAAAAATTTTGTTGTATTATAATATTATAAAATTTTTTTAAAAATAATTAATGACGAACTAAATTGCTTATACTTAAAAAAATTTCTTGATAATTTTTATTTTAGGACAATGAGATAAGAATTTACAAAAAAGTGTTTCGTTGATAACCTTATATCTGCTAGCAACAATGACATGTTTATGACTGGCATGCTATTACATAAAGATATAAGATTATTTTATATTTTAAAATGTAAAATATATTTATAATATGTGTTTTTAAATTTTTATCACATAAAATCTAACAATCAATTATATTAAATCTTTATTTTTAATTTTTTTAAATTCTGTTATATTTTAATTTGATATTTATTTAATGTATCTGAAAACAGTATGTGTGATATCAGATAAAAAATTGTTTGAAAGAAAATTGTAAATTTTTGTTTTACAAATACTTGTATAAAAAATGAGATGTAATAAAGCATAAAAGCTAATTACATCTTTTCTTTTACATATGTCAATGACATATTAACTTTATTTTCTTCATTAAGTTTTATTATGCAATTTCAATGGTGAAAGTTTAAAGTTAGAAAGTGCAATTCTTTAACTAATTTGGCACTGGCTGCTCTAATATGTGTAGCATATGTAAATATATTCTCGAATTTTCAATTACATTTTTTGTTTTAAAATTACAAAAATGTATCGTTTTAATTTTCATATACAAGATGTTTTAGAAATAAGTGGCCAAACTTTAAGAGCACATTCTACTCACGTAAAGATGATAAAAATTCATGTAAACGTGGATTTAGAAATGTTTTGTTTCCAGATCATAAACATTTTTTATTTATATAACAAACTTTGCTGTGAACATTTTATTAATTAATTTAAAATTAACTAATGTGTATACACAACACAATATATACTTTAATTAATTACAAATTGGAACAGATTTCTAATCGTGCAAAGCATTGCACACTACTAAAAGAATTTTGCATTTAACATAAAAAAAATATATGTATATTAGTAATAGTCAAAAGAAACGTTTTTCAATAGTTTTTATTAATAAGTAATCGTTAAAAAATTCTTAGTTAATAAACATATTTAAAAACTCTCTTGCTTTTTCTTTTACTCTCTTAAAAATGTATATTAAAAATAAACTGTGATTTTTTTTCATTTCTTCATATTAAAAGACAAATAGTGGAAAATTTGTTAACAGATTCATGATGAAGCCCGAAGCAGCTTGGTTATTACGAACTATTATATCGTTTTTACTTCTTGGGGGATCCTTAAGTATTGAAAAATTAAAAAACATATATTCATGGAAAGCTTTAGAATTTGCCTTCCCAAACGAATACGCGAGAGAACTTGCCATACATGACGGCCGCTTCATTCCCGGAGCACCGATACCGATCGACGTGGATTTTTATCATAGAGGTTTCAAATAATTTTACATTTTTATTCTTTCACCCTGTAAAAGTGTTTGAAATAACAAATCATGTATAGTATCAAACAAATCTGTTATAAATTTTTTTAACTGTATTTACAGTTTTTAATAAATAACGCAAAATATGAAAAGAGAGGGGAGAAATATATTAATGATAAAAAATATGAAATAAATATTAAAATGTAATTTAAATTTAATTTTTAATCAATTATTTGTTACATAAGAAATATTTTAATATATATATATATATATTTTTATTGTTAATATATTTTCTGTTTCTTTTCATATTTTGCGCTACTTATTATTTCTATAAAGTTGAAAACTAAAAATGTAGTTAAAAAAATTAATGTTTTCATTTACTTAATAATTTTTTTTCTTGTTCTTTATTTCTCTCTCTTTTTTCATATTTTGCGCTACTTATTACTTTATAAAGTTGAAAACTAAAAATGTAGTTAAAAAAATTAACGCTTTTATTCACTTAATGATTATTATTTTTCTTATTTGGTAAAAATAATTATTGATTGGACGAGTATCGACTTGTATAAATTTATAATCGAAAGGTTCACGCTATTGATCGCACTATTGATCAGTTATAATCTAACGGTTTATTTCGTGATATTCTTCTTCATTATTTATGCGATTTAAGTAATAAAGATTCTTGAGCAACGCACAGTTATTGCATAATTTCTACGTAGTTTCACATTGACTATCGTTATAACTAATAATTCTTTTTTATACAACTATACTTCTTGAGTTACAGAATAGTATATAGGAATGAATAATATCGAAATGTCTCTTTTTTCTTTGTTTTAAGATCGAAGGTCATTAATAAACTTATGTTTGTTTAAAATAATAAAAAGGATACATCTCAATTTTTTCAACATTATTCATTTCTACGATTCTGTAATTTAAGAAGTCAATATCTCTTGAACGAAGCATTTGCGAGGATATATCTAAGGAATTTTTTTTTGTTTTGAGGTTTTAAATGGATATTTCAAGTTTGACTATTTAAACCAGGAGTAGCCTGGATATTATTATTTATTACTATTGTAATCTATTTTGGCAGATAATTGATAAGACTATTTCGAGCGCGAAGACCTATATAGATTCCAGTTAGCTTTATTGTACGAATGTATTTTTTCAAAATTATTATAAAACTATGTATAAAACAAAGGATAAAAGATAAAAAAAGATGAGAACATTGGATACTTATAACAATAAGAAAAGAGTATTTCTTAAACAAACGCGCTCAAAATTAATATTATAAATTTGTATAAGAATTATATAAATTTTTGTAATTCTGTAACAAAGTTAAAAATATAAGAGGTTATTGAATTTAATTTAAGATATCTTATAAAAATTGCTATATCAAGTTAAAGCGTGACACATTTTTACTTATCTTGCTTGATAATCATTTTCATGAATGCATAGCTAAACTCGGATCCGTTGTATTTATCTCAATACCAAGATTTCAAAATGGAGTTCCCGTTACCCTCGGTTATGTCACGGATAATATTTCTGCTGAGGGAAATCCAATAATTGCACCTTATCCAAATTGGGAATGGAACAGATTAGGAAACTGCGACGCGATCACCAGTGTATACAGAGTGCAGGTAACAATAGAAAACTTTATATTTACATTCTTGTAAATTTGAATCAATATTCTGGGCGCATATAGTTAACATTTTGCTCATATATTGCATTTAATAATAGGATAAACATTTTAATTGACCACGTAATATTTCCTAACAATATCGAAATTAAACATTATATACACTACGCAAAAAAAAATTAAAGGGCCACTTTCTTCCATATAAAAAAGGCCAATTTTCAAGTAGTTGCAACTTCCTTAAAAATAATCGGAGTAAGATCAATAAAAAAGTGTTTCAAAGCTTGAAGTTTCTAGTTTTAGAATCTTTCAATGAATTTCAATTCTTTCTATTCGTTACAAAATTAGTTTGTAAGAAAGCGACGTCCGTCGATTGAACAAATTTTTCAAAGACTTGTCCAAGAATATCGAGTTAAAAAAAATCTTAGCACGATTTCATTAATTGAGTGTTAAAGAGCAGAGTTTAGCGTTAATTTCTTTTTATAACGAATGCTCTATGATTTTTTTCGCTAAGATATTCATTATTAAAACAAAATCGAGCTATTGACTTTGAACGCTTATAACTAGTGAAAAATGATCGTACAATAATCATTAATTTAAGTTTTTGAAATGTACAAAAAAAAAACTTAACACTTTGGCTTTTTGTACGAGTAACTGGAATGCTTTTTACTTGTAAACGTTGTAGAGTTGATAAAAATTGTAGCGTTTTTTCGTTAATTTTTATTAATTTAAATAAGAAAAGATGAAAGTGCAATTTTTACTTGATTTTTAAGTAACAATTAGGCTTTAAAAATGAATAATGATTGAAAAAAACGATAGGATCATTTTAAAGTGCTAATTTTTCTCTTAAATTGCTTTTTTAACGGTTATTATACAACTATTTGAAAATTCGCCTTTTTTACATGGAAGAAAGTGGTTCTTTAATTTTTTTGCGTAATGTGACATTACATAACGTTTTGATTAAATAAATTCTTGTTTTGCTTTATTTCCTTAAAATAAATATAGTAATTAAAAATAGTATTAATAAATTGTGAATCACATATATTTTATATAAAACTGTACATATTTCATATTCATACACGATAAAAAACATTTTGTATTTTTGTTGAAATTTTCTTGTGCAGAAATTTTTGTGTTAAAGTTTTGACAAACTTTTATGTTAATATAGCACATATTGTCGTCGTTATGTTATTTTAACTTTTCTGCATTGAGTTAATGATTACCGTTTCTAAGAGTTAAAACAACACAATTAACAAGTAAATCGTGCACTAATTCACATTTTTGTGTTAATTTTTTACATATTATTTGTATTATTTGTCTACATATTTGCCTTCTGTTAAATTAACATTAAAATTAGAGTGGATAAATTAAGACACGAGGAATGTGTGTTAAATTTAACACAAATTTTTTTACCGTGTAGAGTTATTAATTTTTTGAATCTTTTAAAGAAATATTCTGTTTTTACTATTGGAAATCGCGTATTTAAAGATAAACACGTTTGATGTGACAACATTATATTGTATAATATATGAAAATAATACCTTCATTACTATTCCAAAAATGCGGAAAACGATCCGCGAACTTGTACTTCAACGAAGAATTTCTCATAAATGTCACAATTAATTTAATTTGTGTAGGCATTTATTACAATAAGGTAGAAGATATGCTTTTTGATATTTTATTTTTTTTATAGTATACAATTATTATCAAGTGTCTTTGTTACCTTTAGTACCTTATTTATGACTCGTGTGAACCAGAATATTTTTTGCTGATATTTCGTGCCGATTGAGACTAAAAAGAAATGTGAGCTTAATTTCAATAAATATTATCTGGTTTTAATGTCGAGTTTTATTATTTATACATTTAAAATGTATAATATAATTAACAAACGAGATGCTAAAATGTTTTATTTAATAAATAAAAAAAAACTAATAATTACAAATAATTTTTTTCAATTAATTTGTTTTCGAGAAGAAAATAATTTCTAAAGTTTGAACATGTTAATAATTATAAACTTGTGAAAAATAATGAATTTATTTACATTATTTTTATTTAAATATTATTTTTTTAACTAATCAAAATAATAATTCTGCTGTGTGCACATTAGATATAGAATGTTTTATATGTGTATCGATACAACCGTATAATATACTGTTTGTTTAGAAAGTATACACGAGAAAGAGCGCGTTATTAGTTACACCAGTGTAAACGAATTCAATTCTGCCAACTATCATTATTGTTTGATTTATAATCGCGTTACTTACGATTTCCATCTTAATGAGAATGTGCGAAGTGTATAAACAAGTATATAAATAGGGAAACAAACATCAAAGAAATCTTATTTCCTCGTTCGTTCCTCGAAGCGAAAGCATAACTACATATCGAAAGTTGCGTATCGAAAGAGTTGAGAAGGAACTCGCACTAGAAACATTTAGAAAGCAATATATCTTTATTAAATTATAATCATATTTCTATAATTATAATTTTTAATTATAATCTTTAATTATGATAATTTAAACATATAATTCATCTTTGTTCAATTTTGATTTTTATAATATCATATTATTTTATATATAGACATTACATTAACAAACATAACATAAATTAACAATCATCGAATTTTATTAGATAAATATTAACGCTATCTATTAGATAAATATAGACGCTGCGCAGTTATTTATTATTCTATTTATTATACATCCACATAGATATATAATACCCCACCTCAAACAAAAACTAGCCCAATCCAACCTGTGTCTATCTTGTAAGACATGATATAGATTTTGCTTTGTAACACAGGTTGGGTTAGTTTTTTTCCCCTTCTCCCGCCCACTCGTACAATGTATCACATTTAAATAAATAGATCCATTAAAAGTAGGCTTCATTAAATATACATGATGTGAAAAAATTATGTCCTATTTATAAAACTTTTTGTTTATAACTTTTTAACAAATAACGAGCGACGGCTAAAACCTTTTGAAGGTTACTCAGGGTGATGACCTTGACAATATATGTCAAGGTCAAGGTCATTGAAGTTGCCTCCCCTAAAGTATATAATTACTATGAAATGTGATCGTAGGTGGACTCATGCGACAGATTATGGGTTCTCGACACCGGCAAGCTCGAGGACCGACAGATCTGTCGTCCTCAATTGCTGTCATTCTCGTTGAAAACGAACAAGGTTCTGAGTCAGTACAAGTTCCCCAAGGAACAGTTCAAGGACGATTCCATATTCGTCACGCTCGCGGTCGACATTCGTAACAACGAGAAATGTAGCGACACTTTTGTCTACATCGCCGATGTGACAGGATACGGATTGCTCGTTTATGATCATCGCAATTCTCATTCATGGAGGATCACCAACAATTTGTTTTACCCTTATCCGCCTTATGGAACGTTCCATATCAAGGGGGACACGTTTGATTTGATGGACGGTATTTTAGGACTCGCGCTGAGTCCCATAAAACAAGACGGCGACAGAATCTTGTATTTCCACTCCTTGGCCAGCAGAGTCGAAAGTTGGGTACCCACTTCCATTATCAGGTAATCATGCTTATTTAATCGTAAAAAGATTAACACGCTGCACGATTTCTCTTTAAAATATGCGACGATAATGTATTTGGTGTACAATATGCGGTTCAAAATTTATTTACACGTGTATTTATTTAAAAAAATAAAAATGCCATAGGTTCATATAAAATCTTCTATATTTTTTTAAATAAAATTTTATATATAAATTAATTTTTCAGATTTATTTTTAGCTTGTCTTTATAAATTGTTAATAGATTTACAGTTTTTTAAAATTTTTGAACTCATGATAATGAGTTATTGAACATCTTTACTGTATATGGAATTTGATCTTGTATCACTGGGACTGTAAAATAACTTTCCTAACAAATAAGATAAAGATGCATTATTATTACAACAGATAGTATTTTTAAATTAAAAAATGAATTTAAAATAATGATTATAAATTAGCTAATATAAAATAATGATTTTATAATAAGCAATTATTAATTAATTATTTATACGTTTTCGCTTGCTTCTACTATAAAGTTCTCAAATTAAATATGTATCCACAGATGTACATATATGTTTGTAGCCAAAGAATTAAATAATAATAAAGTAATAAAAATAAATTAATATTAAAGAATAATTAATAATTAATATATTTTTATTATATGATTTAAACGTTTTGCAATATATTCGCCTTTCAAAGTAGTCTGATAAATGGTACTCGCTACGATTAAACGTTTGTTATTATTTAGGAATTATAGTCTCTTTCAAGATCACTCTGATGCGGCATCAAGGTCATTCCGTCCATTCGCTATGGAAAGATCATCGCAATCGGCCGCTCAAGCCATGGATGAGAATGGAATTCTTTTCTTTGGTCTTCTATCAGATTTAGCTATTGGATGTTGGAATAGTATAACTCATCCTGAATATGGTGGTACCAATAACGAAATTGTTATCGTCGATCCCGATACTTTGCAATTTCCGTCTGGACTAAAGGTATAATAATCACAAGATTCTTTAACTACATAAATTTACATTTATATATATATATATATATATATATATATATATATATATATATAATTATAAATTATTTAATGTAAATTTTTATAAATTTATATTTTTATATTCTTTTTCTTAATTTCAAACTTATTTTAATAAAATTTTCAATAATACTTTTTTTTTTAATATACATAATTTATTTTATAATTTAATTATTTATTTATTATTTTTATTTTAAATATTTATAAACCATCAAACATCAACACCAACACCAACATTAATCCCCAATATTATTTAACGTTTTTTTATATCTATATTAAATAGAAAATTATATATACAATTAATATAACAATAAATATAATAATAATAAATAATAATGCTAAGGTCGAATACAATTTTAAAAAGCTGCTTTCAGAACGCTAGTGTAATATACTGTCAGAAAAATGTTTTACGATAAAAAAATAATCTGCTAAATGCAAATTATATTATTACTTTCGCACTTGGTGTAAATTATATTCTTAATTATTACAATTCTAAAACAATTAATTTGTTAACGAGCCAAAGTTAATCAGTGTCAATAATCAATCTCGTTGCAGATCTTCACCGCGAAGAACGGCCGCCAAGAGTTATGGGTGCTCACGTCGTCGTTCCAGAAGTACATGACCGCGACCATGAGTGCGAATGAGACCAACTTTCGGATACAAGCTGGTTACGTGGACGAGCTGGTCCGCGGTACCAAATGTAACGGTGGTTTTGACCGTAATCGCGCTTACGAGACATCGCCCTTCACTAAATGAAGATCGTGGCACCACGGGCAGTTCGACGATTCTCATATAGTGGTACCATTTGTCCGATGGCATAAGTATCCCAATTTCTTGGCTAATTATCACCACCATTACCACCAACCACCATTGCCATTGTATCAATCTCCAAGATTATTCGTTAGACCATTCTTCTCTCATTGGATCGCGAAATCGATTTACCCTCAATTTCGCCCTCGAGTCGAATACACTGTCATTATTGATTACAATTGAAGAACGCATGATACTATATGTACCCAATATGATGACATCCCGACCAAATACCAGCCCTCTTTTATAAAAGTTCTATATATTTTTTATGGAGCTTATCAGCTTAAAAAGCTATCAAGCTTTTACTACTCGTGGTGCCAATTAAGCTTCTCTGCTTACAGTTGTTTTCTCTGATACGTATTCACTGAAAATAACCATCAGGGTTTACCGTTCCTAAATATTCATATTTTCTAATTTTCTTATTTTTGTTGAAAATAGTAGATAATAAGTATCGGACTGTCAAGTGACAAGTGTGTTTTTAACTTCTCATGTTGCATATCATACTTAACATATCTCATTGTCATCTCAGTGCAATAAACGTGTTACTATCGTAGAAATATTATTATATATTTATTAATCATACTTATTACATAATAAGAATAATAAAATAAAGCTAATTGTATAAAGATGTACGTAACTGTACATTGAAGCTGGAAGTTTCATATTATTATAATTATATGTTATATTATAAATTATATTATAAATAAAAATTTAGTTTAAATTATTATTTTCTTCTCCCTAAAACATTAATACTAGTAATATTCTAAACAGATACTTATTTTAAATAAAATAATGTACTCATAAAATAATATTTTATCTAGATTAATATCTTGTTATATTTTTGACATTTTTATTTTTAAATTATAAAATATAAAAAAAAGAAAAATTTTGTTCAAAAAAACATATTAAAAAAGATCTATTGAAATTAAAATTACAATCATGACTAATATCGTAATGAAAAGATAAGAAAGTCTGCGCGTCAAAAAAAATTAGTTGTAAAAACTTCAGCAAATATTATGACACCTGTATGTACATACAAATGAAGTGAGAAAACAAAGATAAAAAGATTCTTTAATGTAAAAAATTTCAATAGTAAGAAGAACTGAAAAAAATAATGATCTTTAAAAAGAGATTAAGAGAGAGAGAGAGAGAGAGAGACTAATGTTAATTCTCCCTCTTCTATATAATTGAGAATAAAATTATTATTTTGTGCATCTTTTAAAATATAATATAACTAATTTTACATAATTCTTTCTATTGTCAAACATATTTTAATGGATTAATTTCACGATAAAGTGATAATTCACTTTACAGTTTTATAATTTGAAAGCCAAGCAGGAACATTATTTTATCGCTTTGCTTATTGTTAAAGAAATATACATAATAATACTATTAATGTTATTTACATACTAATAGTAAAACTTGCTTCTGGGACTTCTTAGTGATTTCCGTGTGAAATTTTAGCTAGATGTGATCAGCTGATGCAGAGTGCAAGCGTTTTTTTGTAAACTTCCTTTGGTGCAGTTTATTACAATTTTGAAATAAATGCAAAGAAAAAATAACGTGTTGCGGTAAGATTTTTTTCAAGAAAATGATTACTCATTTTAGCATCTACGTACACCTTTTATGCCATTTTGACTGTTTGCGTAACTGAAAATTTGGCCTTGAAATAAAATTTTATCGCAGCACGTTGTGTTTCCTTTGCGTTCATGTCAAACCGACAGCACCAAATAAGATTGATAAAAAAACGCTTGTACTTTGCATCAGCTGATCGTATCAAGCTGAAATTCTACACAAAAGTCGCTAAGGAATTCCAAAAGTAAGTTAAAATATTGATATACACTATACGCAAAAAAATTAAATGGCCACTTTTTTCCATATAAAAAAAGGCCAACATTCAAGTTGCAACTTCTTCAAAAATAATCGGAATAAGATCAATAAAAAAGTGTTTCAAAGCTTGAAGTTTCTATAGTTTTAGAATCTTTCAATGAATTTCAATTCTTTCTATTCGTTACAAAATTAGTTTGTAAGAAAGCGACGTCCGTCGATTGAACAAATTTTTCAAACACTTGTCCAAGAATATCGTGTTAAAAAAAATCTTAGCACGATTTCATTAATTGAGTGTTAAAGAGCAGAGTTTTAGGTATTTATTTTTATAACCAATGTTCTATGATTTTTTTTCGCCGAGATATTCATTATTAAAACAAAATCGAGCTATTGATTTTGAACGCTTATAACTATAATAAAAAATGATCGTACAATAATCATTAAAAAAGCAATTTAAAGAGAAAAGTTATCATTTTAAAATGCTTCTATCTTTTTTTCAATCATTATTCATTTTGAAAGCGTAATTGTTACTTAAAAATCAAGTAAAAATTGCACTTTTATCTTTTTTCGTTTAAATCAATGAAAGTTAATGAAAAAACGTTACAATTTTTATCAACTCTACAACGTTTACAAGTAAAAAGCATTCCAGTTACTCGTACAAAAAGCCAAAGTGTTAAGTTTTTTCTGTACATTTCAAAAACTCAAATTAATGATTATTGTACAATCATTTTTGGCTAATTATAAGCGTTCTAAGGCAATAGCTCGATTTTGCTTTAACAATTAATATCTCGGCGGAAAAAAATCATAGAACATTCGTTAAAAAAAAAAAAAAAAAAAATTAAAGCTAAAACTCTGCTCTTTAACATAGCACCCAATTAACGAAATTGTGCTAGGATTTTTTTTTAATTCGGTATTCTTGGACAAACTTTTGAAAAATTTGTATAATCGACGGACGTTGCTTTCTTACAATATAATTTTGTAACCAATAGAAAGAATTGAGACGTATTTAAAGATTCTAAAACTAGAAACTTCAAGCTTTGAAACACTTTTTTATTGATCTTATTTCGATTATTTTTAAGGAAGCTGCAACTACTTGAATATTGGCCTTTTCTATATGGAAGAAAGTGGCTTTAATTTTTTGCGTAGTGTATAAATAGTAGTATTGTAATAAAATCAGTCTTAAAAAACTTTGGATCGCCTGTGTTGCAGGCAAGAATTTACATATATATATATAGATATTTATCTGTATTGTTCAAAGAGCTCATTATTATTGTTTAAGCGTAGCAATGAATAAAAACATTAATATGGAAACATAAAATGTGCATTAAATGGCAGCGATTAAAATGTAGTTTTGTACATAATGCAATTAATATTTTCTTGTAGAGAAAAAAAAGTTGATTATGCTTACACAACAATTGCATTAAATACGATGATGGCGTAATGCAAGCCAGCGAGGAAATGAACTTTCTTAAAAGTCAAGATCAAATATTTGATACTCTAATGCTACGTGTATTCATAGTTTTTTCAAACTTCAATTCACCACTTATTCATACGCAGACCGTAAATACTACGTCATTAATATAAAGTGTTACCTTACTCTGTCATATATACTCTATAAGTAAGTATTCTTGTAAGAAAGAATTTATATATCTTTTACATCTTGTTTGATTTATTCTAAGGAAGTTTTAATGTTTTCACGTGTCAACAAAAATATTCATACAGGTGTGATAGCATGTCGTTTGCTGGTATACACTGCTCTTATAAATCCGTCGCGATCGTAACAATCCAGTTTTATTAATACTCATTATTATCCGCCAATATAGGCGATTGCTTAAAGTATAACCAGTTTATGAACATTTTTTTTATCAAACGCAAGTCCTAAATACATTATTAATACTAATAATGTAACAAGACACAACACCAACTTATCACGTAAGCTTCAGTTAAATTTCGTGATTGCCTATCATTATAATTCTTTAAAAACTGTGTTTTTAATGGTGGATATGAACTAGAATAACAACTGAAACATGCGGTTGTTATTATTATTACTATGTATCGACATCATTTATATAAATGTTGCCACGTGTCAAGAGCACTTCCGGACAGTATATCAATGGAAATACTTTGACTACAAGTGGGAAAACGCGAGTCACAAAGAGGCAGCGATTGCCTCGGGTGATTACAACTACACGAAATGCGTGATCATCGACGCCGACTACTCGAAAGGTGACAGTCGATATAAATTACTTATTTATGTTTCGGTTATTATTTGTAAAACACCTAGACGACGAGTTGAATATATTAAACAAGAAACTTATAAGGTAACTGTCCCAGTTGTAAGTCATGTCTCAATAGTAAGTCACTTTTGCTATTTAATTTATTTCATTAAACAATTAATTATTAAACATATTTAAAAAGAAAACATAATTTCATTATACATTATTACGCCATTATTAAAATATCACACATTTTTAATTTAACTATAATATTGCAAAAAAATTAAAAAAAGCATTTCGACTTACAATTGTGTCATCAATAGACGGTTATTAAAATTTAAATAATTATTTCATATATAAATAAGAAACTTTTTATTTTAATTAAATATAATAGCTAAAATTTCAGAGAATTATTATGTAAAATATATATTCGACTTATTATATTCCTTTCTTTAAATATAAAAAAAAAATTATAGTCAACAATCAATGATCTTAAATGACTTATAACTGGGACAGCTACTTTATGCACAGCAAAGAAGAAGCTTTCTATTTAATTTTTAAATTAAAATTTATTTAGATCGAAAATATTTACATATATATTTAGTAATTTTCAATAATTGAATATATATATATATATATATTTTATTTTTTTAACAGATGGAAGAGTATTCGTGACTGTTATACGAAATAATGGAATCCCATCGAGTTTAAACGTAGTTAGTAAACAAAAAGGCCTAGGTGGTCCTCTCCTCCAACCATATCCTGATTGGACATGGACCAAAAGAGGTGATTGCAACGGTATCACCAACGTATTTAGAGTTGCGGTAAATTTATTTTTTTGAATTTTTTTAATTAAAAGGAAATTTTTTAAGGATATTTTTTAATTTGAAACGTTAAATGCTGTAGAGAGCAAGGAATCAAATCAAAATAAGACAGCAAATAAGTAAAACAAATAAACAATATAATTCAATAAACATAGATATAAATATGAAGACTATTTGATACAGAAATATGTGTAAAAATTTTTAACATTAACGATTAACGAACGTTTCGGGCCTTCTTGTTTGGAGCCTTCAGCGCAAATATAAAAACATGATAAAAGGTCATAGATGTAAAAGTACAAGCAATTTCTTTAAAAAACATGAACAGGCCTCGACGGAACGTAATTTCAGTTTTCAAAAATATGCACTATAAGTGAACGGTTGCTGATACGTACTTATAATCCTCCATGGTTAATAGGTCAAGAAGAATTACTAAATGTGTTTTAATAAATTAGTGACTTGATTGAATACCGGTTGAATTCTGGAATGATATAGATGATTTTTTATGTATTTATAATTTTTTTGTATTATATCATAAACCAAGTCACTAAATTGTATAATTAATTAATAATTTACTTACAATGTCAGATTTTTCGATAAAAAGTTATTTGGTAAAGAGCAATAGCGCAGTTCTTGTGTCGAACGGTTATTGTCAAAAAATTGTTGAGGTAGTCGGTTTATACCTATACAGATTAATGACCTTTAAATTTTCGGAAGCTTATTTATTAAGTCGTGATATAAAACCGGTAAATTTTCAGTGTCTGTCTGTAAATTTAAGCCATTCTTTTGTCTCTTTATAAATAACATTTCAGAAATCAATCTTTTATTGTAGGAGAGAATTTCATCTAACATTTCGACATCATTCTAGCAAACTTCATGATTATGTGAAAGCCTATGATTAGTAACAATAGAATAATTATTATTAATGTTTCTATTGATCTGTAATTTGTGTTCAAATATTCTAGTCTTTAGCATTCTTGAAGTTTGTCCGACATATGAAGCATCACAATCAGAACAACTAACTTTTATAAACCACGTTTGATTTACAATTGTTCGGAATGCTACCCTTCTGTACTTTAATGAATCTATCCAGTTTGTTTAGGCTACAAAAGGATATATATAATTTAACATCCATATTTTTCATAATACTTCTGAATTGTTGTGTTATAAGTTCGGTAAGTAGGGAACGGTAAAATAAGAGGAAAAATTCTTGTGTGTCGTATTGTTAATGGAATCAGGTTTATTGATCAGATATTTTATACGTTGATTAATGACGTCAAAAATCAAATTAAACGGGTAGCAATTGTCTAAAAGGATTCTAACTATGATGTCAAAATTTTTATTTTTATGATATTTTTTTAAGTTTTTCTTACAATATACGTACAATGAATTTGTATTTATTGTACTTTCTATACATATTTTGTAATAGTCACTAATTTCTTTTGGCCTTATTGTTATTATTATCATTGAGTTATTGTAACAAAAATTTTTTTTGTTCTAGATCGATCGTTGTAATAGATTATGGGTTTTGGACAATGGTAAAATTGGAAAAGAAGTAGTATGTCCAGCGCAGCTTCTTGTCTTTGACCTTGCTACAAATAAATTAATTAAAAGAGTAAAAATAGCAAATAAATTCTCACAAAATTCCAAGACAAAAATAGGTCTATTGGTTACAATTGTTCTCGAGACACATGGACCTCATTGTGCCCATACAACTGTAAGTGAGCGCGAAATATTCTAATTACTTTGCTGTTATAAAACTCTATAAATTTAAAATTAAAATAAGTAGCATACAAATAAGTCATAATTTTATTTCAAAATGGTAGAATATTCAACTTTTCATATGTAATTTCATTCGATTATTTCATGTAAAGCAAGATCAAAATTATTAACGTATTTCAGTATGAAAGTAGTACTGTTTATTATATCTTTTTAAATAACATTTCAATAAACGAGTGCCAGTCAAAACCTTCACTACATTATTCAGGTCGATGACCATGATAACATCTACCAAAACTATTAAAATCGAGAGATGGTCAGTTAAACTAAATAATTATCAAAATATTTTAAGCCTATTATTAAGTCTATAAGTATATAATTAAGACTATTATTACGAAGTCATATATAACAATTTAAAAAAAATATTATATATATTGACTAGTGACCTCAATCCTATACTTGAATGGCTAGTCCTTTGTTGGAAAATGTGAAGAGCGAGAGGAAAAAAACTGCTATTTCTCTTTTTTTCTAATTTTGTACTATGCAAACTACAAAACAGTAGCTTTTATTCAAATGTGCAGTAATAGCCTCCGCTACAACCAGCTAATAAGTATGATATCAAAGAAATTATAAAATGGAAAAGAAAGACAAGATTAACAATGTAACAATATTGTACGATAAAGAATTGTGTCAACTATAAACAATATGGTTTAGAAATAATTTTTTAAACGTGTTATAACTTTGTAATAATACAATCGGGAAATGGTCCTTTAAGCTAAACAATTACCGATATTTGTATATTTTGCAATAATTATTTAAGAAATATCACGTGACGACAATATAAATGTTACACGTTGGGTGTTTCCATAATTTTGCAAAATGTTGATTTGAAACAGGTATACATGGCAGACATCACAGGATACGGACTCGTAATTTATAATAGCGACAATGAGAAAATCTGGCGACTCGAGTCTGAAGAATTCCGTGCGGATCCAACCTTCACGAATTACACCATTAAGAACGAAAGTTTCCAACTGCAGGACGGTATTTTAGGAATGGCGAAGCATCCGTATGCGCCCATTCTTTATTTTAGACCTATGTCTTCACGGAATATCAATAGGGTGAGGACCACTGATCTAAAGAAATCACAATATGGCTTTAAAGTACGCTACTACACGATACGAGACGTTATCCCGAGTCAAGCAGCAGCCATGGCTATTTCATCGGATGGCGTCCTGTTCTTTGGTTTACCTACGGAATTGTCTATGGCATGTTGGAACACTTGTAAGCCATTCAACAAGGATAACTTGGTATTAATCTACATTAAAAAAATTAAAGGGCAATTTTCTTCCATATAAAAAAAGCCAATTTTCAAGTAGTTGCAGCTTCCTTAAAAATAATCGGAGTAAGATCAATAGAAAAGTGTTTCAAAGCTTAAAGTTTCTATAGTTTTAGAATCTTTCAATGAATTTTAATTCTTTCTATTTGTTAGAAAATTACATTGTAAAAAAGCAACGTCCGTCGATTGAACAAAATTTTTAAAGGTTTGTCCAAAAATACCGAATTAAAAAAAATCCTAGCACGATTTCATTAATTGAGTGTTAAAGAGCAGAGTTTCAGCTTTAATTTCTTTTTATAACGAATATTTTATGATTTTTTTCCGCCGAGATATTCATCATTAAAGTAAAATGGAGTTATTGACTCTGAATGCTTATAACTAGTGAAAAAATCGTATAATAATCATTAATTTAAGTTTTTGAAACGTACAGAAAAAACTTAACACTTCGGCCTTTTGTACGAGTAACTGGCTTTTTATTTATAAATGTTGTAGAGGTCATGAAAATCTTAACGTTTTTTCATTAACTTTCATTGATTTAAATAGAAAAAGATAAAAGTGCAATTTTTTACTTGATTTTTAAGTAACAATTACGCTTTAAAAATAAATAATGATAGAATTGAAAAAACGATAGGAGCATTTTAAAGTGTTAACTTTTTTTGTTTAAATTGCTTAATGATTATATATACATATATATATATATATATATTTTTTTTTTTTTTTATTTAAAATCCGCACATGTATAGATCGTCTTTAGATATACATATATATATATATATATATATATATATATATATATAATTTATTATTTATTGATCTTTGTTTTATTTTAATCCTTGCCTTTCGGCTTAGGACGAACTTCCGGTTTACATATTAAATCACGATTAACTAACCTAAATACAATACCTACAATAAAATCGAATAAACTAAATAAATTAAATGGATAAACTCTAAGTAGAGTAAGGTAATTGATAATAACTGATAGTAAACTGAGCAAAAATGAACTATGATAAACTAAATTATAATCAATTAAAATTAACAAAAATCAACTAAAATCAACTAAGATAAATTAAAATGAATTTTTCACAGATTTTGCTAGTATTCATATTTATACAATTCCTCTTTTCTTTCTTCCTTTCTTATATCCTTTCTCCCTTTTTCTTCATTTTTTTGCCTTTTTCTTTTCTTTTCTTGTTCTGCTTTCCTGATCTATCTCTCTTCATTCTTTACTACTTTTCTTCCCTTTTTCTCTCTTCTCTAATTCTGTCTATTCTTTTCATTGCCTCCAAACCTTTTCCATCTCTACTAAAGAATTCTTCCAATGTTATTTCATCTTTCGTTTCCTCGCATTTTCCTATTATATGTTTATAATTTTCTTCCTTTTCTCCACATACTCTGCACACTCTTTCATCTTTCTCTCTCCAATATTGTCCTCCTCTCGTTTCGTTCCCGCATCTATATCTTGCTTTTCTCATTCTATCCTTCTTTTTCTTTCTTCCTTGGAGATATCCCGGAGCTTTTACTATTATTATCTCTTTGTATGTATTGTTATAATTGGATTCCTCTATCTTCTTTTTTCTTTCGTCTTCTTCTTTCTTGTTTAATCTTTCCATGCCATTAACTCCCTTACTATCTCCCTTGTTTTCTCTTCCTCCCTCTTTTTCTGTAATTCCTCTCTTCATACCTGCTTTTTCTATTACTTCTCTTCTATTTTTTTCCCATTTACTCTCCTCACATCCAATTCTCTTCTATTTCTTTACATCCTACCACTTTCCTCTTCTCCGTTTTTCTTGTGTTTTCTTCATATTTTATTGCTCTTTTTAATGCTTCCATGCTTCAACTTCTCCATTTTTGTTTCTTCTATTAATATATAATTAGGTGTTCTTCTCTCCAATCCTAGTATCCATTTCACATATTTTCTTTTTATTTCATCTATCCTTTCATCGCCTCTCCATCCCCATATCTCAGCCCCGTATAATGCCCCACATTACCTACCAACGCGTTAAACATTTTCATTCTTCTTCTGTAATCGTCTGCGAACAATCTCTCTCCTATGCTCCACGTCTGCTTCATTGCCATTGTTGCTCTTCTTATCCTTTCATTTATGTGTTTCTCGGTTCCTCCATTTTTTTGCATAATATATCTCAAATAACTTATTTCCTTCATCTCTTCTATCTTTTCTTCTCCCCACTTCCATTCTCTTTTCCTTGTGCATTCCCTCCCTTTCTCTCGAATACCATTACTTTAGATTTCTCTGGACTCAAAAGCCTTTGCTTTCCTTTCTAAGCATTTTTTAAAACCTTTTTATCATTCCCTTTAGTTCTTGTTCTCTTATTGCTACTAAAACTATATCATCCGCATATGAGATTGAGACCATATCTTTTCTTTTTCTATGCCTTTATTACTGTAATTACCTCCTGTCTGTTCCTTCTTTAACTCCTCTTCCAAATCCATTATATACACATTGAATAATGTTGGGCTCAAAGAATATCCCTGTCTGACTCCTTTCTCCTATATATTATATATCTGAAGACGATCTATATATACGCGGATTTTAAATTAAAATACAATTGCATTTTTTCTTATATAAGATAAAAAGATAAAAGTCTATATAAGATAAAAAACTATATTTCTTCAGCACTCATAGTTATGATTACCAATCATATTATAATTTTTATTTTTTTTTTTTAACTTGTATCTATTTCGAATTTATTACTTATATTAAATTTTCTACAAAACGTTGTTTTATTTAATACATGTGTTATTTATATCACAACTGATGCAACATTCCAATTTTTTTAGTAAGTCTGAAATTATATTTATATTAGTATTTCTTCGTGGTAACATTTATGGTTAAAAAATGTTTGAATGTGTAATGGAATCGAGATATTTCACTTTGGATTACAGGGTATTGTCGACTACGATTCTGACAGATTTCAGTTTGCCAGTGGCGTTAAAATAATACCAGAACACATCACCGGCGCAAACGAGGAGCTCTATATAGTGACTAATCGTTTTCAAAAGGTCATGGCCGGTACGTTAAATTTCACGGAGATTAATTTCCGAATTATGAAGGCGGTTGTCAGGCAATTAACACATGGTACTGTATGTGCGTTACCGTGACACTAATGACGATCATGATAATTATTATCATAGATAATGAAGTTAGATATTATCATAGAATATTATCATAAAAATGAAGAATAAGACAAAAATTAACGAACCTATTAATTAGAAACAATTGAATAATACGATTGGTATTAATTATTTAATAAATAAAAAAGTAAGTTTTGTATAAAATTTAATTAACCAGAAGAAACATACTGATTTTCTGTTGATTATGTGATTGAAATCATGAATTAAAAACTGTGCGTGTCTGTAATAGTTCTTACTACGTAAGTAATCAAATTGTTCATACAACATGCGTCTATACATACGTAACATGTAGACGAAGTGCAGCATATTTGGAATACTAGCTTTATTTTATAGCTCTAAAATCAAAGGGTATTATTTATTATAATAGTCGAAATGCCCTTATTCCGCTTTTCAAAAAAAAAGCTATTGAGACTTATTTGTATACTGAAAAAAGTAAGTTCTATCACCTTAGCGCCTCCCTCTTTCCTAGGTGGCTAAAAAATCTACTACTTTTCGTATACTAATTTTCTTCTCGGAAATCTCTCGCTCTGAAAAAATCTGAAAAACTTTGAGTATATTGGAGATATAAAACACATAGTTATCTTTAAGAAAAAATCTGAATTTGCAACTAGCAGTTACACATTTTTACTTTAACATCATTATGTGTTTTAATTACGCCAATTGATTTGTCTCATTATTCTGTGCATAAAAGTATTAGGGTAAGACAATCGAAAAATGAATATTTTACAAGATATCTTGTATTTTATGTCAAAATATTGCAACTCTAAAGCCTTATAACTCGAAAAGTGTTTAATGAAAAAACATTTTATTATAGTGTTTTGGAAAGCTCTCGAGATAAGCTACAAGAATATGCAATAACATATAGAATGTTCCATTTAAAAAAATCATGTTGGCCTTAACCTCAACCTGACCACTCAAGGTCAAACGGATATGATCATTGAATAGAATTTTTAAAACCCTACAACTTTGGTTCGAAACATTTTTCTCAGAGACGTTTCATTTTCGAGATATTTCACCGTTTCTAGACTTTTCTAACACGCTATATATACCAAAATATATCGAATTTTTTTTAAATATTCCATTTTTTTCTAAAAAGTCCCAATAGGTTTTTTTTCAAAAGCGGAGTAAGGGTATTTCGACTATTATAATAGGTAATACCCTTTGGTCTGGGACCAATTTGCTTTTACAGCCCGTTTTTCCAATATCAGTTTAATCTTGATTTAAGTTATATCTTCGTTTTATATAAATAAATCCAAGAAAAAAGGATAAAGACTTTAATTTAAATCGAGATTAAGAATTTTATTATAAAATGGATTTAAATGTAAAGTATAAATATATAAATTGAATTTTATTCAAAATATGTATAAATTGTCCGTCATTTTAATTAATTTTAAATTTATGAAAAAAGTCGTAACAAAGTATATATATTGGAAAATGTATTTGGAATTTTATTAAATAGAAAATTTTAGTTTAAATATAAAATTTTTCATTTACATTAAAAAAATTGATTAAAGATTATTGAAATTTTAATTAATAAAGTAATTAACGATATTAAAGTAAATTTTGTAAAAACCGACTCTTAGTGAAATATAAAACACTCTTGATAGACACAAACAAATCATTTATTATTTATTATAGAAAAATAAAAACTTAACACATTTCTTATTTCTTAGAAAGTAAGAATCAAAAACTAACACCTAAATAATTAAAATTGGAAAAGTATCGATAATTTGGACAGTGTTTCGGGTAGGTAATGTTGAAATTATCTGGAAAATAAAGGGAAAATAAAACATTAAATCTTTCTAATTTCATCTCAGATAGGATAAAGATGATTTATTTCAAATTTATCTAAATCATAGATTAAAATATAAAGCATTTTATTTGAATCATTTTAAGATAACATTGTTTTAAGAAAAAATTAAGGAAAAATGAAAACATAATTAAGAAAAATATTATTAGCGTCTCAACCAAATCTAGCATCACTGATGGAATATAATGTATACTGAGCGTTCCAGTTTACAAAGCAACTGCGTTCAGCAGAACTTATAGCGTTTAATAGTGCTGATTCTTTAATATGATTGATCTAAATCTAAATGTATAAGCCCCAAACATTAAAGAATTATAAAGCGCTTACTAACAATAAATGCTGAGTACTTTGGCTGACTCCTACCATTATTTTAAATAATTTAAGCCAGATAACACATTTTTTACCTAAAATAAAGCTGTATAATACCTTCTATTATTATCTAGATGAGAAAAATTGCTTTATCTATGATTATCTAGCTAACTTTATTTCAACATAAAACAATCAATTTGGAATAGTGTATTCTAAATTGATTAATATTTTTTATTTGCAATAATTACACATTATTATCGCTGTCGAAGCACATTCACTGTGCATCCAGTGCAATCCCTACATAAGTACATTGGAGTTACATCACCTGTACATAATTTACATCGAACGTCACTAAAATTTCTTTCACAAAAGAAATGTCTCTCATGTTCATCATTTGGCTGAGAAGGTTTATGTGGCAACAAATATTCAAAGTATATGTTACATACATTACATATATTACACTAGCATCTTAGGTACGTATGTATTTCAAATTAGAAAAATAAATTAACTAAATTAAAGGCTCTCGATATTACTGAATAATAAAATTAAAACAATTAAGCATTAAGAAATCATCTGAGTTGATTCATATATGTAAAACGCCAAAAAATGCCTTGAATCTCCAGAGCGATACTGTAAAATTGAATAAATCATATTTAACAATTATTGACAACCTATCGAAGATTTGATATAATATTGTTTTGATGCGTGTCTTTTGTATGTATAATGTTAAAATCTATTATTTTGTGATTTATGATTTTTGACGTTGAACGTTTATTCGAATTAATCACTATATTCTATTAGTTATATGTCGGTTGTTTGTCTTGTCTCTGCTGTGCTTCTCGGTCTGAATAAGTCGCCTCTGGTTCATTTTATTAATTTTATTTTAAAGGAGAGTGGATAAAATGTGCTAATTTTTGCCCTGAAAGTGTAACGTAAGTTACACATACTTTCTTATAGTTTTTAAGTTGCTGAATACGAAAATTTAATACTTACATAAAAAAGTTTTGATTTTCAAACTTATATACAAACTTGCTCGGAACAGATATAATAAAGTATTAACATTTCTGGCAGATGTATTGTTAATATTATTTCTAATTTTAACATTTGTTGATGAATAGCACCATAAAAACATCAATTTTTTATGGCATTTTAAATTACCAACAGTATCTCAAATATGCTGCATATTAATTATATTATGGACACGATATATCCATGTATCCATTATTAAAATCTATTATTCGAAAGTTTGGTAATCAAATCCGTTAATTGAAACGTGCGACATTTTAACGACATTCCCGCACTTGTACGCTCGATACTTTGTACTCCCAATCGAAATAATCACACAAAATATACACACTTTATTATATTGTAAGAGAGTAATATGAAAAACATGATCTGTTTATATGGCATGGGACCGAAATCATACGCTACAAATATGTTCACACATTTTCATTGTTGATATAAAGTATACGCATAATAATATGAATCACAAAATCGAAAGATTAAAGTAATGAAAAATCGTTATCGATATAGCAATCGTTTAATTAATAATTAATTTATGCTTGCATTTTAAGAAAAAATTTAAAGATTATTGAACAAAATATATTTGACTCTAAGTATTTGTTAGATAAATAATTATTATACGTAAGAATCGGTGATTGAAGAATTGTCATAAGTGTATGATAATAAGTCTTTACGAAAGCGATCATTCATTATTCCAAGTAAAAATAGAAGCGACAAATTTTGTCATACAATACAATTTCCTGTTGTTTATAAAAAAAAATAGTTCAATAATTTTAATAATTATAGTGATTTATGTTTCGATAGTTGCAATCGCGTTTGCAAAAAGCATTCAACAATAGACGAAGCGTTTCGCATCACCAATTTCTTGCTCGAGTTGTGCAAATAATAATAAGGTCGAGCATGCAAACAATAACGCACTACTTGCCGCTAAGATTGAATAATGTATTATTGTTAATTCATTGATGTCAAAATATTTTACGTACTATGCCATATATATACAGAATATTAAATTACAAGTATTTTCAAGTATTTCTAATTATGCATTTATTATTTAAGTGATTAATGTATCACAAGTCTTTTTTGTTATAAAATATTTTGTCATTCAATGATTTTACTATGTGTTTTCAATTTGAATTATATTTAGATTATTGAAAAGTGGAATGATAATTATGCGTCAGACGAAATATATGTATATTTAATCTTATCTTTAAGTATTATTATAGAAATAATTATTATTAGTAAAGATCGCAACAAAACGATAAGTTGGTTTTCTATCACTTCAATTCTTACTTAAATGAATAAATGAATAAATTATATTTAATTTCTTCATTTAACCATTAAGTAAGAATCGAAATATGTTGATTGATAATCTTGACGTGTATTGTACAAATGACAGACTTATTTCGTATCAATGAGGATCTGTCATTGAGAGAAGATCGTAATTTGACATCTCGAATATCGAAGGGGTGAATACCTAGTAGGTATATAAGCGATTTTATTCATTTGATGCAACTGCTTTAAAAAAATGAAGAAATTGTAATAATAAATACACTTATTTTCTATGCTTATGCTAAAAGGCTGTTATTGCATATTTTGACAGTTTTCTTAATATCAAATGCGATTCTTAATATCAAGTTCAATCGGGGCATGTTGCCTTCATCTATATGATAAAGATTGTAAATCTTTTAATATGTATTTATATAAATAATATAATATAAATAATATAAAATAAACAAATAGTTAATAATTATAATAATAAAATAATAATAATAGGTATAATGCGCGCTATATGCTACTTTATTATATTATACATAATTATACGTAGAGATCATGTACAAATAATTTATTTTCCTTATTTATATTTAATGAATAATCATTAAGTATTGAAAAATGGGAAGAAAGTAATAAATTTCACGATCCACAGCTGTGATATGGAGAGGGTGTGCGGTAAAAGTAATAAATCGCGATACTTTAGCAAAGAAGCACAGTGCGTGTTGTAAGAGTATCGGAGTAACAACTCGTTATTCTAGCCAAGTGTCTAACCAATTATTGCATATTATAATTATTTATAATTTTTAATTATTAATTTTGGACATAATTCTACCGAGATGAGATTACAACAAGAAATAGTGATATATACATAAAATAATTCTTACTTTTTTTTATTGATTGCTTATTACTTATAATGATGAATAATCTATATAATATAATAACAATATAATTTATATAATTACAAAAATGATGATCAGGATATTGATACTCAAATTTCCGCGAATTTGCATATCCTTTGTAAATACAAGATGTTAATTACGACGTATCCGAGTATTGATGTTGCTTATGAAATGTTTGGCGTCAGCTCGGCGTAAAAGGAAGTAAGTGCAAAAGCAGAAAGTATTCTTAATTTCCGGTGGAAAGTGGTATTTATGTGCTAAAAATTATAAAGAACGTCTTGCTTCGCTTGCGGAACGAGTCATCGGAACGAAGCGCCGCGCCACGCCGTACTATTTCAGGTAATGTAAATTCACTCTCGTGTTGTATGTCCTCTCTGATGAGAGAAAGAACGTTTCGACGACCGTGAGCTTGAGTTGCAAATATGTCGCGTCATAGAAGAAACGTGCATAGCTAACGTGTGTGGAACTAATGAGCGTAATTGCAAACTTTATCAAATTCCTGTTTACACAGTTATATGATTCTTATGAGGATTTAAACGATACGTACATTAAATTTCTTTTACATTTACCTCTGCATTAATCGAGAAAATGATCGTACAATAATCATTAATTTAAGTTTTTGAAAAAAAATTTAATATTTCGGCCTTTTGTACGAGTAATTGGAATGCTTTTTACTTGTAAATGTTGTAGAGTTCATGACAATCTTAGCGTTTTTTCGTTAACTTTTATTGATTTAAATAAAAAAAGATAAAAGTGCAATTTTTACTTGATTTTTAAATAACAATTACGTTTTAAAAATGAATAATGATTGAAAAAACCGATAGGAGCATTTTAAAGTGCTAACTTCAAATTGCTTTTTTAATCATTATTGTATGATTACTTTTTTTATTAGTTATGAACGTTCAAAGTCTATAGCTCAATTTTGCTTTAATAATAAATATCTCGGTAAATAAAAATTATGGAACATTTATTAAAAAAATATATTAAAGCTAAACCTCTACTCTTTAACGCCTAATTAATGAAATTGTGCTAGGATTTTCTTTAATTCGTTATTCTCTTGGACAAATTTTTGAAAAATATGTTCAATCGACGGACGTTGCTTTCTTACAATGTAATTTTGTAACGAATAGGAAGAATTAAAATTTATTTAAAGATTCTAAAACTAGAAACTTCAAGCTTTGAAACACTTTTTTATTGATCTTATTCCAATTATTTTTAAGGAAGTTGCAACTACTTGAGAATTGGCCTTATTTATATGGAAGAAAGTGGCTCTTTAATTTTTTTGCGTAGTGTATAATAAACATATAATGAACAGCAAAACATAAATATTGTAGTTTTAGATTATCCAATGTGGAAAATAAGATTAATAAAAGACTTTTACAATCTTTAACTTAAATGTTACGAATATATTACATATGTAATTAAAATCCACAGATACTTTAGAATTATTACTCCAATTAAGATAAGTAATTGGATTATAATTGCTTTGAGAGAGCTGAATTGCGTTTGTTCTTAGTACAGTAAAGCTAACGTCTAATTTCAAACTCTAAGTGCAAACTCATATAATCACATAACAATTATAAAATATGATCCATACAATTTATAATATTGTATCCGTTTTTATTCATTCAAGGAGAATCTATATTTTATATTATATATTACTTTATATTACTATATATTACTTTAAAGTAACAGTTTAAATATACATATATATAATTAAGAAGCAATTATTTTAAAAAATGTTTAATAGTTTACATTGATCGAGATAGCCATATCTAAAGGCATGAAGTGATAGCGTAATTGATTTTTAAGTTTTGTCTATTCTAAAAGAGTTTATAATTTTGGGATTTTGCTTGTGCATTTTTTAGCGAATTATAATTCTAATTGAGTATAAAATTACGGTTTTCTTTCTCTTTCTCACACGTAGAAACAAATAATAGGGTTCTGTCGACAGAGTGCACGTTTTTGCATCAAATAACGCAAGTTCCGCTGCGTAATCACGAAATTATCGAAACATTTACGCAATTGCCAGAACGTAAAAGAAAAAGCGTATGGTAGTACAGGCAGTTGCTCGACTTAAAATTATGAAAATTACAATTTTACGTCATATATGCATTTTATGATTTCTAAAAAAATTTAATTCAGCAATATAATTATATATATATATATATATAATTTATAATATATATAATATATAATATATAATATATAAGTAACATTTAATTAATTAAATTATTAATAATGCGTACAAATATATGCAATATATTAAAGAATGACAAGATATAAGTACATCATTGATTTTCTGATTTTAATTGATATTTTATGTACTTTTTTTAAATATATATATAATACTTGTACTTTTAATAATATGTGCTAACCTATCTAATTAATATATATAATTTATGTAGAAATTGTAAAAGATATAATCTCGTTATATAAAAATCTACAATTATTAATTGTATAGGAAATTATGCTACTTATCATCAGTATTATTTATTCTGCATAATTGAATGTACATATCTCACGCATTTCCGAATCGCAGAATTAATTGTGTTTGACGTGACGGCATTTATGTCTCGCTCTTTTTGCATTTTTGCGCAACATTCTGAAGACAATGTCCATATCTGTGACATATCATAATACAATTATTTATGATATAAATCTTATATACTTCGTTTTTTGATACTTTAATTTTTGCGTAATTAGTTCACGATTCATTGTTTTCAGGCATATGGCATCATGGCGATGAGGAAAAAGAAAAGTATCGACGTGAAAAGAAACGAATGGTTACCATTCCGACGGTTATGGATGCTCCCAAGAAGAATAAATTGCACTGACGATTACTTGTATGCTTCTGCTGATTATACTTTCGGCGATGATTCTAGTCTGTTCAGGGATGATTCTAGTCTGACGTTTCAGCGTGATTTCCGGGACCGCATAAAACTTCAGCAATATGATTTGCTCCGCAGAAATCGTGAGTTTTCGAATGTCAGCGTAGAATTTATATAACTAGCAAAGAAGATATATGCAATCGTATATTTAGCTTATAATCAGCATTTAAATTTATATAATAGATCAATGAAATAAAAAATAATAAACTGATTAAAAATAATGTTAAATTCTAAATATATAATATAATGCAATCTGTTATATATATATATATATATATATATATATATATATATATATATATATATATATATATATATATATATAATACCGATATTTATTCGTTATACTTTTTTTTTTAACTATTAATCCTAATAATATATAAAAGATTAATAAATAATTTTAGTAACAATTTCTAATTATAAAATAATATGTTATTATTGTCTTATATTTTTATAAATTGTATCTTATTCAATCATATTTAGGCATTTTGGTAAACAATTTCAATCTTGAATCGTAAGAAAGCAAGGAAAATAAAAAACAATATATGATAATTATATAAGTATAAGAGAGAGGCAACTAAAGTGAGCTTGACCTTGACATATGTTGTCAAGGTCATGACTCTTTAATAACCTTCAGGCATTTACATTTATTAAAATGTGATACAGAAAATCCTATCTACAAAACTAAATTAATGTTTACTTATTGCAATTTCATCTATACGGTGTGTTAGAAAATTCGGAAGAATATGTTTTATTCATTAAACTCTTTTTACTTATTATAACTTTTTAATAAACAACGAGCGACGATTAAAATTGTTTGAAAGTTACTCGAGAATTATGAACAAATTATGACAATATATGTCAAGGTCATTCAAGCTGCCTCCTCTATACTGTATTACCAAACGAGTAAATGAATCTATATAAAATTTTGCTTGTGTCTTTTCTTGTAAAATTTATCAATAAGTGTTACAATATGTTTAATAATTTTCTACAAAAATCAATACAAATTTTAAACTTAAGTAATTTCCAAACCGCGTTAAGAGAATTATGCTTAAATATTGCACAGATATTCAGAAGAAATAGTAGAGCAGTGTACGAATTTTTCATACTTTTGTCAATGTTTTGACGTATAACGCATACATTTTTAAGATGACAAGTTTCAGAAACTAGACACGCGCAGAACTTGAAATCGATATTATATTTTTTATGTAAAATATGCGAGCAATTGAATTACGAACAAACACGAATTCCGCACCGTTGTTACCACGTAAAATTCAAACGAGTTTCACTTGAGAAGGCGCGATAACAGATCGAAGAAAGAAACGCCCGATATTGCCTCGTAAAAAATGTAATTATAACTCTTGCCAGTGCTGCAAAGTGATCAGCGCCAGCGTCTTCGACAAAAAAATGCTCGCGCAATGCACAGAATAGTTATTATTTTTATAATGCCCAGAGATTAAAATAGTCTAGAATAAAATAGTTTTTAAAATATGTATACTTCCATCTATGAGAGCATATTTAAAATAAGTTATAATGAAAAAATTATATATTTTAATAATTAATTTAAAATTCTAAATGTGCTTTAATATACTAATTCAAAATGAAATTCTTGAAATTTTCAAAAAATCGACAATTGTCAAAAATTTCATGGAGCAGTTAACATGCTCACACAACATCCTCAATGGATGGTTGAAATAACGAAGAAAAAAAAAAAAAAAAAAAAAAATGTGACAAGTTATGTACGCCTTTTTCATTATTGAACCGAAGAATCGAAGATGCCGAGCGCATTTCGGTTCGATGTCCTCGATTCTTATTCTCGATGCAGTGATGCAGTTTTACGAGCAGATGCGCGAGTTCCCATGAACCCGTCCGCCTGTCCGCCAATGACCTATACCGCGACTGGAGCCCTGAGTCGCAATACGAACGAGAGGGAAAATCATCTTCGGGAGAAGGGATTCGCCATTCTCTCCTTTCGTAGGATCTCCAAGACACACTTACGACCCGGATGGTGAATATGGTAGTCGCGTAACATTCATGGTGCCATCTTGAGCACTTATCTCTTCCTCGCGCTAGCATCTCTAACAGTAGTGTATTGTTAGGGCGAAAGCTCATATTCGTCATAGTCTCTCGTTGTTTAAATCCGTTCTCGCAGGATTCCGAATTAGACGTCGCGAAACAACCGTAATCGTTCGCGAAGTAAGTAAGGAATGATGCAGACTCATCTTTGTAAATCACTTTTCTGCTTTCATATATTTATGTCAGTGAATAATACGCGCCCCGTTATTTCATTCGTTATCATTATATGTCGCAAGTTGACAGATAATTTAATAATTAATATCTAATTGAGCATACGATGTATGCATCAAATGTAGGCAATTACTTTGCGAATGCAAAAGTCCACTTACCTCGATAAAGCATATGAAAGGAGATAATGTTCCAGAAAGTTTCGATATACTCGTATGTACGTTGCGAAAATTTCACTCAATTTCTAATTTTACGAAGAACATTTATCTTCTTCTATCTTCTTTCATATATTCTCTTTCGTTCCATTTATAAGAGTATAATTATATGACAGATTTAATCAATAATTTGACAATTTGGCGTTTTATTAGAATGTATGTACAGTCTATTAAAGGAAGAAGATATAGTCTAAAATTTTGTTCCACAGATATGGCGAACATGTTACCATGGTTGTTATCAATATCGCTATTAAGTGATCCAAAATTAGCGGTTCATACGGGTCCCAACATCTTATCTAGAGAGCTTCAAGCACCTGCGTTGCCATTAACTCCATCTATTTCGACTTCACAATTCTCTTCGATGCATGTAAGAAAAACGAGAGAAAACGGCTTTAATATAAAAAAATAAATATTTAGAGAATCTGGCTCTTAAAGGAGAGTGGATAAATTGTGCTGATTTTTCAGATGTCCAGAAAGTGTAATCTATAACTTATTATAGATATTTAGAGATTCTTACAGATTTTGCTGAATATGAAAATAACAATTTTATTGATCTAAGCCCGTGGGAAAGTGATCAAAATTTGCCTTAAAGGGGAATAAGTCACTTTTAATAGTAATTCAATTAGTGTCGATTTTGCAATTATTTAATTATTTATATTATAGTTTAGTTTTATAATTTCTTTTACTGAAAACTAAAGGAACACTTTAAAATGAGACCCTTTAGAAATACTAAATCTAACATAGCAAAATCAATATAATATAAAAATTAAAAAATAAATAGTCAATTTATTCAAGAATCTTAAGTCTCATCAGATGTGCAGCTTATAAAAATAATTAAATGTTGAGGAGAAAATTTCAAAAACATAAAAAGAGATATAGGAATAGATATTTCGACCATTACATAAACATTAGAGGACCCCGATCAACCAAGAAACTGACTAGATTAAAATTTTGATGACGAATAAAACGAAACACTATAAACGAAACACTATAATACTATAATACACAGTATAATACGAAAAGTAACTACTTATAGGGCTCCAGGCAAAGGTCTATTATAAAAATAACATGCCTTTAGGTGGAACCTCTATGGTAGTGCAAGTCCATTTTAAGATATTTAAAACTGTACAATGTATACAGTTGCATCTGATGAGACTTAAAATTCTTTGAATAAATTGACTATTTATTTTTTAATTTTTACATTATATTGATTTTGCTACGTTAGATTTAGCATTTCTAAAATATTTCTATTTTAAATGTTTTTTAGTTTTTGGTAAAATAAATTATAAAACTAAACTATAATATAAATAATTAAATAATAATAAGAAAATATATATAACTTACGTTACACTTTTTGGGCAAAAATCAGCATATTTTACATGTACGTAACTCTCCTTATTTTAAAAAAAACTTTTAAGTTTTGAAACACATATCTCTGTGCGTTTTTGTATAATACTATATGTCATTGACTCTCTAACAATAAGTAGGTAGATAGGCGCGTGAATAAATCTAACAATAAGTTATTATTTACATTTTAAAATCGGATTAAATTCTTCGACTAAATTAATTAATTAGTATATCTAATGATCATTTGTCGCGTGTCAATCGGTCACAGCCCATCAATTATAGAGATTCTATATCGGCTTACGATGAAAATGCTGACTCGCAAAATTGTGATTCTTACGGAAATTCGCCGGGGAAGAAATCCGGGAACATTGACAATCTTTATGGATCGACACCGCAATTAACAAGGCATCGAATTTCTACTTCCAACTTGGGAACAAGCGATCTTTTGAGGCATGCTGGAAGAGCTATCAATAAATTTTACACGGATCCTCATTCGATCAATCAATTGGATTTTCATGATTTCGGCGACGGTTTCGAGCCGGGGTACATTGCGGATGACTACGTTGGCCCAGCTATGGAACTAGTGAGTGCAACGTTTTTTATTGCAAAATTTTTAGGCGAGAATGTCTGAAATTCCGCAATATCTGCGTCAGCAGATTTCATATTATGACGTTAAAAGTGAAGAAAAACGCTCGCTACAGCTTGCACAATTGAAGCTCATTATAATTCACGATTAAGTTTTGTCATAACAAAAAAATTTTATTTATACTATTGATATGTATTCTGATATTATTATTCTGATATAACGTTTATATTTTAATATTTATTATATATATTAGGTTCATGTTAATTCTTATAATGTGTGTTTTCATATCATACGAGATATAACAATAAATTCCCGAATTTTATATAAATTATTATAAATTATAAATTATTCCGAATGCGTTTAAATCATTTATAGTACTTTACGAATTATTTTCTAATTTTGCTATAAAAACAGAAATATTTAAGTGAATAAATTAAGATTCTATAGAGATAATGAATCAATGACGTGTATAATTGTGATAATACATATCTATTTCATTTGTCAATAATTCTATAAAATGCTTCTTTTACATTTCAATTAATTGATAATTCGAACAATATGATATATCAAAACAGTTAAAAAATTTCTAAAGAGTTTATCTTACATAAAGTGAATTTTATAGGAGTATGCTCTTTTTGCTGACGATATAAGTTATCTTGTGATATATGATAGTTACAATTCGAGATAGCTATCATATTGAAGATATTAAAGATTTTTGGACAATGTTCCTTATTTACAATCTATCATTTTTTTTCTAATAGATGTACGCCTGGTCTATGATTGATTTTGAATTCGACAATATCGAGGCAAGAGATAACGCTATATTCGAGGGCAAATATATCGCGGAAAATAATTTGCCTCTCGGCCTAGATGTCTGGCGGGATAAAGTCTTTATTACTTTACCAAAATGGAAGAATGGCATACCGGTGACTCTGGCTACCGTGCCGAGACATTCCAAGAAAAGGAATCCCAAACTAAGACCGTATCCTAATTGGGAGTGGCATCAGCTAGGTTATTTATGTATATATATCGAATATAATATAGAGTCTTATTCTATGTATAGTATATGTGATATGAATCAATTCAATATGTATATGTGAATGATATGAAAATTTTTTTATTCTACGTGTTTTTCTACGTAATTCTAGGAAATTGCGACGGATTAACATCGGTCTTTCGAGTCCAAGTGGACGAATGCGATCGGCTATGGATCCTCGACTCCGGTAAGACGGAACTCGCCAGAAGGTCCAAGCAAACATGCCCGCCTGCTATATTTATCTTCGATTTGCGCACTGACCATCTCATCAGAAAATACACCCTGCCAGACGAACAGATCAAACAAGATTCCTTGTACATCAATATCGTGGTAGACATCAGAAACAATGACTGCGGCTCCGCAGTGGCTTATCTAAGTGACGTATGGCGATACGGTATCGTGGTGTATGACTTCTTCAAGGATACCGCTTTCCGAGTCGAGCATCACTTTTTCTATCCCGATCCTCTAGCGTCCAGGTACGAATTGCACGGTATAAAATTTCAATGGACCGACGGAATATTCGGGCTTGCGCTCAGTCCCGTTGATGTTCGCGGCGACAGAACGTTATTTTTTCATCCGATGTCAAGTTTTCGAGAGTTTGCTGTGTCCACGTCGATCTTCAGGGACAAGAGAACCGTGGATCGAAACGTGGAGGAGTTTATGCCCGTCGGTCGACCCAGGGCTAAGGACTATGGTCATTCTTCGGGATCCGCGATCGATTTGAACGGTGTCATGTTCTTCAACATGGTCACAAGAGACTCAGTGTGGTGCTGGGATACCAGAAAGGAGTATATACCGCAGAATTTGGGTGTGATTGGGACCAGCAACGTGTCCTTGGTATTTCCCAACGACATTAAAGTGGATCACGAGCTGGAACAAAGTGTGTGGCTGCTTTCGAATCGGTTGCCAATGTATTTGTACGGTACTCTGAACAGTGGAAATATTAATTATAGGATATTTAAAGCAAAAGTCAAAGATGCTGTCAGAGATACCGTTTGCGATCCTAATTATGTAGTTCCTGACTCAGATCCGAGCCTCGACGATAATTGCTGAAATCCTGCTAGAATTTTCTTCTCTTTCTCTTTTTAAGTTATTCTGTATATTCTGTATTTCTGATAATTCGCGCGAGTTATAAAATATGATAAATTAAATGATTCAGTGAATATGCGTCTTTGTGTAATATAAATTGTATAATATAAATATGTAGCACATTATTTAAATACTATTATAGCGCAATTTAACAATTTTTTTTTTTTACTAGACTATATCATACATAAAATTTATGGCATATACGTGTGCTTAATCTTTTAATTCTACAAAGTTTAGTTTGTGAAAAATCCGTCTTTTTCAATTGCTTATAACTCGAAAATTATTGATAAGTACTTGGACATTTTTGCTGAGAGAAAGTTGCTTCTTCTTCTGATACGGACAAGCACGCTATGCATTCTGTATCCTAGAATTCTGAAAAACTCTGTATATTAATTAAAGTATATTAAATAAAGATGTTTTTTCCTTTATTTATAATATAATAATTATAAAAATATTTTGTAACCAAATTTGTTAAATTTTTTTTTCAAATACTATTGTAGTATCTATATAATTTTTTTGAAATTGTGACGAATAGTAAAAAATACGTCTATGATTTTTAATAGCGGAAAATTACAATTTATTTAAGCTTGTTATTTTACATTAGGTATCTTTCTTTCCTACATTATTGTGTGTGATTAAAATTGTCAATAGTCAGACAAATGATTTACACAGCTCTCGTTATTGAGAATGTGCAGAATTTTTGGTAGAAGATGTTTCCGGCGCCGGCACCGGCGATATAGTGCTGTATGGAAACTCTTCCATCAGACTGCCATCTCCCAATGAAACCAGTGTTTCCATACTGTCGTTGTTTCTTTCGTAGATAGAATAAAAACTATCATCTTGTAGTCTCTCATCTTTATTCATTCTGGAAAATTGATGAGTCAAAAATATATTTGCTTTTTCGTAAACATCTTTACCTTCGTCTTCGTTTCTTGAATCGTCTCGTGCCATCGTTTTTAATAAATTTGAGGTTTCGACAGTCTCAGATTGCGATATCGTATCGTAATTAGTAGTTTCTAAATTTTTTACTAACTCTCTTTTCTGATTTTCTAATGTAATTTCACTATCCGAAAGTTGCGTGAGTTTTTGCAGTTCTTCGTTACCTGATCTCGATTGATTAAAATTATATTCTTTAATAAATGACAGTGAATCGGAGAAAGACAATTGCAAAGCATTTTCAGGATTAAATATACTCTTTTCGCTTTTATTAATTAATGTATCAAATTTATTATTATTACTGCTATTAGATAATTGTGGCGCATTATTATCAACGTCTTTAAGAGACAAATTAATATCATGTATTTTCTTTTCAGAAGAAGCATCAATTGCAGTATATTTTTTATCTGACAAATTATCAGGATTATCATGTTGCAACAAATTGACAGATGACGTGACGTCTACATCATCTGACAATGAGCACGTGTCATTTGAATGTAATATCTGTTGGCGTAAGGAAACTGTATTTTCACGCCTGTTATTATTCTCTTCCTCAGAACTTGTTTCATTCGCGCTAAAGTTCGAAGAAAATTGAAAATTGGCGTTGTTTACAACGACGTTACTTATATCTCCGTATTCCTCAATCTGATCTGTCTCGACTGATGACGTGACGTCCCGTACACTTTCCTCCGATACTTCAACGATACTACCAAAATCTCTTAATATGCACACTAAAAGGATATTCGTCGTTTCAATATTCTCCACGCTTGACGCATTCTCCTGAGATCCGACAACCATCCTGGAATCCTCTATAATCGCGGTCTCCGATTCGTGAGACGCCTGTTCCTGATCGATAAATATTATGCACAACTCGCGATTGTCCTCTCCAGCAACGCGATTGCCATTGACATCGGGGAATGATAAGTTTCTAAGGTTGTTTTCATTCGCCGATGCCGTTATCCGTTCGACATCAAAGTCGAAAGAAGATCCAGTGGAATCTCGATCCCACTGTACTACCGTTTCGTTGGTCACCCGACAGACGAATTCCATATTGAAGTCCTCGCGCCAGAAGGACGGGAAACTCGGGAGAGATTCGCCGATTCTCGTTTGGACGCGACGGAAGACCCTCGTTACGATCTCAGACTTGAAGAAGAAAGCGCTGTGCAATGTGCTGGCGATATTGTCATCGACGATGTCGCGCTGCTGGTTTTCGCGGAATCTTCCGTTTTCGAAGAAGAATTGATGGTAAGTTGATTGTAAGTTCTTATTGGTCAATATAATTCCCCGAGGGTGAATGGTCCACTCAATGTTTCTCGTGATTTCCCTGAGATTTAGCGACATGTACGCTTGTCCTGCGTAATGTTCGTTTAGCTGCTCGGAGCTGCTGTTTGCACGAGCGTTTCTCCGCATCTCGATGGAGGATGAAAAAATCCTACTTTCCTCGTGATTAACTTCTGAAAAGTGAAGATTAGAAACGCTCGTGGAAGTTTCAACATTTTCCTCGTATCTTTTTAGCCTTTCGTATTTCGATGACTCGTGTTTTCCCTCGGTTTTCAGCTTCTCTTTATCTATCAGCAACGTATACTCGTTACAAACTTTTAAAGCGCTCGATTCGATCGCTTCAATCGATCGTTTGCAACTCAATGATAAATTATTATCTTCCTTTATTGCACCTATTTCTTTTTGCTTTTCTAGCGAAGTAAGGTCGTCGTAAGATTTAAAAACTTTGATTTCTGGTGTTTCAAATTCCGTCGTTAATTGTTTGTAATTCAACGATGAATTGCGATTTATTATTTTCGGTTCCAATTTTTTCCTATCTTCCAACAAAGTCAGTTGATTGAAAGCCTTTAAAGCTCTCAGTTCTACAGCTTCGCGTTCCTCACTCGATAGTTTGTGATTCGGCGACAACGCGTGCCTTCTTCTCGCTTTCCCTTTCTTATTCAACAACGTAAGATCATTATAATTATAAGCTTGTGGAGTTTTCGCCTCGCGTTTCTCTGATCTCGTATAATTTTTTTCCGTAAACGACGTGTTGTGAATGGAACGTGTATCGGTCGATTGTCTACTTTGTATCCTTCGTTCTGATTTATACCGTATATATGCGTTCAAAGAATCATTCGATTCAGTACAAGCTTCAGTTTGAACGTTCCTCTGATAAAACCTCGACGGTTTATTAGTCGCAATAGCCCTCGTGTATCCTGAGGGTCGTGCGGTTTGGGCTAAAGACATACTTCCCCAAGCAATCGTCTGTTTTGTGGAAGACGATCCTTGGGACTTTTGAATCTGTTTCCTTAAACGATACGCTTCTGAATACTTGAACGCCATCCTGGAGCCACATCCGTTTAATTTGTCTTTCTGCGCATTAACGATAGATCCAAACTGTTTGAATTCTTTCCTATCAATGTCATGTTTTACATTTTTATTTACGTTGATGTCGGTTGATTGCGCGTATTTCCCGTTTCTCGACGTATCAGTATTTCGTTTTAAGGCACGATGGCACGAGCATAATAATGTTCTCGAGTTCTTGTAGGATTCTTCCTTATTTACATCTGAACTGGTTGGCGTTGGCGTTAACTTGACTCGATAAGAATATTTTTTTCGATCAAGTTGATGGAGCCACTTTTTTTTTTGATTTGTAGAAATAGGGCGAAGTTTCGTCTCCAGTTTCTTCATAAGAGAAGCACATGGCTTGGCTTCCATATTTCTCGCATTTTTGCACTGGGCAGAAGACAAAGGACAATGCTTAATTCTTGCCGGTCTTTCTTTCTCTTCTTTTCTTTTCTTCTTTTTTGATGACGCGTCTTCTTCAAGTTTCTGAAACTCCGTTGATTTTACACGATTACTCACTGTATCGGATGTAACATCTTCATTTTCTGTCAATAAAACATCTTGTTTTTTGTCAATCAAGATCTGTTCTTTTTTATCAATGGAAACGATTTTATTATTACTTTCTTCTTCTCTCCTCTCTATTCCTATCTGACAATGAGAATTTTGTATAATAACCTCTTTTATCAAATTACAATCCACAACTTTTTCTACATCTAGTATCGTCTGTTTACTTTTTAAAGTATCATTACTTTTTTTTTCATTTTTCTTTTTGTTATTTTTTATTTGAGAATCTTTTATATCTTTCTTTTCCAAAATAGAATCCGGAATTTTTTCTACATTATCTTTCTGTTTACTTCCTGAAGCATCATCATCCATTTCTTTTTCATCCTTTTCTAATTGTAAGGAAAACTGTACCACTACTTGTTCCATTGCTTCGGACATTTTCGTTGTTACGTTCTCTTCGCTCCAGTAGGATCGTTCCTGTATTCTGGCGCACGCATCCATCACGTCCTCCGCAGTTAAACCCAGCATCCTCATCGATTTTTCTGTCACACTTAAATCATTGGTGCTCGAATGGTTCGTATTGTTCGAGTCGTGACTATAATCGTTGGTAATCAAAGTCGTCAACGATTTGGAAATCCGTAAGTCAAAATTTATTTTGTTAGACGATCTCTTTGAAAGCTCGTTCAGGTTCAATAGACTACTTGTCCCGTACTTGTCCCGTCTGACTGTCGCTATATCAAGATACTCGTCGTTTAGAGAATGACCGATTCTTCCGGGAACATTTGCGATACTTGCGACACTCCTCTGTGCGATTCTCGTGAACCTACGAATTTTCGCTTCTCTTCGCAGCCGCATATACCATTTGAGGATTGTTAACCATTTGCAAGTCGAAAAAACTGAAGATTAAAAAGATTAAAAAGTCATCAATTTACATAAGAGAAAGGCTCGATTATTACTCTTTATGTATGTAAATATTATGTAACTAGTATATGTTTGTTCCCTTTTTCAATCAGATTTCTTACTCACCCAACCATACTGTTTTTTCGATAATGAACTCGATGAAAAGTAATATCGAAACGCTTCCCTTGTACCATTGTAAAAAAGTAATGATAACGACGACGACTTCCAAAGCGATGTCTTTTAAAAGACTGAGCACCATCCAAAATATAAGTAAGTTCTGCCATCTTCGTGTCGCTATCGTGTAGATGTTGACTATATACGCAAGAAGCGAGACACGGTTGATGACAAATCGAATTACTTCAATCCACGATAGAACTGAAGAGAGTTTTCATCTTTAATTTCTGCTTTTAACATTACAAGAATATTTTTGAAAAACATTAGTACAATATAACAGAAAAAAATTATATCTTTAGCCCGTGGGTAAAATACTAACCCGTTTTAAGCCAATCGATATCTTTTACGTCTAATTCATTGGAAACTGAAAAGTTCGAAATCTTTTCTAGCTGCTGATTCCCGTTGAACCAACTCCAAATGCCGCCAAACTAATGCAACACAATTAATTTAAATTAAGTTTACGAAATGATATATATATGAAATAAAGTATATTTATTAATAATAATAAAAAAATAAACTGTATGAAATGAAGATTAAAATCTCTCAATACGTCCAATTTTCTAATTTTCGTAATAACTCTACACTAGTCTTGAACTTATTGATTGCGTTACACGATTTTTCTTTAATTAATTACATTGTATTTATTGCATTAGCTTTCGTAATAGCAATATAATAATTTAGATAATTGAATAAATATATACATTGGAAACCTAATCGTGTGTGTGTGTGTGTGTGTGTGTGTGTGTGTGTTGACAAATTTCCAATGTGATATAGTCCAAATATGTGTACACATGCAAATATTTTTATGCTATTTATAATTTTTTTAAGTTTTATTACAAGAAATTCATAAAAGATTTTTATATAATAATTATTCTTACATTCTACACATGAGATAATGGGTCGGTTTGTTTTAACTCAATTGGCTGCACTAGTTCAGAGTTAGAGTCTTTCTTTTTCCAATGCAAAATGAAAAAGATAAACTCTCAACTAGTGCGTCAGGTTCAGCTAAAACGAACAGACCTATTGTCACAGGCGATGCATTACTATAATATTTACCAAGCTTAGAAAATTTATCGATATTATTTGCAGTTCTAAAGACACAAAGCCAGACATCGCGTAGCCAGAGTTCCGAAATTAATTCGATCTCAAGCTTATTTTTCGATTTTACGATCATTTCTTGACTTGACGCTTTTAATTTTGAATTGTTTGAATTAACGAAAATTCTTGCAATAAAAGTAGTCTACTTAACCCGATAGGTTAAGTAGACAGAACAACTGCACATTTATCTGTTATCGATGAATGAATGAAAAATCTCGATATATCTCGTTTTCTCCATTTTCATATACGATCGCACTGAAAATATTAAATTAAAAATTTCAAGAATCTTTTTCAAAGAGTTTTAATATTTTAAATAAAAAAATTAAGAAATTCAAACTATGTTTAAAGATGTTACCTAACCGAAATCAAAAATATTTGTTCAATGTTTGTACAATAAAGTTACGCTTTGCCTGAAAACCTGCAACTGATTTAACGTCTCTGTATAAAGATTATCTTAAAGGAGATAATCCATTGTTGCTATTAATTAATTATAATTGTAATTTTTTATTTGTCAGTTTTTTAAATTTTATTTTTAATTGATATAAAAAAAAATGATATAAGAAAATATTATTACATCATAATTTAAGCCACACATATAAGAAATATTTTAAATTTTCTTTATTTTTTATATTATATTTCTATATACATTTTATCTCTTTCGAGACATCTTTTTCAAAAAAAAATAGAAAAAAAGATTATTATTATTATTCCTTTCTACGTAGCTATTCTGCAAAATTGTGACAATTTTCAACTCAAATACGAGACTAGATAGTTTATATTTAACTGAATCCAATTACGTAATTATTATTTTTGATTTCGGTATGAATCGATTATAGCGTCAGTTCCACTATGCGTCTCTCGTATAGATAATGGTTCAATAAAAATGTATCTCTCTCTTTCTCTCTCTCTCTCTCTCTCTCTCTCTCTCTCTCTCTATACATATATGTATATTTGTACGGACAAAATGTATTTGAACTTTTGTAAATTGTTGGATTTTGAATGAGCGCTTTTTATACACACAGAAATTTATACATAACAGAAATATGAAATGTAGCGTTGTATAACAACTCATTACTTATGTGTGTAAATGTCAATTGGTTTATAATGTTATCTCGAGGTCATCCAACATGCGCAGTTAATGCAGTTTTTAGCTTTTTTTTTTTCTCTCGAGAACTTATCGCGGAAATATTATGCTATATATGTATTATACTATTGTATATAGTAATAATTAATGATGCATAATACTCGATAAATTGTATTTTACACGTGTTTCAACGCTTTTTATAATATAATCTCATCTCTCTCTCTCTCTCTCTCTCTCTCTCTCTCTCTCTCTCTCTCTCTCTTGTATTCAGAGATACAATCATTATAATAATTTAATTATTTTATATTGTATATATGAAAACGCAGAAACGTTTTTACGCTTAAATGGGTGTCACAATTCTAAAAATTATTCTATTTTACATGAAAATCTGAAAAACAGAAAACTTGAAAATAGAATTTTTAGCATATTTATTCTTATTTTAAAGGAGAGTAAACAAATTTTCTTTACAATATTTATAAAATTTTTTAAAAAATTAAAGTAAAAATTATTAAGAATTTCTATTCCATTTTAAACTCATCACGCGAAGTTGACGACCGTGATCGGGAAATTCGCGGATCTAAGCATTTTACATCTGCGACGCAAAACGCGCAGACGATGACTTTCCCGGGGAGAAACGAGACGGGCGAAGATCAAATGCTCAAGAAGCTGACAAACAGCGGTTACACTCGGCTTATTATTACGAGAGCCAAGAAAGCGTTTACGCTAGAGAGCGGACTCGTAGAGAGAAGATGTTACAAATGATTCGTATAAAAAGTGCGATCGCGCCCGTTCTCTCGTTTCTTCAGAAGCCCCGGTTCTCCTCTCTTCGCGTTCTCCATATGATATAGTCGCTCGCGCAAGTAGTAGTACCGCAATACAAGACATACGTATACACACACACACACACACATGCGCGCGCACACACACACGCACGCACACACGCGCGTGGACACCCGCGCGCGCGCGCGCACGCACGCACGCATTTACGTATTTACGTCGGTGTTGGTAATACCAAGGCACCGATGTAGGTGTACTCGCTCTGTCGTAGGTGTATATATCATCACAGTTGGCGCGGATTGCGCGCGCTGTTCTTGGCACAGTTTCTGGTCATCTCCTATCGCGAGCGGAACGCGCGCGCGATTTCTACCGCATCTCGTCTCTTTTCAGCATCCATTCAGCATACCCGATTTCCCTAGATCGACACTCGGTGCACCTGCGTGATTGATTACGGGAAAGGAGAATCCGCTCGCTCCGAGAATGAAGTGAGTACGCGCGAATCGCGATATATACTTACCTTCCTTCGTAAATCGGTGTGACATTAGATTGTTTATTTTATCGACGTAGCTAATTCCAAGTGCTCAGCATTATGCGATGCTATGAATACGAATTAATAAAAAGTGAATGCTAAATTATTTTAAACAAAAGTAGCTAGATATCAACGTAAATAAGATTACATTTACAGTGCAATATTATATAATAGTGAACAATCGCACGTTAATGCAATTTATCAATCACGCATATGAAGAAATTTCGTTTTTACATTACATATACGCGCGCGCGCGCACGCACACACACACACACACACACACACACACACACACACACACACACACACACACATATGCACACATATGTGTATATATATATATATATATATATATATATATATACATATATATAATTTGAAATTATTAAAATTTAATAACACTACATTTTGAGCAGTACAACTTACTATAATTCAATTTGGACTAAAGAAAAAAATATCCTGATTAAAAGAAAGCAACTGTAAATGTATAATATAAGAAAATAGAAAGCATCTTTTAAATATTTTTCAAAATTTCTTTGACCTTAAAAAACTTATTCGCTCACAAAGCACAAGAAACTGTACTTTAAAGTTCTAATAGAGAAATACTTAAAAGAAGGTCGCGCGCGTTGGTTGTGTGCGCTTTAGTGACTGAAGTATGAAAATAAGATACGCGCAAAATTTTGTATACAGCATAAAAGCGAAACGCATTTTAAACGCTCACGTGCTTAGTAAATATAACGCATAACTTGTCACTTTGTAGTTTACATTAGTGCATTTTCATATATATTGTATTTGGAAATCATTTGGCATTGACAACTTTCACACTTTGTAAACATTGACGTAGGATGACTTTTACGGAATCGCATAATGACTTATTAACGCAATTAGCACGAATCTGAGAAATCGTACTACACAACTTAACAAAAAATTTCTAAATATTGATTCAATGCGACTTTTCAATACAGTGCAACGTGTGTATGAAAATCATAATAATAATCATAAAAAATAAATATATAATAATATATAAATAATATATATAATAATATATAAATGAATTATATACAAAAATAGCCATACAAAACCATATCATATTTGAATATTTTCATTGTGTGCGTGTGTGTATATATATCTATACATATCTACGTGTATGAATATATCTATGTAAAAATGATGATAACAAAAGTTTTAGTCTTAAAAAAATTATTTTTTTTCGACTGTTATATTTACTCGTCAAATAACTTTCCTTATTGTTACTTTTCGCATATGCTCGCGCGCAACAAAAATATTTAAATGTATTATTTCTTAGAGATCTTGTGTATAAAATATATTTTCCATAAAAAATACTGTCATGTATTTCTAGAAATAAAATAACATTTTAAAAATTGATTTTTTTACAAAAAAATTGATAGGCATAAGAAAATTTTGAAGATGACCTAAATTTGCTTGCCGGATAATATCGATTTTCTTCCTCGGTTTTTTTTACTCTTCATCTAAGGCCGCACCCCTTTCTTATATTAATTGATCATCGAATGGAGTACACGCGAAATATCTCTTCAGAATATTTCTTTTTCCTTCCGTTCTTGATTAATCGTATATATTTAGGTTAAGAAAAAGCTGTTACGCGCCTATCCAGAAATATTTTTAACCAGCTTTTTTTGTGTGTAGCTTACTCATCGCTTAAATTTAACATCAATTTGGTATATGCAACGCGTCAATTGTATCCGTGTCGTTCGCACGACGCTGTCCGCAAGAATCTTTTCTTATCTTTATCAGTTATGCTTAATATACATAAATACATATTCCGCATATGATAAACATTCGACGTCACTTTCGTATATCATATGTATCGCACTTAAAAATAAAAATGTAGGTTAATGTCATTAGATGTTAATTAGGTGTTATTTTTCCATTTGTGTGTTTCTTTTATTTTTATTATAAATAAGATTTATAAAATTCAAAAATTAGAGGCATGCGCGCGCGCGCACACACACATTGTGATTAATAATAAATATTATAAATAAATAAATAATATAAATTATTAAAATATAAAATATAATAGTTTATTTATAATAAATTTTCATCAATAATAATTAATAAGTAAGTGTATATATAAATTTCTGAAGAAATGCATTATATAATGCTTTTTTAGATAATATTAACATTTTAAAGGTTCATTTTCTTGCTGAAAAGAATCATGTATAGTGATCTCTTGTGTAGTGACGTAATTCTTTTTTGCGCAAGCTGGATAGAATCGCTCTTTCAGCAATGTATAGCGCATCCTCTTCCGGGATGTATGTATTTACGAACAGCAAGTTTATTCTCTAGTGTAAACACACAAGTTTATATTATTACATGTATATTGTATATAATTATAATTATATGTGTGTGTGTGTGTGTGTGTGTAGTTTTAAGAATTTTTATGTGTAAAAGTCGCTTTGATTTTTTTTTAAAGACGTTTTCTGAAGAGAGAGATAAAAAAATATTTTTTTACAACGGAATGTCAAAGGTTGTTATTACTGTTAGTCATCGTTAATGACATCAGAAATTTGTGTAAAATTCTTGCACACGTAAAATAATTTTTCGCCAAATAAAACTGGTTTGATTTGACTTTTAAAATATGTCAAAAATTCTTTGCGTTGTCCACCAGTTTGACATTACATAGAATGATTTTCATTACTAAACTATAATTACGCAATTCGATTATTCCATTTAACATCCCACATCTTTTTGATGAAAAGAGTTTTTTTTTTTTTTTATTACTTGATAAATTTTCTTTATAATCTTGAATTTTCAAAGATCGCTTCATGAGTAAAAATTGCAAGAAACGTTTCTCTCTTTTCTAAGATTATGAGCCTTGACCAAGGTGTGATTAATATCAAAATCTTTCTCGAACACACTGTCAAGAGTGTCGATCAAGTACAAATGTCACAATTCACCGTGAACTATCAAGGTAATTTTAATCGCGACTAGTCATCATTCGCGACGGTGACGTGATAGGTCTGGTTCGCTCGCGCGAAATGAACGAGAGAGTTTGCGAGAACGTCATAGGACCGTGAGACGTGTTTCCTTATTCGGGGATCGTAAGACCTCGAGCGAACTTTGTCGCGGCCATACATATATGTTTATCTGCAATTCCATGATGATCTTGGCCTGATATTGACTTCGATCTGATATTGATTGAATCAAACACGCGCATAAACATCTATAACGTATACCAGCGTTTGTTGGATTCAATAAATGTTGATTATTTATGTGGCTTATCGTTTATCCTTATAACTCTGGAAATAATTTTTAAAAAAATGCTCGCGCACATAAGCGGTATTTTATAAATTCTGTCATTATTGTATACATAACGTTGTGCGTTTGCGTGCGTTTACTTTGTACGCATTTGTCTATTCTTTTCCATCGCCGGATCTCGGATTTCGTAAGTGTTGGAAAATAAATGTCGGAAGGAAGGTCAGCGCGAGAGCTAGCGATTCTCGCTTAAGTATTAGGTCGGTGCAAAGTTTTTGTCAATACGAATAGATGGCTGCGTTGATGTGAGATTTAAGGATCAGAAGTGTTTATAGTTTTTGTTTGTTGATTTCTTTACATTGACATTTATGCATAATAAATCATGCATGTCAACATAATCTCACATTTAATATGAATTGAAAATGAAGCCAGATAAAAAGCGTCATCACCACTTTTACTTGCCATTTACTTCGTTTTCACTAAAAGAAAAATGCTGCTGATTCATACAGAATCATTTATAAAATTTATGATGAAAATATAATAGCCGTTAGAATGTGTGTGAATTGGTTTAAACGATTTCAAAGCAATGATTTCGATATCAGTGACAATAAAGAACACTCCGCACGTCCTGTAGTCGTAAAAGACGATTTGCAAGCATTGCTCAATGAAGACTCTGTCCCCAATCGATTCGTCGTAAGTCTGCATTACAACTGGGAGTTGATCATTCAACAATTGTTTACCTTTTAAAAACAATAGTAAAATAGGAAAGATTCAGAAGTAAAATATCAACAAGAACTTGTGCATCGACCTAATATCTAAAATAGGCGCGAGCGCGCGAGCGCACGACGCGTGCACATGCCAATGACCTAAATTTCCTCTATTTTTGACATAACACGAATTAACTTTGCACGATACGATATGTCAGCAAAAATGAGATCTCGTCGCATCATCGTCCAATATTTTGTAACTCATCGTTACGTCACCGCTTGAGATTATAGTGGGTAAGGTGCGGGTGTGGCGGATCTATGACAGAATTATGTGAATTGTACTGGCATCTATTTCGATCGAAATAGCTTGTAAAGTGTATGAGGTAATATTATACTGTTTCAAAAGCGAAGTTTTATTGTTTTTTTCCTTTTTCGTTTCTAGAGAAATGAACGATTAAAGAAAATATGACAAATATAATATCCTACCAGCTTCTTTTTTTTAATTATTTATATAGTAGACACTGTTTTTAATTTTTTAATAGCAAATTTGGCTGCATGCATTAGTTAGGGCGCACTAAGTGCAAAACTTTTTCGAATTGTGCTCACTGTGTCCCAGTCACAGACATTTCTACATATATACATATTATTATATGTTAGACTGCTAACTCTCCAAGTTTCGCTTATATAAAATGTCTCTAAAAAGCATATACTAAAAGTAACTTATTTTGCACATGGACATAGGAGTGCCCTTTCACGCGCTTCGTTGTACATATGCGTGTACATATATGTGTAAAATAGATTATTATGTATTTTTCGTAAATAAAATTAAAAAATTAAAGAGCCACTTTCTCCCATATAAAAAAGGCTAATTTCCAAGTAGTTGTAATTTCCTTAAAAATAATCGGAATAAGATCAATAAAAAGGCGTTTCAAAGCTTGAAGTTTCTAGTTTTAGAATCTTTAAATAAATTGCAATTCTTTTTATTTGTTATAAAATTACATTGCAATAAAGCGACGACGTCCGTCAATTAAACAAATTTTTTAAAAGTTTTCCCAAGAATACCGAGTTAAAAAAAATCCTAGCACGATTTCATTAATTGAATGATAAAGAGCAGAGCTTTAGCATTAATTTTCTTTCTTAATAAATTTTATGATTTTTTTTTCACCGAGATATTTATTATTAAAGCAAAATCAAGCTACTGACTTTATTAAACACTTATAATTAGCGAAAAAATGATCATACAATAATCATTAATTTAAGTTTTTGATATGTATAGAAAAAAACTTAACACTTCGGCCTTTTGTACGAGTAATTGCAATGCTTTTTACTTGTAAATGTTGTAGAGTTCATGAAAATTTTAGCGTTTGTTCGTTAACTTTTAGTGATTTAAATAAAAAAAGATAAAAGTGCAAGTTTTACTTGATTTTTAAGTAACAATTACGCTTTAAAAATGAATAATAATTGAAAGAACAATATTAGCATTTTAAAGTGCTAACTTTTCTTTATAAATTGCTTTTTTAATGATTATTATACGATCATTTTTTTACTAGTTATAAGCGTTTAAAACCAATAGCTCGATTTTGCTTTCATAATGAATATCTCGGCAAATAAAAATTATGGAACATTTATTTTAAAAAATATATTAAAGCTAAACCTCTACTCTTTTAACGCCCATGTAATGAAATCGTGCTAGAATTTTTTTTAATTCGGTATTCTTGAGCAAACTTTTAAAAAATATGTTTAATCGACGGACGTTGCTTTCTTACAATGTAATTTTCTAACAAATAGGAAGAATTAAAATTTATTTAAAGATTCTAAAACTAGAAACTTTAAGTTTAAAAACGCTTTTTTATTGATCTTATTCCAATTATTTTTAAGGAAGTTGCAACTACTTGAAAATTGACCTTTTTTATATGGAAGAAAGTGGCTCTTTAATTTTTTTGCGTAGTGTAAATTATGTACATATTTTCCGTACATAAAAATGAAAATGCTTTATACATAAGAAATTTATTATATTAATCTAGTAATATATAAAAATTTGTGGTCCCAGTGCATTCAGATTGTTGTAATCAACAAATGAAAACTGCTCTAATGTAGTGATGAATTTAAATTTATATTCAAATTCGGACAAACGGAAAAAACTGAGCACGAGAGCAAAAATGTTGCATTGACTTTTCTAATAATGTAGTTTGATACTACACGAACACGGTTTTGCACTCGCATCAAGTCGGGGCAATACTAGAGCAGAATCAATGCATGTGCGTCGAATTCGCTATTGTATATGATTTATGATACATGTCGTATTTAGTATAAAAGAAAGTATGATTTATATATTAAAAAATAATTATATAAAATCGTATAAAATTATAGTTGTAAATTGATAAATACTATCTTCGTTATTTATATTATTATATATATTTCGATCAGAATTAATTTCTGTTATATACATATAATTATATTATACCAATAACGTCACGGAACAATAGGATTAAATCGACAGGAAGATATAGAATCCTTTCGTTATGCATGTACATCTATTGTCGAAAATATGTCCAGAGTTTAAGAAATTTCGCGCTTTGAGATTTTCTTTATTTAATTATTATATATTGCGTTTGAGATATCTATGATGAGTTTCTTCCTAGTTCCTATTGTTTTTCTTTCAGTTTTGACATTATATGTAGCGTTATATTGCGAAATGCTTAAGCATTCGGTATTTTTGTTTGTAAAGTTTGGAGCCGGCAAAAAACATTACATTTTGCGTTTACTTTTATAAGTTTTTTAATGTGTTATACGATTACCTATTTTTATGTTGTATTATTGAAGATGGTTCAAAGATGAACCAAAACGTTCAAATAAATGCGTTTTTTTTATTTCAAAAACTTGCGTTTTTATTTGCGTCCTTACACCCCCGCGCTGGCTCCTATTGCCTTTCTCCGTGACGTTATTAATTTTATTTAAGAGCCTTAATAATTATTTAATAAATTATTATTTTCACTTATATTATTACATCTAGTTTTAATTTAATAATTGTTTTTTCCCCTTTTAGATTCCAATTGACAACGTGTTGTAGATATTGTTCCCTAAAAACGGGAACAATTTTTAGTGGAGTATGCGGAATTGTAAGTATATTATCATTTGTATATTTTTTTAAGTCAATGCAATTTAATGTTCCCTATTTTCGCACAGGTACTTGCCATAATTTCTTTAATTCTGATCTTTACGGCGAACGTAGAATGGAAAACGATAATCATCGACATTCTGGACAAAACGGCCGTAAAGATCATCTTCGCCATCAACCTCTGTATGACCATTTTGATTTCTACGCTGCTCATAATCGGTGCTTTAAGAGTAAGAAAAGATATTTTCATTGTAACTAAAAGTTTTCTAGAAAAATATTTAAATGATGAGAGACTCTTACATCAAGTTGCAAAACGCAAAGTTATCAGATACAATTTAAAATTTTTTGCGTCAAAAAATTGTTCCAAATTCTTTACGAAAAATCAAAATTAATGATGCAAAATATGCACAGCTCTCATATATTTTATATATTATTAATATAATGCATAGTGTGTGTGTGTGTGTGTGTGTGTGTGTGTGTGTGTGTGTGTGTGTGTGTGTGTGTGTGTGTGTGTGTGTGTGTGTGTGTGTGTGTGTGTGTGTGTGTGTGTGTGTACATTATGCAAAAAAATTAAAGTGCCACTTTCTTTCATAAAAAAAGAACAATTTTCAAATACCTAGTTGGCATTTCAAAGCTTGAAGTTTCTAGTTTTTAAATCCTTAAACGAATTAATCAATTATTTCTATTTGTTACAAAATTACATTGTATAAGAAAGCAACTTTCGTCGATTGAACAAATTTTTCAAAAGTTTGTCCAAGAATAAAAAAGATAAAAGTACGATTTTTACTCGATTTTTAAGTAACAATTACGCGTTAAAAATGAAAATGATAGAAGCATTTTAAAGTGCTAACTTTTCTCTTTAAATTGCATTTTTAATAATTATTGTACGATCATTTTGTCACTAGTTAGAAGCGTTCCAAGTCAATAGCTCGATTTTGCTTTAATAATGAATATCTCGGCGAAAAAAATCATATAAGATATTCGTTAAAAAAGGAAATTAAAGCTAATACTCTACTCTTTAATACCCATTAATTAATAAAATCGTGCTAGGATTTCTTTTATTTCGGTATTCTTGGATGACAACTTTTGAAAAATTTGTTCAATCTACGGACGTTGCTTTCTTACAATGTAATTTTGTAACAAATAGAAAAAATTGAAATTCATTTAAAGATTTTAAAAGTAGAATCTTCAAGCTTTGAAAATTCTTTTTTATTGATCTTATTCCGATTATTTTTAAGGAAGTTGCAACTACTTGAAGATTAGCCTTTTTTACATGGAAGAAAGTGGCCCTTTAATTTTTTTGCTTAGTGTATATATACTATATATATATATATATATATATATATACATATCTTACATGAAGTGTAATTTAGCTTGAACGAGTAACATAACACTGATATAATTCTGCTTTGAATTTGCAGAAAAATACATTTATGATGCTACCTTGGGTGGTCTTGGGTATAATGTTGGCCGTCGGTCTTCTTGTGAGCGTTCTTTATACTGCGATCATGTTCTTCATAAACCACGAAGTTATCAACGGTATTCTTTGGCTTGTCTTCGGTCTACTTGCTGTCGGTAAGTACTTAATCAATCGCATTTTAGATGCAACCACAACACCTTCAATAATATATATCAGGAAAAAATATATTATTTTGAAAAAAGTTATTTTTTTCAAAATATGATAAAATCGAAGACTAAAGAAGTTTCACGAAACTTGAATGCACATTCACAGTTAATAGTGAAAACATATTAATATAATTTAAATATTATTTTTAGTTATAGAAAGAGATTATAAAGTAAATAACAAAAATTAATTATATTTTATCACAAAGAATTGCACATAAAAAATTAATATTATATTTATGAAAATATCTAGTAACTTCTGTATATAATATTGATTTCGATCTTTTTGCAGTGATATATACGTACATGTGGTTGGTGGTGTACAGTTACTTTCAACAACTGAGACTTGAGAAAATGAGTAAAAGAATGGGTCCTTATGGAAAACCATATAATTACCGGCGACCATGAGAAAAAAATTGAATATATGGTTGCGCGATTATAGGGGTTCAACCCGTTTGTGAAGTGATTTCAACGTCTGTTATATCATTCACACAAGCACATACAAACTCATATCGATTTGCGACATAGTGTTGCAATAGGTACAGTCAATTACAAATTGCGATAATTTACATTGTTTTTACGTAACTACTTTGTTCGCTAAAGAAAATGCAAAACATTATCTTAAGGCGACTAAAAACTAAACTTTTTTTTACACATAATCGCAATTTATCATTTAATAAAATAATGAGAGGTAAAGTGGAAGCGAGACGACATAGGAATATATCTTTTCGCAAATCTATATATATTAATAACTTCGCGTAAAGATATATTCATTTATTGGACAGTTTATTTTTCGTACACCAAAGCACAATGTATTTCGATTTATATGACCGGATGTTTCGTAAAAGCATCTCATAATGTATAGTAAAATAAACAAGCGTTAAGATAGTATTTATTTTTATATATATTAACATATATTAATATATATTAATATTATTAATATTATTATTATTACTTTCTCTGCGGACAAATATTATAATTTTAAAGAATTTTATTTTCAAGTGACTGAATTTTATTTACAGTGTTAGATCTTCTACATACAATTATTAATTACTAATTAATGTAAAATTGAATTTTACGTATATAACATATATATATATGTATGTACGTACTATATATATAAGAAATATGCTTTTTTCATATATTGTTAGTTAAATTAAATATTTATTTAATTAATTAATTAAATAAAATAAATGCATATTTTATTGATTTAAGTATTAAGTAATATACAAATGAATAACCCACATAACTCTTCACAGTTCAATATTTCAATATTTCGGCAGATTAGCTGTGAAATCCGCGGTAAAGGGAGCATAGTACTCTTTCTTTCTACAATAGGACATCGTCGAATGTTTCCGTCGCATAACCGATAATTCTCGAAAAACTAAATATATTCCATATTCGCTAAATCGTAAAGTAAGGTACAAAGAATAATAAAAAAAATTATTACAAACAGATTATGTAAACTTCAGACATCTTCGATTAAGTTTATTAATCAGCTGACGATGTTTACTTATAGAAAAAGACAAAAAGCAAATAAAAAAAAGAGAATTATCGCTTCTCTTCTCGCAAATTTAAGAACTCCCTTATCCGGTTTGTTTACTTTGCACTCCGTCCACAGATTTTTTGGTCCATCATCTGGTGGGCCTTCAAATGTGAAATGGAAATTGGTTCTCCAATTCTGATTATATAGTGGAGCGAGAGCTAATTTTAAAATTTAAAATGGGAATCCCTATACAAAAAAAAAATATATTTTTGGATTCTATGGAAGAA